>NC_141693.1:1589338957-1589702663 GCF_964263255.1 Lissotriton vulgaris | reverse complement strand
ATTTTCTCTCTGGGTTCCCTTCTCCTTTTAAAACTCAGGAGTACCAACATTGCCGTGGAGTCACCAGGGCTTTAACTAAAAGATTTTTGAATATTATATAGAAGCCATAGTTGCTGCTTATTTATCTTATGCAACTAACAACCATTGACAAAGCAATAGTCCTGACTTGCAGGTATAATGTTACTTGTTGCGTCATATATCTGAATGCAATCACAGAAACAGCAACATACAAGTCTGTGGTATACTGTTGTTGTCCAAGTTGGCATGGGCGCACTCGTGCACATGACAACTTAGAACAATAACAGCGCGAGCAGGGATAGATAGTCGGGTGTATGTGTTTATGTTTGAACGGTCGCGTGTGTGAGCGGATGTATGTTGTGAGCGTGTGTGTATGTTTGAATGTATCGCGAGTGCGAGTAGGATGTAGTTGGATGCCGCGTGAGCTGTATGGTTTTGAATGTGTGTTGTCAGAATATAAGCAAGAGAGAGAAGAGTTACTAGCATTCTGGATATACCGATTGAAGCTTGGAAAGGCAATATATATGTGCTCGGATTACCTGTTGCCTCCTGGATTCTTTTTCTTATAATTGTGGAAAAGGATTGCTTTTGCAATAAAGTCGGGCGTCACACTGTGCTTAAAACGGATTTTTAGCTTAATGTGTTTTTAAGCCACACCCTTAATTACATTGGCCACACTCCTTTGAGAGACCCCCCCCACACACAGTTTTTTGATCCTACTTAAAGACCCTGGGCCTCATTTATGAGGCCTTGCGTCAGTTTTGCGCTGCTGATGCGTCACTTTTTGTGACGCATCAGCGGCGTAAAACATGCGCCTTGTTGCGCCATATTTAAAAAGTGATGCATCTAAGTAGATGCGTCACTTTTTAAACCCCTGCGCCACATTATACCTGCGTCAGGTATAATGTATGCAGAGGGGGCGTTCCCCCTCAAAAAGCCTCGTAATAGTGACGCAGTGAAATCTATGAGATTTCACTGCGTCACTTTTAGGACGCTGTTGCGTCAAAATCTTGCGCCTGCCTCACAGCAGGCGTAAGACTGACGCAAGCCCTTTCACATGGGGCTTTCCTCATGTGAAAGGATGCATTGCTGGAGTTGCGTCACTTTTGTGACACACTCCAGCAATGCGTCACTTTTGCGCTTACAGATACGTCAGAAATACTGACGTATCTGTAACTCCTTGCGACATGATGCGTCATACATTAAATATGACGCATCATTGGTGTCGCAAGGAGTGCGTAGTGAAAAGTGACGCATCGCTGTTTTCACGCAGCGATGCGTCTCTTTTCATAAATAAGGCCCCCTGACTTTACCATTCCCGACTAAAAAGCAGGATTGGATTGGGATTAAAAATCTTCCTGGGCATCCTAAAAAAAAGTGGACCACATTTGCATATTGCCTTTCCGCAAAAAACGGCTTCAGCGAAATTTTATAAACAAGCATTTACAATGCAACGGTCTCGGTTTTGCAAAAGTTAGAGCTATTGGCATTGTAAATGACAAACTTTTTAATTATGTTGGTTTTGAAAACAGATAAATAAATGGCATTGTCATTTACAATGCCAATAGCTCAATCTCTCGCAAATGCGAGACCTATTGCATTTGCAATGCAATAGGTCGCGTATTTATGCGAGTTTGAGCTATTGACATTGCAAATAACAATGCCAAAACCAAAACATAATAAAAGGTCTCTCACACTGCGGGAGGGAAGGTGAGAGAACGTGGAATATATAGACAGACAGGCAGAGAGAGAGAGAAAAAAGCTGAGATGGCTGTCCACTCTCCCCAGGGCAGAGAGTGGGTATGGAAGTCGCACTGCTACATCCTGTGCTGCACTAGGCGCGTGTGAGGGTACCGTGCACTCCGGCTGCCACCACCTGCCCTGGACTTGTGCTGTGTGATGGAACTTTCCACCCCCGAGGCCGTGCAATAGGTATTCGGGAGGGAGGGATGCTCGCGCTGCTGGTCCAGAGCTGCACATCTTCACTGCCTGTCCCGTGGCGCTATGCTGCATACTGTGTCGAAATGTATGCATGCATACCTACAGATGTTGAAACTTTCTACATTTATTTTGCGGGCATGTACCCTGAAGATCTCATCCTTTTTAGTTCAACTAAGTATCCCTTCAACAAGCTAACATCTGGTTGTCTTATTATTGCTTTTCCATATTGTGTAACACTCGTATTAAAAACAAAGTTGATACTTCTATTTCTCTTGAATTTACTTTGATAATTTTCTTTTTTTCACTGCTTTTCCCAATTTGCAGAGCGCTGTGATGCTCCTATTGAGGTCTTGCCAAGTGGTATCTGAAAACTGTTAAGCTTAAAAAAGTAAAGGTAAACATTGGCTCTAACACTGCAAGTGCCCATTTTAAAATGATTGGAGAGGCCCGTCAGCTGACCTTCACAGAGAGGGAGACACCAGAGTACCTGGGCTCCCCTCATAGAGGCTATCAAAGGAAGGGTCGGGACAGTCTGCCCGCTGCAGTATGAAAATGTCTCTAATTTAAAAACCATACTCATCGGGAAAATAAATGTAAATTACTGCTGCTGTGTACCTGAAGTGCATTTATTAGACAAGGCCCGAAGCAGTCCACACATACTGAGCACCTGATGTCAAACTATCTACTAGCGAAAAAATGCATCAGAGAAGAGCCCCAAGAAGGAGTGAAACAAACAGAGGAAACAAACAAAGCATGTATAATTTCTTCTGGATCATTGTGGGTCTCCTTAAACTACCCCAGCCACTGAGAAATAAATTCCAAGGCTTGCTGTGGAGGAGGAGGTCTGTTTCCTTGTTGGTCGTATATTTTATTTTCAAAATGGTATATGGAATTGTTTATTAAAAACAAGTTGTGGATGAGTGAGGCCATTTTGGTGGCATCCAAGAATGAGCATTGGTAGACCTGCAATGCTGGAGCAGATATGACAGAATAAGAATCTGTGGGAAATCTACAAGCCTGCTTTACACTCCTTTGGGCCCATGTTTGTGCAGAGTGAGCTACAATAGAAGTGCAGCCTACCAGTACCTGAGTCCATAATCTGTGAGTAAGGGTCCCAGGAACAGACGACAACGTATATACAGGAATACAGTAGTATTTGATGACCCCGCCCTGTCAAGTGGTATCACAGCAGCACACGTATTCTAAGGAGGGCTCCCTGGTTCAGAAGGGCTCTCAGTCCTCACAACTCCACTTACAGAACTTGCAAGGCTCGGACACAGCTGGTGGGTACAACATAAGCCTCTACATACCTCACACTCGACCCCAAAAGAGTTGGGGACCCCAGCCAACAGAGATTTTGTGATCCTCTTTCTTTAGCTGATTTTTTTCATACATGTATGTTGCTGGCCATATGCTCAGATTGAAACACAATACATTTCAGCAATTTTTGGTTGCTTTCATTTTTTTAAAGTTTGATTATTCATTGCATTAATATTTTTGTATTCTATTCGCAATGGTCTAGTTCAAGGGTCTCCTACCAGCAGCTCGTGAGCTACCAGTAGCTCTCCAGCTACATGTGAGCAGCTCGTAAGTGTGCATCTCAGGCTACTAACACGAAAGCCTGTGCTTGCTTATATTATTATTTGTATGTCAAAATTAAAAAGCATTTATTTGAGATGAAAATGAGTGTATTGTGAGAACTTATAAGCTGATGTTAACGAGAAAAATGGTTCCATTTTCAAAATAAATGTAAAGCTATTATTTGAGTTGGACATTTACTACTCGTATTATCTTGGTGCCGGGAAATTGCAGCTCCAGCTGTTATGTATTACCTATGTAGATGCATTCCAAAGTGTTGGTGTTCTTTTACTTTACTGCTGACAACCCTGCCTAATCACTGATGGGATCACTGCCACGGTCTTGAATGGACTCTGACATCACTTACAGTAGCTCGGGATAATTTTCTTTGAACATAAGTAGCTTTTACTACAGAAACGGTTGGAAACCCCTGGTCTAGTTGCAGAAAAATCTGTATGTAGGAACATGTTTTAAAGTCCCACCGTGTTCTTCAAAATGATTGCTCGTAAAACAAGGTTCTTTGAATAAAGAGTTTGATCTTTTTGCATCCGTGTTCTGACCAGAACATTTCTGTACTTGCGTTCTGATGATGCAGACATGTTGTCGGTAGCAAAAATGAGGTACTTAATGGCTGCACGAGTAAGTCCCCACGCTGGCTGCCTTTAGCAACTCGCCAGAGTACTGGTTCGGATGTTTTCTGGAGCGCTGACATATGCTTTTAAATCGCAGTACTTCAATGACTGCCATTTAACGCCCAAGGAACATGGTGTGGCAGTGGGACAGCTAGAGCTACAGAAACCTGCTTCATCACTAACAGCGCTCCTAGTAAGGAATTATATTAATTTCACTGCTCCAGCTGGGTGAGGATGTGGTTTATCGGCTACAGCGGCCGACTTTGAAGCTGGGGAACTAGGTTCGAGTCTAGAGGGAGGCTCAAGCATCTTGTGATTCTGAGCAAATCACTTAATCTCCCAGTGCCTAAAAAAATGAATGTACCCCTCTGTAATGCAACTGGTGGTCATGTAAAGCGCTCCGATATGTGTGGGCAGAGACCAACCCTCCCCCTCCTCTCCCTTCCTCCAGGGATCCAGCACATCTCTGCAGCACGCCACATACAACCATAGGCTCAAAAACATGCCTCCTGCCTAGAAGCCCCCGTCGGTGCTTGGTGATTTCACCAACCACAGCCTCCTGACATAGGAAGCGCCTCTTAGAGCGATAGGACCAAAGTTGGCAATGCAGTGGCGACGAGACTTTAGGAACACTGGTCACAGCCCATAGGTTTGCATCGTCCGTCCACCAAGCTTCAGTAAAGTCCGGCTCTACATCTGCACAGACTGCCGGGTCTGATGGGCCAGTTGGGTCGGTTTCAAGTGTCTTTTTAGTTCGCAATTAACATGTCTTTATGTATGTGAGACAGACCACCTGCAATCACCCGCTTGCTTCTCCGAATACTACTACCAGATCAAAGCCACGGCGTGCCAGAGATGGTCTGCGTGAGTCATGACATGGGCTTCAAAGACAGCGCTGGGACTTCAAACAGCTATTCCTACAACTAACACTATCTTCGAGCTGGTCAAATCTGAGGATCACGCACAACCCTCTGCTTAGAAGGCCGCAGTCCTCACGCACGCTTCACACCGTGTGCTAAAATCACGACCGGCGCCAGTGCAGCCTGCTCCGACAATATTTGTGTTTAAGAAAAACAACTCGCAGTGAGTGTAAGATTGGTCGCCAAGTCTGTTCAGGAAGTGCACAGAATAAGAGGAAACATGTGGTTGACTGCACAGCAACCACTACCTTAGACTTACTGCTGTTAGTAATGCGGCGGCGCACGCTCGTGTCGTATCCGGATGTGGAAAGCTTCTGCGGTGTCGCTGCCTCCGGGGGGAACACGGGCGCTACAGCACGGGCTTGATCCAGCCAACGCGGGAGGATAAACAATGGGCCCACGGCGGGGATTTCCCTCGCACGCAGTCCCTACATTTATAGGGTGGGCACGGCAATACCCCTTAGAAAATGACTGCTGCGCCACAACTTTAAAACGTGATTGGTACACTTTGTACCTCTAACTACCCGAATACCGGTAACCGCAGCCAAGGAATACTGGGTTACTTTACCGATACCCGTAGTGCGCGCGCGTGCGTGGATTCAAGGGAGATTGCTGGGGTGTGAATTTCAGTGTTCTAAAATTCTGCGAGAGGGAGCCACATCCGATCGGCGCGTGGACTACTAAACAAATAGAAAAGCAAGGCGGCGGCGGCCGTGTTTAAAGGTGTAACCGACGTAAAAGCTGCATTGCCGGAAACGATGTAAAAGCGGCCGCCACCTTCCTTTTGTATTTAATTGCCTACACACATGAAAAGGAGAAGGAACAAGAGGTAGAAAAAGGTACATTACAGGAGTAATAGACTGGGACCTCGGCGAGAGGGAGGGTGTAACGCCCACGACTAGAAAAGGGGAGGGGCTTAAAAAAAGAGAGAAAAACGCCCCCGAATCGCGTTTAGACCGGGCCTCTCCTCCAATGGCTGGCCAGCATTTCCGAGGCCAGCCAATTGAGAAGAGGGGCGTGTTCAGGCCCCCATACTAAACACAAAAGATTTCGGCTCCGCCCACTGCTCACGCAGTGGGACGGTAGCCGAAACCTAAAAAAGGTGGGAGGGAATAAAAAAAATGCACAGATTAGTTTACCCTGGTGAAACGCACCTGAAACCAAGTGAGGCCACTTTTGCTTAGGCCCCCTGCCCCGCTCAATATGCATACATTAATGGGCCGACCCAGAGAGAGAAAGGCAGTGACACCTTTGCCTGTTAATAAAGGGAAGGTAAGGGCCGCCCATCTGCCTCCAGAAAGGCTACTCAGGCCCTACTGGGCCGCTGGCGGAATCAAACAACGTAGAAACCGCCCAAATCGCATCCCCCAGGCGGCTAAAAAATGCAGCCCATAGCTGGCGCTCGGACGCCGGCCCCTCGGGCATTGCCCGAGTGCTCCCTTTACCCATCCAACGCTGCTGAAAACCCGTCTACCCAACTATTTACTAAAAATACATTTAATTGGGGGGTGAAACACAACCGCCCCCATCTACGCCCCTGCCAGCCCGTCACTAAATCCCATATGTCTGTGAAAGGACCCGCTCGGCTTTGATGAAATTGGAATCGCGGGTTCCAGAGCTGTGAGGACCAATTTCAACCCTGCGCGAGACACACGGTATCTCTCCTCGCGGGTGCCAGGCGCAAGAACCGGACCCCTACAATCTCGGATTATCGGAGTTCATTTTCAACAGACTCAACAGATTTCCAGCTAAGAAGACCTTGAGGGACAGGTTTATCTCCAGGGGTTTTGAGTGGAGCATCTGCGGTGTGAATGTGACGCTTTCCCACACCTATGGTCATTTGAAGCGTGGAAGTATCACTGCTTACAGATGCCTTTTTACAAAGTATGGGAAGGGCGCCATCGTGTGGCACGTTTTGTGTATCAAAGATGGATATAATGAGGCGAAAGCGCACTGAGCGATGGTTTCGAGTGAATACCCCATAGTGAAGGTGGGCGAGTCCACATATTAAGGGAGAAGGGCCGAGCCAGATATCACTCGGCTCTGGCTATCCGAGCACGTGCCGGAGCCATACTGTAGTGACCTCATATGGACTCATGTTTTTGCTGCTTCCTGTGGAAAAAAGAATGTCTGGTGACTGCAATACAAACTACCGGAGAGAAATGGTCATCAAGATCTACAATAGCTGCTTTAAAAACATCCAAATCTCCTTCCGCAGACTGATGTTTATGCATTTCATTAAAAATGCGAAGCCCTTCAGGACCTAAAGAGTACAATAACATTCTTTTTTTTCTTTCAGGAGTAAAACGCCATTGACATCTTCCAAGTTCGCTATATAGTTCAAAAAGTATTCCTTCCAGTCTAACCATGATACCACTGGTTCTCCCGGGATTGATAAACATTCTTTAGGAGAATTAATTTGTAGGTAAGATAGATGGGTGTCTCTGTTTAAATTGATATCTCCTGCTGGGTTGGATCTTGAAGGAGTAGCTTCAACAGACATATTGAAAAAATGTCAAGAAATGAAGTGAAAATACTGAAAACGTTAATATTGTTAATATTGTTTATATTGTTTTTATTCTACAAGAAAATTAGAAAAAAATGGGCTTCAAGAATAAACTTCACGCTGCATGTACTTGAAAGGAACAACACTATGTTGTGCTTCCAGTAAAAATTGGCTGTCCAAATTATTTGCTGTTGAAAGCGCTTGGAAATTCAGATAGAAAAACAAATAAATACCTAAAAGAAGACCGGTGAAAACGCTCTTCGTTTCAGTGATTGCGTTGTCCTGGCAACCACAAGATGGCGGTGGAGAGCGTGATGACGCTTGCAACGTCGATGAAATACACGTAGGAGCGTGTAGCAAAAACACATGTAGGCGCGCTTAGAATCCAGAAGTCCACAGCGTCGTTGCTACGTGAGTCAACAGTGCAGAAGGCGAGGGTGGGAGCGAGGCATTCGGTAAGCGTTAAGTGCTTTTTTAAAAAATACACCACGCCAACAAACCGAATCGTACGTTGAAGTAAAGCAAGTCGGCAAATATTGTCCAAAAACAGTCGGATTCCCTTTGAAATACGGTCGGATATTCTCTTTTATATAACAGTCAATCGGGAACTTACACGCGAAGGTTACCGTATTAAACAAAGTTCTAGGGTTGGAAAGTTCATTAACAAAGAACGTTGGAGCCACAAATTGTAATTATCCACAAACGAATCTGAAGGGGTGCTTCTCATACAAAATTCCTTTACGTTACTCACGATTAGAGTTGAGCAAAAAACGCAAGTTTAGAGGTGAATTTTCGAAGCATTTCTTTCGAAGATAAAATCGTTGTGGAACATGAAATTACAAGTTGTGCCCATACTCGTTGCCAAATCTGTAGTGACCTCTTCGTAAATAAAACGAGCTCCTTGAAGTAGTATTGAAGTATTTATTTGACACGAAGTTCAGTAGATAAAAGTACATGCAGTAAGACAAGCAGGAAACAGTATAATGCATCATAACATTCCTACTAAGCACAGCACAGAACACCAGATTCCATTACATATAACAATTCTAAAAGCCCTTAAAGCAACAAGACATCATCACACATACCTTCAAAATATTTTGCATGTAATTAATGCTACGATCATTATGTTAGTATATGATAAGGTATCTCCAAAAATTCAAGAAAGTGTATTTTTTTAACAAGCAGTATCGTCACTTTTAGTACATTGCACTAAGATTTATTAGGAGTTTTTCAACAGGTAATAAGAAACATTCCTGTCACCACCATAACCTAGAGGCAAGTTAGTTGTCAAGTGTACCTTTTATGTGACCTAGATTCTTATCAGAGATGAAGCACAAGCAACATATCATATATTGAATCAAAGATGAGAGTTTTTTGCTCAGCTCACATATCCTGACCTCATATTGTTGAAGGTGCTCTCATATGTGCTAATGAACTAAATAAGAAAGTTGGTGAAATAAAGTAATCACCTAGGGTCACGCATTTTGGTCAATTGATACCAGATTTTCTAGTTTCACACTGTACAAATCAGCCACTGGATGGGTATCTTTTGTGACATCAAAGGAAAATGTTTTCCCCTTAATTATTGAAGGATGAGATTGGAAGTGAATCACAGTAAGAAGCCACGTTTTGTTTTTGGGAGTTTTACATAGCACGGACCTTGTTTAAGGACATAACGGCACTTCACATTTTTTTTATAGGCATATGGAGATTTGCAGTGATTCACAGGATGACTGTCCGAGGCCAGGTTTTGAACCTGGTAATCCATCTTACGTGGTCAGCATTTACTAAGCCACATCGCCACCTCCTGTGAAAGCTTGGCTCGTTTTGGGCATGACTTTCCAGGACTTCGAGCTGAGCCAGAGGCAAACATCTGACTCGAGCTTTTAGCGAGTTACCCACCTTTGCAACCTAGGTTTGCTAGGCAGTATGTCTTGCGAACATCTCTATAACATCAATTCGACTCAAGCTCCATAGCTGTCAGCCTTGCACTTGGTCCCACCTAGCTACTTCTTATCCGCACTCTGTAGAGAATGTGATCCAGATAGGCTTTGCATCACCGATTTGGTGATCCCATGCCTAACTGGATCACATACTCAGCAGAGCGTGGATAAGAGCAATATGTCGAGAATACGTTCTGTGTGATAATAGTCCAGTGCTTGAAATGGAAATATAGAAATGCAAGTAATCTTTGTTATACTTGTTGTTTCTTGCTTTCCTTGTTCTCTGTGTCTCCACACCACTTTAAGTGTGGTGTTGCTTGGACGGTTGTTAGCTCCAGACCTCTAAAGGCTCATGCCAGAAACTGGAGAAGATATGGCTCCACGAACGCACACCGGCGAACCACACAGCCCACAAGGACGCCACCCACAGACACCACTACCTCATCAGATTAGCCAAGAGATGCTCCTTCAAAGATCGCTTGGATAACAATGCACACAACAGCAAAGAGCTCTTCAGCATCGTGAAGGAACTCTCCAACCCCAGCGCCAACGACATCCCGCCCTCACAAGAACTGTGCGACTCACTAGCCATCTTCTTCCACCGCAAGATAGCTGACATCCACGACAGCTTCAACACTACGACCGCCCCGGCTACGCCAGACTCCACCTCCCCTGTGAACACCACCAGTGCCAACCGCCTGACCTCCTGGTCCAATGTCAACAATGACGAGACACGCAAGGTCATTTATTTATTTATTTATTTATTTATTAATTAAATAGTTTGTAGAGCGATCAGCTACCTCCAACTGAGGTGTACCGGCGCTGAAGACACTATCTCCAAAGGGTCAGAAGGGGGAGGTTGGGAGTAGGTAGAATTAGATGAGGGAAAAAAACCAGGTCTTGAGTTTTTCCCGGAATATAGGCTCAGAAGCAGAAATCTCAGCTCTATAGGAAGCTGGTTTCACAGTTTGGAGGTGGCCACTGCGAAGGCTCTTCCTCCCGTGATTGCCAAGCGGAAATGGGGGCAGATCATAAGCCGGAGATGGTTGGATCTGAGGTTTCGGGGAGCTTGTGAGAGCTTCATTCTGTGACGTAGGTAGATAGGGCCTCGGCCACTAAGAGCTCTAAAAGCCAAAGTTAAGGTTTTAAATTGGATGCGCAGTCTCACTGGGAGCCAGTGAAGTTTGATCAGATGGGGTGAAATGGAATGACAGTATTGGATGTTGCAAATCAGCCTAGCCGCTGCATTCTGGACTCTCTGTAGTTGGTTTATGAGGTATGCCGGAGCCCCTGCATACAGACTGTTTGCGTAGTCCAAATAAGCGGTGATAAGGGCATGAACTACTGTTTAACGAGAGTCCAGAGGCAGGTAAGGAGTGATTTTTTTTATCATGCGAAGCTATCCAAAGCATAACGAGGTGACTTTATTAATTTGAGTCTTGCAAGAGAGGGTAGTATCAAATTGGAAGCCAAGGTTACGGGCAGCTTGGACTGGTTCCGGGGGAGGGTTGAGATCAGATGGCCACCAGAGAGTGGAAGGTATGGGGGATTTCTGATTGAAAAATAGGACCTCAGTCTTGTCTGTGTTAAGCTTTAAGTTATTGGCAGACATCCAGGAAGCAATGTTTATCATGCAGTGGCTAAAGTTGTGGAATGATTTATCGGAGTGGTCTTTGAAGGAGAACACTAGTTGGGTGTCGTCAGGGTAAAAGGTTACTTTGATGCCGCAAGATTCAACCACTTTTGCTAGCGGTTTTAGGTACACGTTGAATAGGAGCGGACTGAGAGTAGAACCTTGCGGAACGCCCGAGATCAATGGTTTTTTGGAGGAAAGAAAGGGACCCAGCGTCACCTGTTGGAATCTGTTCGTAAGGAACGATTTGACCCAAGTAAGGGGAGTTCCGCTGACACCAACCTCTTGCAGGCGAGTAAGTAGAGTATCATGGGAGATGGAGTCGAATGCAGCGGATAGGTCGAGGAGGACCAGCATGGCCTCCTCTCCCCTATCCGTGCATTCTCGAATCGACTCGGAAACTTCGAGCAGAGCTGACTCGGTGCTAAAGTCGGGTCTGAATCCAGATTGGGTGTCATGGAACATGGAGTTTGATTCCAAATAATAGGAAACTTGCTCTTGTACCGCTTTCTCGAGCACTTTAGCAGGCTTGGGTAGGAGCGAGATTGGCCGGTAATTGCTTAGGCAGGTAGCGTCTATGCCTGCTTTTTTTTTGGATAGGAATAAGCAGTGCATGTTTCCAAGCGGCGGGGACTACGCCTGAGAGTAAAGAGACATTCCATATTTCGAGTAGGGGGTCAATAACTAGAGGGGCAATTTCGTTCATGGTTAGGGCTGGGTCCAATGGAGAACCTGATTTGCATTTCAAGAATAGATTCAGTGCATGCTCTTTGGTTAGAGGTTGGAAAGCGGTAAATGCATGCTTGCGAATGATGATGGGGTCTTTGGTAATGTTGGTCCCGTTCTGACGAATAGTTGCCGCAATATTGGTTATTTTACTTTCAAAGAAATCTGATAAGTTTTCACATAGAGCTTGGGATGGGGGAACTGGGGCAGATAGAGCACTGGGATTCGTAAAATCTTTAACAATGTTAAAGAGGGCTTTGGTAGAGTTTTTTGCATTGGCAATGGTTTCGGTGAAGTAGGTGCTCATGGAGTTGCGTTTGAGTTTGCGAAACTCCTTGAGGACTTGTCTGTAAAGAGCCTAGGCTTCTGGATCATAGGTCTACCGCCAATGTCGCTCCATCTTTTCAAACTTACTTCTGTGTTCCCTTAGTTCCTGAGTGAACCAGGGGGCTGAAGGTTTTTGTCTGCGGGAGGTGAGGGTTTGAAGCGGGGCTACTTTCTCAATAGCAGCTGTGAGATCATTGTTAAGTGTAAAAACCGCATCGTTAAGATCGTCAGGGAAAGGGTTTAGGTTGTTATAATATTGTTGCTCAAAGGCAGTGCATGAAATCTTATACCATTTTCTGCTTTTTGATCTTATTGCAGATTCCTTTTTGATGATTATAGTTGAGGATACCTCGAATGGGATTAAAAAGTGGTCCGACCATATCAGAGGTAAGGATTGGAGGGTTTTTAGCTTTTAGCAATTTGAGAAGACAAGGTCAAGGGTATGTCCTGCGGTATGAGTGGGGCCCTTTACCCTTTGTGTCAGGTTTAGATTTTGCATGGATTCAAGTAGGAAAGAGCTGCGGTTGCAGCTACTTACATCAACATGGTGGTTGAAGTCACCCAGTACTGTAAAGTGGGGATGTTTAATAGAGAGATCTGCAGTGACTGCCAGTAGTTCAGAGATGGCAGATTGAGGGGTATTCGGGGGGTTGTAAACCAGGATCCCCGAAGAGATGGCTGTGGTGGCGTCCGTGACAGAGAAATATAGTGCTTCAATGGGCTTTATATTCTTAATTTTTCTGGAAGTGATTTTCAGGTGATTTTTTGAGATTACTGTGATTCCTCCACCTGTTTTGGAGCCTTCGCGGCTTAATCCAGTAAAGTGGTAACCTAAGGGAAAGGCGAGAGAGATGTCTGGGTTGGAGGTGTCTTTAATCCAGGTTTCAGTTAGAAATAATACGTACCAGGATGTGGAGGAGAGTAGTAGCCAAATATCACTGGCGTGACAAGGTAAGGAGCGACAGTTCACCAATCCCATAGAGTAAGTAATGGTGGGAGAGGATTGACTAGTTGCGGGATCCTGTGGGTGGGTCCCGTAAGGGCGAAGAGAAAAAGGGCAGTTGTGACATTTGTAAGAGAGAGGGCTAGGTAGAGGGAGGTTGCAAGGAGTAGGGGAAGTGCAGGATATCTTACCCAGGTCTAAAAGCTGTGACCTGGTCCATGTTAGTCTCTGAGTTGGTTGACGATTGACGGCATGGCTGGCCCTAGGCCCGGAGCTGGCGCGGACGGGCGCAGATGGGCTTGCCTTAGGCGCGCCGAAGGCGCGCAAACGGCGTGCCTGCTGCACTCGTCCGCTGCGCGTCCTGAAGATGCACATTTTTATATGTGAAAGAGGACAGCAAGAGGGGGCGTGGCCTCGAAAAGGGGCGTGGCCTGCAGGTTTGCCGGAGATGGCGGCAGGGAGTGTTGTTTACTTTGTGGTCCCGTGGCAGCGCTAAAATCCGCTGCACGGACAAAGCAGGAGCATGCTAGGGCCCCTAAACGAAGTGGGAGAAGGTCAGGTAGTATTAAAATCACCACACAGATATGTGACACTCAAATTTAAAAAATTTAGCTGAACGTGCTCCCGGCTTTCCGCCTCAGGAGATAGACTCTGAATGGCGCTAGTGATCAGCGTTGTTTTAATGGTATCGACGGGGGGCGTGGCCTCGAAAAGGGGCGTGGCCTGTGGGTTTGCCGGAGATGGCGGCGTGAACTCCATTCACTCAGGATCTCCGTTTGACCCGTGCCTACACCACATATTCAACAAAGCAGATGCAGCCATCGCACCCCAACTACGGAAGGTCATCAACATCTCCATCGAAACAGTGACATTCCCGTAAAGCTGGAAGCACGCCGAAATCAACGCCCTCCTCAAGAAGCCCAAAGCGGACCCCAATGACCTCAAGAACTTCCGGCCCATCTCCCTGCTCCCGTTCCCAGTAAAGGTCATCGGGAAAATATTCAACATGCAACTGGCCCGCCACCTCGAAGACAACAACATCTTGGACCCGTCCCAGTCCGGATTCAGACAAAACCACAGCACCGAGACAGCCCTCATCGCCGCCACAGACGACATCAGGCGCCAACTAGACAACGGCGAAACATCAGCCCTCATCCTCCTGGACCAGTCAGCTGCCTTCGACACGGTCTGCCATCGCACTCTAAAGACACGCCTCCGAGAAGGCGGAATCCAAGAGAAGGCTCTTGACTGGACGACCTCCTTCCTCTCCGGCAGAATCCAGAGCGTCCGCCTCCCACCCTTCCAATCAGAAGCCACCGATCTCATCTGTGGTGTCCCCCAGGGCTCATCCCTCAGCCCAACGCTGTTCAACGTCTACATGGCCCCCCTCGCACAAGTGGCCCACCATCACGACCTCAACATCATCTCCTACGCTGACGGCACCCAGCTCATCCTCTCCCTCACCAAGGACCCATACACCGCCACAACCAACGTCCACGAGGGAATGAAGGCCGTCGCCGATTGGATGAGGAGCATCGTTCTGAAGCTGTACTCGGACAAGACGGAGGTCCTCATCCTCGGTCCCACCCCCTCAGCCTGGGACGACTCCTGTTGGCCGACCACACTTGCAACAGCACCAACATCCACTGACCATGCAGGCAATCTAGGATTCATCCTCGACTCCTCCCTCTCCATGTCTAAGCAGGTCAACGCCGTCTCCTCCTCCTGCTACAACACCCTCCGCATGCTCCGCAGGATCTACAAGTGGATCCCGACCAAAACAAGAAGAACGGTGACACAGGCCCTCATCAGCAGCAGACTGGACTACTGCAACGCACTCTACGCAGGAATCCCAGCCAAACACCTACAACGCATCCAAACGCCTCCGCCCGACTGATCGTCAATGTTCCCCCACAGCAGCCACATCACACCCCACCTGAGAGACCTACACTGGCTCCCCGTTGACAAGGGAATCACCTTCAAGCTCCTCACCCACGCACACAAGGCACTCCACAACGCCGGACCAGCCTACCTGAACAGCAGACTCAGCTTCCACACCCCCACCCGCCAGCTCCGCTCCACCAGCCTCGCCCTCGCCGCTGTCCCCCGCATCCAACGAATGACCTCCGGCGCAGATCCTTCTCCTACCTCGCCGCCAAGACCTGGAACACCCTCCCTACCCACATACGGCAGACCCAAGACCTACTCACCTTCAGAAGACTCCTCAAGACCTGGCTCTTCGAGCAGTAGGAACACCCCCCCACCCCCCTACCCCCCTCTTCCCTCAGCGCCTTGGGACCCTCACTGGTAAGTAGCGCACTTTACAAGTACTCTGATTGATTGATTTAATGATTCTGATGTGTGAATTAAGAAGCCTACTGTTGTAGTGTGGAGCCCGGATTGGTTACTGCATTTGTGGGACTTCACAAGCATACTGATGTATATAATGAGGCAGAGCTGATGTATCTGTTAGAATTAATCTGTCATCATCCAGATGCTAGTATATGTCGTCTCCATTTCCTGGGCTTGATGGCAGTTGATTCTGGACAGGCACAGGAGACTCTAAGCTTTGCAGGCATTTTTAATAAAGAAGTTTTTATTGACTTCAAATCTGTGAGGAAAGCTTTACTTCTTTTTGGTGACGCACTGGACCTGCATGGCCAGACACCAGCACCCTTTGAGCAGAGCCAACTTCGTAGCTGCCACTCCCTCACCGACTGCCACACTGGTTTACTGGGGGATACCAATTATCGAGGTGAGCTCAGGACTTTAAGAGGGCTGGCTCTTGCCAGTGCTCACCACCAGCAGTTTAAAAAAGCATGGGCTGAGACGGCTCCCTGTTGGGCTTTCCATTTCTCCCCTCACCGTCAGGGTGAAAATAAATCTTAACCCTGCAGCTGCACCACCCTTCACTGCCTTTGAGGTAACTTCAGAGACTCGCTATAGTTCTTTCACAGTCCCACCATTTGAGAGCTGAAGTATTTTCGGGATTATATACAGCTAAGCCGTAGTTGTTGCTTATTTGTCTTATGCAACTAACAGCCATTGATAAAGCCAATAGTCCTGGCCTGTTGTAGGTACAATGTAACTTGTTGCATTATATATCTGGTTGCAACAACAGAAGCAGCAAAATATAAGTCGGGCAGCGCAATATGCTAAGCATAGATTTTGACTTATTATTATTATTATTATTATTATTGGACATTTGTAGAGCGCCTGGTTACGCCACCGGCGTGTACCCGCGCTATGATAAGTGGAGTGGCTGCCCCCTCCCACAGAAGCTACCTGCTAAATAAGTGGGTTTTAAGTTTCTTCCTGAACAGGATCTCAGATGGTTCCAAGCGCAGTTCTAAAGGCAGCGCATTCCAGCACCTGGGAGCAAGGTATCTAAAAGATCTTCCTCCCATGCGCGCCTTCCTTACTCTGGGAACCTTTAGCAGCCCAGTCCGAGAGGACCGTAGATTGCGTGTGGGCTCATAGCAGGTCACCAGACTCTGGAGCGGAGCAGGAGCTTTGCCGCTCAAAATGCGGTGGCATGTGGAAAGGGCTTTGAACTCCACCCTCTTCCACACAGGGAGCCAGTGGAGGGCCTGGAGAGCTGGTTTAGAGGATGACCTCCTGGGGAGCCTGAGTACAAGGCACGCCGCGGCATTTTGGAGCACTTGAAGGCGGCCCAGGACCCTGCCCGTGGCCCCCAGATATAACAGATTCCCATAATCTAGTCGCGAGGTGACCAGGGCGTGCACCAGTGTCCTTCGAGCAGCAATAGGGAGGAGGTCTAATACTTTCCTTAAGGCTCTCAGAACACCAAAACACACCCCGTCACCCGGCTGACCTGGGGACCAAAGGCAAGATCCGTATCCAGCCACACACCGAGGTTCCTGGCCTCCCGGCAGGGGACGGGGACTTCACCCAGGCAGGGCGGCCACCACGCCGACGACCAAGCAGACGGCCCTCCCCCCACCACGAGCACCTCGGTCTTGCTACCGTTCAGCTTTAAACAGTTTGCGGACATCCAGGTTGCCAGGTCTTGCATGCAATACCTGGCATGTATTTTTATAAGCCAAGCCTTAATTACATCGGCATCGCTGTAATGTGTTGGCGGATGCCATAATGAGAAGGCACACACAGTAATGCCTTACTAGATCTCTTTATTGCCAGAGAGCCCCGGGGTAGAACTGCTCACTGCAGTGCACGGCGCTCAATGAGCAAATGTTCGCCGGCTCTCCCAGTGTTCCCTGTCACACACGTGACCTGAATGCTAGAGCGCAACACTACATATCCCCCCTTTACAATATCCCAAACAATCAACAATAACAAAGAGGGATGCTGATGGAGGAAGAGGGTAAGGATGATAAACTGGAGAGAGTATACGGGCAGTGGTGGGGTGCAAAAGGCTATACTCTCATGTCATAATCTCTGTACCTCTTAGGTAGTACCACTGCCCTGCCTGTGCGTGTGCGTGTGGAAGGTATGCATGTTCTGGTCTCGCTGGTATTACTTGGATGATCGTTACTTGTTCTCAGGGGTGTTTGATGCCTGATGTCTGACCCACTCGTATTACCCTTCTCTCGCAGAACGTGATGGTCTGTGTCTTCCATACTCCTCTGTACCCTGGTATTGTCCTTCTCTTCTTCTCTGGTGCCTGTGATCCCTCTTCTCGGTGCCTCCATTATCGGTGTCTGTTCCTCCTCGTCCAGGCTCCAACTGTTGTTCTTCTCAGGTGGCGCTGTTCCTGTCTTGTGCCTACTCATTACTCTATTACACCTAGCCATTCTGTCTTGGTCCATACCTTTCCATCGCTTAATAGAGCAGATCTGGCGTACGTTTCCTTCACTTGCAAGGGAGTGCTGAACTTACTGTCCCCTTTTTTCCGTAGCTGTGGTAGTTTCACTCGGACCCACTCCCCTTTCTCCAGTGACACTTCCTTGACATTGTGTCACTTGTTGTAGTGGTCCGTGTAGACTTTTTGTGCTTTTTCTAACTTGCTGCGCACCACAGCTGGAGATCATTAGCTTTGTAGCGTGAGCTGCATCCATGCCTAATTGTCGTGAATGGATCTCGACCCTGTAGGATCTTGAATGGACTATATCCTGTCGAAGTGGGACTAATGCGGTAGACCCATATTGTGCATTTGAATTCCGATTCCCAGTTCTTTCCTGCGCTGATTGCTGCCTCTACCGATCCCATGATCACACGGTTAAACCTCTCTGCAAGACCATGTAGGAGATTAGGGTCTGCAATCCTATGGTCACCCCCGATTTTTGCTTTTTGTTTCACTGGGTTACGACTTTCCCTGGCTGTGGGCCTGCTAATCAGACCCACAGCCTAGCTGTTCTCTCTCTCTAAATTGACAAGCATGTATCTTAGGTGCATTTACCAATTGGTACTGGGCCACCTTATCAGTCCTTGTATAGTATACCTTAGGTATCCAGGGCATAGGTGTACCCAGGGCCTACCAGGGGCTTCAGCATGTATTATGCCACCCCTGGCTGGCCATCCAAATCTGACACAACTGGCTGCATGACAGCTGGGGCAAGGTGGTGTAGTCACCCTTTGCTTTAGGTATCTCTATACCTAACCCTAAAATAGACACATATATTCCTATCAGTCACTCCTATGGCAGGCCTTATCAATCCTGAAGGCAGAGTGCTTGGAATTATGTGAGATGGTGCTCTGGCATGAGCTGAGCCCGTTTGCAGCTGGCGGAACCAAGTCCTAATAGCTGTTCCATGATAACGCTATACCATATACTCTTAAGTGCATTATGAACCTCGCGGTCAAATGCTAACTTTGGCATAGCATTATCAAAACATGTCGAGTAAGGTGTCATACGAATTGGAATACTAACCCCTCGCCAATTCTGGCAACGGGGTTAGCATTCCACCCTTCTAGAGGGACACAACATGTATGTAACTGTGAACCCCGGTTAAAGTTAACTCGAGCCTCAGCATCACAAAATGGATGCTGCCACCACAGACACAAGTCTGACCTCCTGCTGCTGGGAGTCCTTCCAGCGAGGGATGCTCGGACAAAGGGTTTCCTGCCTTGGGAGGTGCTATCACCACCCCAGACAGGATTTTGTGTATTAGGTAGGACAGGGCTCAAAGGAATGAGACATGCCTGGGGCACACAAGGTGCCCCGTGCATCACCTGTCAGAACCAGTTCCTGGGGCACTCCAGCCCCAGAGCTGGCGCAAGACCGGACAAAGGAAAGGGGGTATAACCACCCCCCTTCCTGGTCCCACCCACAGGAGGGACCTAGTCGTAGTGCATCCCCCTTTAGCCGGATAAAGGTAGGAGCTGGTCCCATTCCAAATTAGATTATCCAGATCAACTTCACAAGAAGAAACTCTGGACCTCGACGTTCTGCTCCACAGAAGACAGAAGGAATCTCCCTTGTGGGCAAGGAGTGTCCACCCTGCATCTGCAGGCACCATGAGCGTACCGCGAATTCCCTTTGTCGTCTTCCTGCAAAGGATCCAGACTTCAGAGCCCGACGAGACCCAGATTCCCAGACCTCTCCGACCTCAACCCACATCTGCAGCCGAGCTGAGACCCGTGGGTGCAACGAGACACGTGGGACCGGCCATCTTGAAAGAAGCAGCACTTCGCTCCAGCACGACTCCTGAGGTATCCTCATCCAAGTGCTCTGGGGACTGAGAAGCCCCGACCCCGAGCAGCTCCTGCATCGAAGATCAGCCCTCCAGCATCCACGAGATCTGCGTTGGGCCCTTCTGCCTGTTTGCTGCTCGACGCGTTGTCTGGTCACTTGCCGGCTGGCTAGTGAACTCCTAGACGACGAACACCGACAACTTTGCTGCTGGTCTGGTTGCTCCAGACTGGCCCTTGCTTCCTTCCTAGAGAGGAGCACCCCGGACCCTCCTGGTCCACTCCAGACGCCGTTTCCACTCACCGTGTGGGTTGCCTTTGCCAAGGCCTGTTGAACCCGAATCCGGAGACGACACCGCCGACAGCGAGAGCCTGCGTGGGACAGCTCATTCCTCCATCCTGGTCGTCGAAGACACCACCTGGTCCACGTGGCTGCAGAGACAAGCGTCCACCTTCACCTGATCGCGAATACGACATCTGGTTCCACTCCAGTCACTGGCTAGTGACTTTGAACATTGTCCCCTCTGCTTTCAGGTTCTTCTCTTCACCAATCCACCCTTGGATTGCACCGAGACATCTTCCTCCTGGTCGCCTGCAGCATCTTTCTTCAAGGCTCCATAGACTTCGACGCGGAAACCCGACACGACTTCGCACCTATGCACCCGCAGCCTGTGGGTGAGGTAACACGAGCATTTCGGTGCTCAAGGGTAGCTTGACTCTCCTAGTGTCCAGTTCCATTGTCGTTTCAGTCCTATCTAGTCAGGAACGTCCGTACTCACCTTTTCTTTAAACTGTACTGTCCATAGACGTTTGTACGCATCTCGCGTGTGAGTTCACACTCTGCACACGCGCTCCGTGGGCCTCCTATTACTTACCTCAAGTTAGTATAGCGTGGTCCCAGCGATCCTACAGCCCCTGGACAGCTCCATTCCTTTAATTGACTTTCACATTCCATTTATCTAGTATATGGTTTGTCATGCCCCTTGGGCACCATTGTAAATCGTGCAACTTAAACATATTTTTCCTAAGAGTTTGTCATGTGCTTAGCCCTCTGACCTCATAAAGAGTTCAGAGGTGTATGTTAGTTAATAAATAACTGTTTATTTTCATAACAACCTGTGTGGTGTCCTTTTCATTTGGTATTCACAGGTTATATGTGGTGAAACAGCTGGCTTCACATGCCATAAAGAGTTTAGCCTAAAGACTGCTTTTGTCCACGCTACTAGGATAGCTGGTCTATAAGGTTGACTTACAACCAATCACCATAAGGGTTGTTTGGACTGATACAAGGTGAACACTAGAACTAGTGAGCATCATATATCATGCCAACTTCTCACAGACCATTCCCCGCGGGATGATTTACTGAGGTATGTTTATTCATGATGCCATTCCGTTCCATGAATGCTTTCCATTTGTCAAACGTGAACTGTGGTCCATTGTCACACGTGATGACCCTTGGTATCCCTTCTCTTAAAAAGGTAGCAGTGAGAAAGTCTAGGATGGTGTCCGTGTCTGCTGTAGGTGAATTTCTGGCCACTTGGAGTATCTGTCTATGAGGACGACGGCATACTTGGGAATCCTCTGTGCATCCAGAATTGGACCCAAGATGTCCACAGATATTTCTTCCCACGGGTTGACGGGGTTTATGAACTTCCCCAATGGAGGTCATAGTAAGGTTTGCTTTATTGGCGTTACTGCACTGCTCACAGGCTCTCACATGCCTCTCCACCTGGTTGTCTATCGCTGGCAACCAATATGCCTGTTTGACTCTTTGCTTCGTTTTGATGATCCCAAGGGGGCCTTCGTGCATGATTGCAAGCAGGCGGTCCACCAATTGCCTTGGAGGGATTACTTTGTGTCCGGGTTGGAGGAATATGGCATTGTCCCCTATGGATAATTCTTCCCGAACTTCCCAGAATTTATTGAGTTCTGCGTCCAAATGTTTCTTCTCCGGCCACCCCATTACGATAAATCGTTTGACGGTCGTGAGGCATGCATCCTGTTCATATGCCGTTCCCCAGTTTTGTGCACTTATGACTGGTCCTCCGGGAAGGCTATGGTGTACTCATCCCACGTTGTGCGCTCTTGTGCTGCTTCCATAGCCGCTGCTCTGCTGAGCTAGTCTGCAACTTTGTTCTTGTTGCCTGGCAGGTATTCTACCTCATACACAATGTCCAGCAGTCGGAGTGTCATCCTAGCGATGCGTGGGGTGGTGCTGGCATGTCCACTGGACGTCAGCTCTTTGACCAACGATTTATGGTCAGTACGAAGAAGAAATCTGGAATCCCAGAGGAACTGACTGAATTTTTCCATCGCCCAGATAGCTGATAACATCTCTTTTTCGATCACGCTGACTTTTTCCTCATCTGTAGCAAGGAAGCGAGACGGAAAGCTGACCGTGGTTACTTCACCCTCTGTGGACCTCTGCATGAGGACTGCCCCCAGCCCTCTGTCAAATGGATAATGCTGTTTGATCGAAGCCATGTAGCGGTACTGCTGCACAAATGTCGTCCTTGATCTGTTGGAATTCCTCGTGGGCAGCCTCCGGCAATGCAAAGGCGTTCTTCTCTTTGAGTATCTGGTGCAGGTGGGGCGTTTTGGTAGCGAAATGTTGCACGAATTTGGTGTAAAATTCCGCCATTCCCAGGAATGAACGAACATCATATTTGCTTTGTGATATGGGTGATTCTTTGATGGCTTCCACGTTGGTGCATTTGGGCGCAATGCCTTTATCGCTTTTTTCATGGCCCAGGTACGTGACAGAGCGTAGGCCGAGTTTACATTTGTCCCATTCTGCTGTGAGGCCATTCTGATCCAGTATGCGTAACACTGTGGCAAGCTTGAAATCATGGTCTGTTTTAGTCTTTCCCATGATCAGGATGTCATCCTGGAAGTATTGCACCCCTTTAGTGTCTTTGGAAAGCTTGAACATTAGTTTCTGAAACACCGCTGCGGCGGATACCAATCCAAAGGGCATCCGCCTGAACCTGTAGAACCCAAAGGGTGTGATGAAGAAGGTAAGGCTCCTGCAGGCAGGGTGGAGTGCAATTTGGTGGTATGCTGAGGTGAGGTCTATCGTGGAGAACCATTTTATGTCTTTGGTCAGGGCCAACATTTCATTTATTTTTGGCAACGGGAATTTGTCCACAATTATATGTTTGTTGAGTTCTCTCAAGTCTATACATAGGCGCACCTTGCCGTTGGGTTTTCGGGCTGCAACTTATGGTGCTAACCACTCCGCACTCACAATAGGATCTATTACTCCCTTGTCCTCAAGGCATTGTAATTCTTGTTGCACTGTGTCCCAGCAGTTGAATGGGATGTTCCTCAACTTGTGACTTACTGGTCTGGCATCATCTTTGAGGCATGTTTTATGTGTAAATTTTGTGAGTTTGCCTATTGTGCCGCTGGAAACTGTCGGAAAGTCTACTTTCCATGTGTTGTTTTCGTACGTTTGTGAGTGGTCAGTCATGTGCACCTGCGTTGTGCCGCCAGGATTTAGTTGGATCCCTAAGGCTCCCTGGTCAACCCACCCCAACACTGAGGGTCCTTTCTAGGCTACATATAACTTACCATCTGCAGTGTGACCCTTGAATTCAAACTGCAGGGGACGGAACCATACCATGGGGATCGGCTCCCCCGTGAAAGTGGCAGGGTAGATGTCTGTAGGGCGCAGGTGAGTGCCTAAGATGAACACAAAAGCTCCTTCCCAGATGTTGCGTTGTATGATGGTGTACGGGGAACCTGAGTCGGCTACCATTGATACCTTCACACCAGCTATCGACCATCCACAAGAAGGTTTTTTTGTTCTGGAGCAGTCTTTGCCCAAGATTTGGTCATCCATGCATAGGACGCTGTCTTCTTCAGCTTCGCCCACTCCTTCTTCAGTGTCAGAGTCCTGCATCACACATTTCACTGAGGTTTTCCGAGGCTTGCGTCTGGATACTGGTGTGACTACATTTACAGCAGCTTAGCTAGTTTGCATGTGTGTGTGTGTATGGAATCTTAGAGTGCATGATGACAGTGTGGAATGTTGGTATGCCTGGTGGACTGTAAGAGTGACAGTTGGAATGAGTGGGCTGAGCGACAACCATCCTGCTCCTGGTGGGGTTTTCTCCAGTTTATCTTGTTACCATCTTACTTGAATAAAGGAGCTTCAAGAAACTACATGACTATTCATCATTTATTCACAACATTTTGGCGACGTTTGAAGAACTTAAAGCGTGCAAGATACAACTTACAAGTAAACTAAGGTACTTACAAGGAGTAAGTATTTTCAGCGAGCAACTTACAATGAGGAAGGAATATTTATGGATACAGAAATGATCTAAGGTAAAAGACTTTTAAATTATAAACTTTTATGTAAGCTACCTGGCACTACAAAACCCCACCAGTGACCCTAAAATCGGTCGCCCTAAACTCAAAATAAGTGCCAGATCAAGCTCAAGGTCACAAACCCACTGTATAATTACTGCCGTTATAAGCTGAGAGATGTTTGACCTTTAAATTAACTGCAGCTACGAGTCTTGTGTTTTTGAAAGAAGTACTGTTAAGAAGAAGTGTTCTTGAAGACAATCTATAAGCTGTTACACCGAAGCTTCCTGCTAATAAGCGTAAGAGAAGATGGTCTGTGTTTTGCTTGTATACAGTGAAAGTTGCTTGGAGACAGTGAAAGCTGACTAGCACCAGAGCCCCTTGGTGTCCCCGTGTGTTGTGACATTGACATTAACCAAACACTGAAACTTCCTGCTTTCAAATAAGCGTAAGAGAAGATGATCTGTGTTCATTCAGTCAATTACAGTCTCCATTCAAGTAAAGTTTTATGTGGCTGTCTTTTCCTTAAATACAGTAAAGTTGACTGCACCCTATTTGGCTGTTTTTGGATGAAATTAGCAACATATTGAGCATACCTGAGGCGGGTGATTTAACCTTTTTCATACACTGTCGAGAATAATTCAGACAGGTATTTGTAAAAATTCAAGTTAAACAGCCGAGCATCTATCAGTGAAAGAAATGAGCGATGGCTTTATGCAACTCGAGCAACCAAGCGTGAAAGAAATGAGCTGTCAAGTTAGAAGTGGTTTACAGTGCACCGGCAACTCTTGTGCTATTTTTTTTGAGGTGTTAAAGTTGGACACTGTCCGTGTTGCCTCTTGTGTGTGCAGAGATATTTGGAGACATTCCGTGTTTTTAACAAGTAATCACTTTACTTTATTATCATTATTTTTCTTCGTGTTGCCCCTAAGGAAAACTAACGGCAGCGTTTCATTCAAATTAGAAATACAAGCACGCGCTCCTCACCTGCTTCGTTATCTCGTGCAAGCACAGTGATTGTATTACGTACTTCTCCCTTCATGACGCCGATTAATCTTCAGCTGCCTGCATGCCTATGCGCGCCGGGAGCCACACGGTACAATGACGCAAGAAACGTGCCTCCATTTTGCGCCTTCATGGACCAACGAGGTTTTGAAAGTTCTTTTTGTCAGCTTACATGGAGCACGGAGTTTTCGAAGGTACATTCATCTTCTTCCAATGCAGTTCGTGTGAGTACAGTTCATTTTCCTTGGATTTGTCAATACTTCGTGGGACTTCTTCTTTTGCCACATGTTCCTGAGACTTCTTATATCAAAAATGTACTGCATAAGTTTATTTCGACTTACTTGGCCAAGCTGGTGAATATAGGGGAAAAATTGTGTTCTATGGTTTCGGTGGGAAACAAATGTTCTTCGTGTTACTTGAATAGCTTTGGGATGCTCTAAATAAGGTCATACTGCCATCTACTGGATTAAGTTGGTACTCAACTTGTATTTGAACCTTGAATGTCCACTTCTAATGTTTCATGGAGCTCCTACTTATAGCTACTTATTTATGTAAGGCTGTACTCCTTGTATTAATTTATACAGCGATTTAAGTAAAGTGGTTATATTTATATTGATATAAGCAGCAATTATTGATGATTCTTGCAATAATTTAAATGAGATTCTACTGTTTGCGATAAGTTATGCAGCAATTTTAAGTAAGATTGATATATTTATACAATTATAGTATCTCTTTCAGCATTTTTAGTAAGACTGCTATATGTGTATTACAGCAATTTAAATGGTATTGTACTATTTGGGTTAAGCTATGAAGCGTGTTAAGTAAGACTGATTTATTTTAATGTTATTAGCAGCAATTTTAGTAAGACTGTTATGTTGGTGATGATTTATAGCTATTTTTAGTAACACTGTTACACTATATTTATAGTAATTTTTACAGCATTTCAGTAGGACTGTATTATTTATAGTGATTTATACAGCATTTCAGTAAGACTGTATAATTTATAGTGATTTATACAGCATTTAAGTAAGACTGTATTAGTTATAGTGATTTATACAGCATTTCTGTAAGACTGTAGTATTTATAATTATTCATGCAACGTTTATTTTTGGTTATTCACACTTTAATTGTGTGTGTTACCTGGTACAAATTTTGTGTGAGTTGCTTATGTTTCTCTTTGAGACCATCTTGGTATTGCTGACGCTTTAGTTTATATGGTTGTTTTTTTAGTTGTAGGGTGGTTGTATTTAGGAGCTCGTCTCTATACTCTCGAACTAGTCTGCAGTGTGGGTTGTGCGCACATCCTTTTCACTGTTTTCACCCTACCTATGTATACTTTGTGTCTACATTACTTTGTACTCACCTGTACCTGTTTTTATGGTGTGTTTAGTTTAAATCTGCACACATTATTTTATTATTACTTTCTGACTATTTCTATATTTTCATAATGTTCCCTAGGGAAGGGGTGGTGTGTCTCGCTACGTCTTCTTGGTAGCATCCAGTTAGCATCCATTCACTTACGTATTCTACTCTGTACTTTTTCTGCCTGTCTTTATCTTTGGCTTTCTGCTCCTTTCTTTATAATTTGTTTTAACTATTTATTTATTTGTTCTCTTTTTCTCATTAAGGAAAGAGGATATGTTGTGATTACATTTACAGCAGCTTAGCTAGTTTACATGCATGTGTATGTATGGAATCTTAGAGTGCATGATGACAGTGTGGAATGTTGGTATGCATGGTGGACTGGAAGAGTGACAGTAGGAATGAGTGGGCTGAGCGACAACCATCTTGCTCCTGGTGGGGTTTTCTCCAGTTTATCTTGTTACCATCTTACTTGAATAAAGGAACTTCAAGAAACTACATGACTATTCATCATTTATTCACAACACATACCTTCTCAAAATGTCCCATTATCCCGCAATATAAGCACTTAGCTCTGAAAGCTGAGCATCGCTTGTCGTTTGCTGTGTGCGTGCAGCTGCCACACCTGTAGCAGCCATTCTTGTAGTCCCCAGGGGTCCTTTGGGGAGCAGACGGTTTGGTGGTGACTTTCTTGTGCTGCCTTGGTCCGCCTGAGGGCAGCTGCTTGTTCTCTTGGGTTTTCACCTCCGTAATCTTGCATACCGTAGCTTTATTGGCGCTGTCTTTCTTTGCTGCTTCTGCTCAACTTTTAGAGCCTCTGGGATAGCCTGAATGTTCCCAGCTGTACTTTGTGCCCCCCAAGCCTGGTCCGTAGCACTGCCGGTGGTTATTGCAGGAGGGGCTTTGGTTCTTCACCCGCACCCTCTGCCGCGCTCTCCAGGTGGTCTTGGATTCGTCCGCAGCCGTTTTCGGTCAGCGCGTGCATGCGCGGTGTTACGGGACGGCTGGGTAATACCTCCCCCAGCCTCGTCGCCACTTTGTAATGTGTTGGCAGACGCCGTAATGAGGAGACACACACAGTAATGCCTTACTAGATCTCTTTATTGTAGGAGAGCGCTCAAGGGAGTGCTGACAGGCGTTGGGGCGGGTTGGGGCAGGGTGGGAGGTAGTAAACTCTGGCATACGGCCGAACGGAGTTAAGTAAATAAATAAATATAACTAATGACAATGAGCACGCAGCGTCGCCATTTGGCGTTGCAGCGCGAGCAATGTAATGCATTTTATTTATTTATTTATTTACTTAACTCCTTTCGGCCGTATGCCTGAGTTTACTACCGCGCACCCTGCCCCTCCCCGCCCCGCCTCACCACCTGCAGGACTCCCTCGAGGAGCCGCCACTGGCAGAGTGTGAACAAAGGTAGGTTCCCATGTGAAAACTCCAAAAATAAAGTCATGTAGTAACGTGCCCAAAGAAGCGGACATTCTGCAGCGTTCTCATGCTAACTTTTAGAACATCATAATGTCCCCACTGGCCATGTGACAAAACAATGATCTAATAATGACGATTCGCTACTTCTATATGTGCTGCAAAAAGCAGCACACAAAAAAGTATTAAATCGTCAATATTGATTGTTTATGTGCAGAAAGGAAAACCTTCCTGCACATAAACAATCATTCCCATCAAAGCAGGCACCCTTGCACTATGGTGCAAGGGTGCCTGCGTTGGCACTAGGGTTACAAAAAAGGGTAAACCCGGAATCACTTGGACCTGGGTACTAAACAGTATATAATAGGGTGGTCCCAATGCAATAACAACATTAGTGTGGGGTGGGGAGAAAAATTCAAAACAACATTGGAAATTAGGTAAACGTAAAAGACATTTTTGTTGTTGTAGTTTTATTTAACTCCTTCACTGCGGGGCTAATTTCCCCGCTGTGCTGGGGGGCGGGAGGCGCGCACAGCTCCCCGGTGCTC
This sequence comes from Lissotriton vulgaris, assembly GCF_964263255.1. Classification (NCBI taxonomy): domain Eukaryota; kingdom Metazoa; phylum Chordata; class Amphibia; order Caudata; family Salamandridae; genus Lissotriton; species Lissotriton vulgaris. The sequence continues at coordinate 1,589,674,229 of NC_141693.1, read as the reverse complement.
ATGACGAGCTCAGCTCGTCATGAGCCACGGTGCTCGTGTGCTCATGACGAGCTCAGCTCGTCACGGCCACACCCGTTTTCATAGAACGTTCAGCACAGCGGGGGAATTAGCCCTGTGTGCGAGCGTTCTAACGGTCATGACGAGCTCAGCTCGTCATGAGCACACTGGAACCATGGCTCATGACGAGCTGAGTTCATCATGATCGTGGGAGTGGTTAATCACACTGAAACTCAGCGTCTGTTCATCGGACAGATTTTGAATTACATACATTTGTATGTCAAAATTCAATATGACAGTGCCCGAAAGGAGAGAGAAAAAAAGGGAAAGGTTGTGATTCAAATGTGGTAGTGAGGTAAAGTAAACAATAGTGACATAACCCAAATGCTGCTGGTGGGCCTGCAGCGCTGGTTTGCGCCACCCACAGAAGCAGCTTGTAAATGGTACCTCAGACCTGCCACTGCAATGTCTGTGAGCAGTCCAGAACTGACATCTTGGCTGTGAAGTGCCCACACTTCCCAGCCCCTGAACCTTCCCTTGGCATCATGTCAATCACCCTTATGGTAGGTGCATTGTGTGTGTAAGGTAGGACATGGCTTGATATGTGTAGCATGTCCTGGTAGGGAACTACACTCCATTTTGTTTTTCACTGCTGCAAGGCTACCTGTTCTCCATAGGCCAGAATGTGAAGTCTGACTATTACATCATATAGTCCTAACTGACTCAGAATAATATAATACATCTTTTAGCAAAGTTGGTTTTAATATTCCGTGTTTGAAAATACCACTTTTAGAAAGTAGGTATTTTCTTGCCTAAGCCTTCTAGTGTGCTCTGTTGTTATGTGTATTGACTGTCTGGGTTTAGAGGGGCAAGGCAGGCTGAGTCAGACCTGGGTTGAATAGAGGGATCGGCATTGAGTACTGGGGAGGGGTAGCTCCTTGACCTGAATAGGGATCTGCCTGGCAAGGTGAATGCTGGCTCCACCTCCTACTGTGCGTCTGATGGCAGACCCCCTCTTTATGAAAGGAAGGATGCAGCCTGGTAAACAAAATGCTTCAGTCCTAGGCAGAAGTGGTTCTGGCTGGGTTCAGTGACTAGAGACATTTGAGAACAAAGGGGCATATTATCAAGGGGGTTTATCCCTGCTTTTTTGGCTTTAAAAGCCAAGAAAGCAGAGATAAAATTATCTCCTTATTACCTAGCTGTTGCTAACACCAGTTAGCGACAGCTAGTAGGAGATAGCGACCATCTTGGGCCCCGCTTTGCATGTCAGTGATATTTATCACTAATGACATGCAAAGTGGGCGTGCCAAGATGTTAGCGACTGTTTCCAGTCGCTAGCATCGCTATCTCCTATTACCAACTTTTGGAGATATTCGCTCTAAGCACGAATATCTCCAAAAGCTAACACCTGCCCTGAGCAGTCCTTAGCCATGTTATCCAATGGGAGGTGGATAACATGGCTAAGAGCATTAGCTCGGTAATGCATGAATATCGCTGACTTTTCAGCGATATTCATGCTTTGCGGCGATTTTTATCGCATTTGCGTTAAACCTTGGTAATACCAAGGTTTATTTGCGGTAAAAATCGCCGCAGCTCAGCGGTAAATTTTTGTCTCTAACCAAGCAATAGCGATAATTATCGCTATTGCTTGGTAATATGCCCCAAAGACTTTTGGGCTATAAATATCTGTGCCCAAACCCCTGACTTTTGTATTGCTCCTGGATGTCAAGAAGAACCTCTGTTTGTTTCACTGAAGGACTTTGCAGGAGAGGACTGTCCTTGTGCTTGTGTGCTATTTCTTGGATTGGCCTGTAGTAGTTTCCTCTGGACTTGGAAGAAGAGGGAAAAGGACTTTTGAGAGACTTTTATTTTGCTAAAGCAATCACCCAAGGTCAAGAAGAGAGCTAGCCTCCTGCTGGAGTCACAGGCACATCTGACTCCCCCCACCAGCCTCCTGATTCCTCCCTGCGAGGATTTCTATCTGAAGGTGAGGCCCCTGTGAGTTCCAGGGCCTCTAGTTCTACTCTAGAGAAGAGAGTGCTGAAATCGTCGCTAACTCCTGTTTGCGTGCCACCACCGCTGAAGAGCATCAGAAAAATCACTGCGCTGCTGCCGCCGAGTGCTCGCAAACCTGAAACCATCGCATCGCACGTTTGCGAGCCACAAAGTGCTCACTAACACCTGAAGAATATTGCACGCATTGCACGTTTGCGGGCTTTTGGAGTACTCGCTAACCCCGGATCATCGTATCGAGTGCGGGCGCCGTGCGTCCACCATTTTCCTCGCCATTTTCCTCGCATCACGCCGGGATCATCTCTCCCTCGGGGAGCGCCATTTTCTTTCATTGCAACAGGATCGCACACACAACAGGCCCAGCGCATCATCCCCCCTTGCGGCAAGGATTCAACGCATCGCTGGCCTAGCGTGAAGAAGTTTGTCACTTTGTCCTGCACGCATCCGCAGATCGGCGCATCATCCTCCCTTGCGGCAAGGTTTCAACGCAACGGCCTCGTGTGTAGAAAATCATCGCTACAGCTCGTTTTGCTACGAAATCCAGGTACTTTGTAAGTAAAAGGGTCGCAGAGAGAGACCACTGCGCCCTCCTCGGCCTGGTTGCCCCCACGCTCCCCGCCTGCTGCCTGCCTCCTACCTGCTGCCTGCCTGCTGACGCCGCTCCGATCCGGCGCCCCAGCCACCGCAGGGCCGCTCGAACTCGGCTCCCCGGCGCCCCAGCCGCCGCAGGGCCACCAGCCTAGATTTTCGCGCCAGTTCTTGCCGCGCCCCCGGCCTGCCGATTGGCCCACGCGCTCCCCGCCTCCCAGCGGACCCTCCCTCCCGACTCCCTTCTTAAGGGGACCCTGACCTCGGATCAGGAGCGACCACTGCGCCCTCCTCGGCCTGGTTGCCCCCACGCTCCCCGCCTGCTGCCTGCCTTCTACCTGCTGCCTGCCTGCTGACGCCGCTCCGATCCGGCGCCCCAGCCGCCGCAGGGCCGCTCGAACTCGGCTCCCCGGCGCCCCAGCCGCCGCAGGGCCGCCCGCCTAGATTTTCACGCCGGTTCTTGCCGCGACCCCGCCCCCCGCCTGCCGATTGGCCCACGCGCTCCCCGCCTCCCAGCGGATCCTCCCTCCCGGCTCCCTTCTTATGACGCCCCCGGAGCGACCGCGCAGCGGACGCGCGCAGCGGGAGCACCGACTGAGCACCGAAGGTGCGCCAAAGGTAAGCCCGTCTGCGCCCGTCCGCGCCTGGACCGCGCCCAGCGCCAGGACCCCTGGCCCCCACCGACGGAAGACGACCCGACTGTCCTACAACGCCACCGAACTCATCGCACTCAACACCGGCGGGATCCCTGGATGCTACCGAGCCACTCCGAGGCGCACCCACGGACCCTTCAGCTGCCACGCCTGCAAGTTCACCTGCATCCGGACCTGCCCCGCACTAGCACCCGCCAAGCCGAACACCAGCAGCAACCACCTCAAGTGCATCCTGCTCAACACCCGCTCCGTCCACAGGCACGCCATCGAACTCTGGAACCTCCTCGACACCACAGCTCCTGACGTCGCCTTCCTCACGGAAACCTGGATGAACGACTCCTCAGCACCCGACATCGCCATCGCCATCCCGGAGGGATACAAGATCACCCGAAGAGACCGCGTCAAACAGACGGGAGGAGGCATCGCCATCATCCACAGGGACACCATCCACATCACGACCAACACCGACGACACCCTGAAAACCGCCGAACACCTACACTTCCAGATCCGCACCGACCCGAAGACCACCCTCAGAGGCACCCTGATCTACCGACCCCCGGGACCACGCACACAATTCAGCGAGGACATCGCCGACTTCGTCAGCCCGCATGCCCTCCCGTCCGCTGACTACATCCTCCTGGGGGACCTCAACTTCCACCTGGAGAACAACAACGACCGCAACACCATCACCCTGCTCGCCAACCTCGCCAACCTCGGACTCAAGCAGCTGGTGTCCACCCCCACCCACCTCGCCGGACACAAACTCGACGCCGTCTTCTCATCCAGCAAAGACATTGCCTTCAGTCACGCCACTGGACTCCACTGGACGGACCACAGCTGCGTCCACTTCACCTTCAGAAAAACGACGATCCACCACCACCAGCAACCGGTTGCTCGAAGAAGCTGGAACAAGATCACAGCCGACCAGCTCGCCGCTTCCCTGAGCCAGCACCCCCCCGCCAGCTCAGCGAACCCCAGCCAGGCCGCCGACAACCTCACGAAGTGGATCAACAACTGCGCGGACGAACTCGCCCCACTGAGGACACAGCCCAGCAGACCCGGCAGCAAGAAGGCCCCATGGTTCACCGACGAACTCAAGAGCTCCAAGAAGAACTGCCGAGCCCTCGAGAAAGCCTGGAGAAGGGAACCAACACTGGACAACAGGACCGCCCTCAAGCTTGCCACCCGGAAGCACCACCAACTGATCCGCGCCGCCAAGAAAACTGCATTCAAGGACCGGCTGGACAACAACGCACACAATTGCAAGGAACTCTTCAACATCGTCAAAGGGCTCCCCAACCCCGGAAACAATGACATCACCCCATCGCAAGACCTCTGCAATTCCCTCGCCTCCTACTTCCACAGCAAGATCGCGGACATACACAACAGCTTCAGCACTCAACCGATGCACGCCACAACCGAACCACCGCCCCCCACCACCACCCTCCGCGCCTGGACTCCGATCAGCACCGAAGACACCATCCGCATGATGAACTCCATCCACTCCGGATCTCCGACCGACCCCTGCCCTCACCACGTCTTCAACAAGGCCGACGCTGTCATCGCACCCCACCTGCGGGACATCATCAACACCTCCTTCGACACCACCACCTTCCCGGAGAGCTGGAGGCACGCCGAACTCAGCGCCCTACTAAAGAAACCTACAGCGGACCCCACCGAACTCAAGAATTACCGCCCCATCTCGCTCCTCTCGTTCCCAGCCAAAGTCATCGAGAAGACCGTCAACAAACAGCTGGCCGCCTTCCTCGAGACGAATGGATCCCTCGACCCGGCTTCCGAGCCAACCACAGAACCGAGACCGCCCTCATCGCTGCCACCGATGACATCCGAGCCCTGATGGACAACGGAGAAACAGCGGCCCTCATCCTCCTAGACCTCTCCACGGCATTCGACACTGTCTGCCACCGCACCCTAGTGCAGCGCCTCAGCAACGTCGGAATCCAGGAGAAGGCACTGGAATGGATCATCTCCTTCCTCGACGGAAGAACACAGAGAGTCCGTCTACCACCGTACAAGTCAGAGGCCACCGAAGTCATCTGCGGCGTCCCTCAAAGATCCTCGCTGAGCCCCACCCTCTTCAACGTCTACATGAGCCCCCTCGCGGCCATCGCACGCCAACACAACCTCAATATCATCTCCTACGCTGACGACACCCAGCTGATCCTCTCCCTGACCAACGACCCCGCCGCCGGCAGAGCCAACCTTCACGAAGGAATGAAAGACGTAGCCGAGTGGATGACGACCAGCCGCCTGAAACTGAACTCAGACAAGACGGAAATCCTCATCCTGGGTTCCTCGCCCTCCGCCTGGGACACGACTCCTGGTGGCCCCCCGCCCTGGGCAGCGCACCCAAACCGACAGACCACGCACGCAACCTGGGCTTCATCTTGGACTCCTCCCTCACCATGACCAGACAAGTCAACGCCGTCTCCTCGTCATGCTTCAACCTACTGCGCATGCTACGGAAGATCTTCCGGTGGATCCCCACCGAGACCAGGAAGACGTTCACCCAGGCCCTCGTCACCAGCCGACTGGACTACGGCAACGCCCTCTACGCCGGAACCACCGCCAAGCTCCAGAAGAGACTCCAGCGGATCCAGAACGCCTCAGCCAGACTCATCCTCGACATCCCACGACACAGCCACATCTCCGGACATCTGAGAGACCTGCATTGGCTCCCCGATAACAAAAAAATCACCTTCCGCCTCCTCACCCACGCACACAAAGCCCTACACGATCAAGGCCCGAGCTACCTCAACAACCGCATCAACTTCCACGCTCCCAAACGACATCTCCGATCAGCCAGCCACGCCCTCGCCGCCGTCCCCCGCATCCGGAGAACGACAACAGGAGGAAGGTCCTTCTCCTACCTGGCCGCCAAGACCTGGAACTCCCTCCCGACCGACCTGCGCCTGACCCAAGACCACCTCTCCTTCAGGAAGAAGCTCAAGACCTGGCTATTCGAGCAGTAGCAGCACTCCCCCCCCCCCCCCCCCCCCCCCCAAGCGCCTTGAGACCCTCCGGGTAAGTAGTGCGCTCTATAAATGTCTGTGATTGATTGATTGATTGATTGAGAGATCACTGCTTTGAACTGAACTCCTATTCGCACCTTCTGAACTATTTTTACAGCATTTCAAGAATAACCCTATTCTACAGTATTGCGGCTTTTTAACGTTATTGGTCTTGAGTTAAGTCTATATATAAAGATACTTATTTTTTATAACTACTTGTGTGGTGTCCCTTTGTAGTGTTCCTCACTGTGTTACTGTGTATGATCATAAATGCTTTACACACTGCCTCTGAGATAAGCCTAGCTGCTTGTGGTACGTATGTCCACCGGGTTGAGCAGGGGTTACCAAAGGGGGTAGCCCCCTTACTCTGACTTAGGAAGAAGGGTCCCTACTTGGACAGTGGCCAGCCATTGCCAACTAGAGACCCCCATTTCTAACATTGGTGGTCAGCGGTGAGGATCTGGACTTGCATTTGTGATTGCATTCAGTAATTATAGTGTACACTACTAGTGAGTGCAGACCATAACGCAACCACATACATTTTTGAGGTTTTTAATTCTATTTTTGATTCATATTGCCAGTATTGCTACAATGGGTCTTCCTGAAATGAGACCTACCTTTTACATAGATGGCCTGTTGACCTACAGTCTAGAGGAGCTAAGGGGGTTCTGTGAGGAGAGAGGTTTAGCTGTGAGTGGGGAGGAGACTCATCTATCCTTGCAGACATCCCTGAGGCTTTTGCAACAAGACAGATGGAGATTCTTGGAGTCCCAGTACACTTACCAAGAGGTTAGTTGGTCTGAGGGTGGCTCTGGAGAGTCGGAAGAGCAGGAAGAAAGTGTTATGGAATATCTCATAGGTAGGGAGTCCCTTGCTGAGTCTAGTGCCCAGGGTAGTACCCAATTCCCTTCATGGTCATCAGAGGAGTTGGACAGACATGGGGAGAGGGAGCACCAGCTGGAATTAGAGAGGCTCCAAGTGGAGATTGCCCAGCTGGAGGCACACCTAGCGCAGATAGCAGTAAAGGAGAAGTTAGCTCTGGAGGGTAGGTTATACCCTGAGCGCAGTGTTGTCTGGATTGACCAGTGAGGGTGGGGTCCAGTGGTGGCAGCAAAGTTGAGTCATGTAGTAATGACAGTGTAGTACACCCACTCAGAGATGTGGCACCTGACTTGAAGGAGGGGGTTGATCTACACCAGGGGATTCAAGGATATGAGGTAGCTCCATTGGTGTGCAGTGTCCCTGAGGTGGATTGGGCAACTAGCACAGGGGCCCATGATCCTTGTGAGGGAAGGGACACCCTACTGACTCTAGATGTGAGGCGCAGGGAGAGGGGTTCCACCGTGGCTGAAGTTCTGGTGTATGAGTGTGAGGACTACCCAGAAGAGTGTGGGTTGAGTGATAGAGACAGTCATGTAATGTCTCGCCCATTTCAGGAGAGTGGTGTGGGGTACGTGTGTGAGGCACTGGATTGTGAGGAAGGTTAGCACCTACAGGGAACTGTGTAATCTAATTGTGGGAGAGCATATTGTGAGTCCCTGTTTTCCAGAGCTAAACCAACACCTGTTGCAGCACGAGTTCTCTGATCATAAGGAGCTTGCACAGGAGGCAGACCTCTGGGTGAGTACCAGAGGCTCTGTAGAGGCCTTGGGGAATGCCCCTAATAGGAGTGGTTCAGATGTCTTTCAACCCAGAGTGGTGGGAGAGATTCGGAGTGATGCAGCTGGGTCCCCTTGTTGTGAGGAGGTTGTAGGGCTAAACATCCTGTCTCTTGGGTGCAGGAGTGAGACTGGGATAGGTCCCAAAGTGCCCCAACCTCAGTCTCCAGGACTGGATGGTTCCACGAGGGAACACCAGGTAGGGAGTCTAGTCTGTCCGGATGGACCGTCAGTTGTGGGGGAACTGCCCGTGTTAGATGAGCTGGGAGCTGGGAGGCCTCCATCAGTTCTTGTGTGTGGCAGTGCCACTCCTAGGGGGAGGGTGCAGAAGTCCAGCTTGAGGGTTGAGACGGGAAGGAGCCCCCAGTGGGAGAACCAGTGGGTCAGGGGCCAGTCAGGAGGGCTGAGCCCCAGAGGAGTGACCATGGTGACACCACTTCTGTCCTGGGGGATCTCCGCTCACTGTCAGGGGTCGCCAGATCAGCGCCAGGCAGACTGTCACGCAGCACAGAAGTTCTGTGTTACCCTCGGGAAGTGTGTTTGTACTCCCCAGGAAGTCCTGGTTCGCCAGGCAGTTGTTTAGCCGCAGGGGTTGGTCCCTAAGTTGGGAAGTCAGGTCCAGGTGTTGTCTGACCTGGAGGGAGGGACAACTGTAAGGTGTGTCCCCACCATTTTTTTTCTAAGAGCACCACTCCAGGTGGGAGGGTGCAGTATGCTGGAAGGGGGTGCAGAGGGAGGGAGTCCTTGCCTCTGTCCCTGGTGCCACCTGAGGGGTTTTCCAGGTTGGTAGATCGGTTGCAGGGTCAAGGCCCTGAACTGGTGGAGGTGTGTGTTTCCCTCGAGGGGGGGCTGTGTGCTCCCCCAGAAGTCCTGGTGCACCAGGCAGACTGTTGCCCAACTCTAGAGGAGTGTGCTTTCCTTGGGCGGCATTGGTGTACTCCCTCAGACGTCCTGGGTTGCCAGGCACAGGCCCAGCCTAAGGGTACAGACCCTGGGTTGGAGGGCCAGGTTCAGGGTACCACCCCCCTGACCTGGAGGAAGGGGCCACTGCTCACAGTGCCTCTACCGGTTTGTGTTATGGGGGCACCTCTCCAGGTGGGAGGGTACAGGGCCCCCATAAAGGGGGCGGGGAGAGGGCAGCCTCACCACTGACCTCCGCCCAGTCTAAGGATACATACCCCATGCAGGGATGCCAGTTGCAGGATAGAACCCATGAACTGGTGGGTGAATTGTGCAGGACACCTGCCACAGGCGCCCTGACAATTCTGGAAGGGGGTACCGCTCCAGGTGGGAGGGTACTGTCAGTCAGTCAGTCAAAGTATCTTTATTCGATTTAGTTAACAATCATACAAAGAGCATAAAAACATATTATATACAAGTAAAATACAATTAAACAATTTCATTTCAATCGAATACATGTGACAGGGTGTTACAGTAAAAACAAAATGTAAAAGATCTATAAAAGCAATTTATACAGGGAAGTTTACTAAATTCTTGCGTGTTCTTGATCTAGCTGCCGCCACTAAAAAATTTGCCATGCAAAATGTAATGCGGATATTTTTCAATGATTGTAGGTAAAACATGGCTAGTCTCACCTGGGAAAAGCCAGCTGCCCTTAAAACAGGTAACAAATGTTTTTTTCTCTGTTCAGAAAAGAGATCGCAAAACATAATAAAGTGCAGGGTGTCTTGTGCAGAAAAATTATCACAAGTACAGGGTGGGGCTAACTCTGGTTTTGTCCAAGTATTAAAACTTCCCAAATAAAAGTGAATAAGATTAAACCTCAATTTCGTTAAAAGAAACCTGTGAAATTAATTGGTGACAAAACATAAGTAAGATTCGAGTGCAGGTGAATTAACTAACAGATAATGACGTCTAACTGTAGGCTTTAACAATTCAGTTTCTTCTCGGCTCATTCTTGCCCTTAGCATAAATTGTTTTTTATGGTATCTACGTCTTGGTTTGTTATGCCAAAAGGGTCAGTAAATAGATCTGGCCGTCCCAGGTCCATAAAGGTTTTTTTTTTAAATAGGCCAACCATGGGATTGCACTACTATGCTCCAAACACATGACATCTTTCATAATCAGATGGTTAAGGGTTAATTCTGTGTTTAACCATGTCTTGAGCCAGTATATTAGGGGCGCCAGTTTTAACCTATCATGGACATAGTGCATTCCTACCTCCGCGTGAATGGAAAAAGTCGGTGTCGATTGGGGAAGGCACAAAAGAGAGCGTAAGAATCTATTTTCTGCCTTCTGGATGTTTTCCAAACGTGCGTAACCCCATAAAGGCACGCCAGATAGTGCCACAGAGAAGCATTTGCTGTTATACACCTATAAGATGGCTTCCATCGGTCTGTGGTCCAACCTTTTGGCAAAACCCAAGAGGGCCGTTGATGTCCTTGTCACCGCTAGGCTTTTGGCCCTTACCTGGGGTCCCCAGGTACCCTTATTGTCAAAGAGCACACCAAGGTAGGGAAAAACGGGTACTCTAGAGACTACTTCTCTATTACATCTAAATGTTTTTACCATGGCTCTTTTCTTTTGCGGGCCAACGACCATAGTGTGTGATTTATTTGAATTAACCTTCAAGTCTAGGTGGTCCATGAAGGTACCGAATGCATCCAAAAGCTGTTGAAGACAGACGCCAGTACGAGCTATAAGCACTGCATCGTCCGCGTATAGGAGAGCAGGGATCTTAACTTCTCCTACACGCAGAACGTCTCTCGCAGCCCCCTCTAAGTGGTTACCTAGGCCATTGATGTAAATTATGAATAGCAGGGGTGCTAGTATGCAAACATGCCTGGCACCCCGCTTCAAGTTAAAACGGGGCGTACATCTACCTTCTTTTGTGACCCTCACCACAGCAAAGAGCTCTTGGTGGAGTGAGGCCATGAACCTGACCAGAGCCTCGTCAATCCCTATCCTCAAGAGGGTGTCCCAGAGCTTAGACCTATTGACCAAATCGAAGGCCGAGGAGAGGTCCATGAACGCTAGGTACAGTGACCCCTCCTTGGCCACCATGTACTTTGAGATCAACAGGTGTAAGTTAGAGCACTGCTCAATCGTGCCTCTTTTCTCTCTGAAACCGTACTGGATGTCGGCCAAACCACCACAGCCTTCCAGACTATCCCTTAGCCTAGCCAAAAGGACTCACCCAAGATCTTTATTGCAGAGTCCAAAAGGGATATAGGCCGGTAGCACCCCGGGTCGTCCCTTTGCCCCTTTTTAAATATGGGGACTATTGTGGAAGTCGCCCATGTGGTTGGGGGGGGGGGTGCTGTTTGCAGCTGTAAATACATTTGCTAGAATACCAGCCCATAGTTCTGGTGAGTGTATATAAAAGTCAGCCAGGGGCTTTATTCCTGGTAGTGGCACGGATTGCTTTCTCAACCTCGGCCCTGTTGAAATGCATGGGAGTAGCCTCAGGGAAGGTCTTGTTAAATGGTTGGGTGATGGTACCATTATCTCCATAAACGGAACTAAAATGTCCCAACCACTTATCATCTGGGATGACACAGTCCATATCTAAGTTAGGTGAGTCAGAGAAGTAAGGCTGGTTGATTACGGCCCAGAATTGCCTGCTGTCCCGCAAGATATCGATAGAGATTAGATTCTCCCAAGCCTCATGTTTGATTTTATCCTGTCTGTTCTTAATGGCTCTTTTGTAATCTTTTCTTAGAATTGCAACCACTGCCCTGTCCCTGGGGTTTGCTTTAAGAGCCAGTTTTAGGGATTTGTGGGCTTTTGAACAAGGAGCATCAAACCATCGGCAGTGTTTATTTTCTCCCTTCCTCAGTTTGACCATGAGGTTAGAAGAAACTTTACTACAGATCGTTTGAAAGGCATCCATGATGTCATGATCTTGTGAGGATTGATTGTGGCAAATCATGATCTGGTCATTTATTTGCGGACCAATGTCAGCATAAAAATCACTAGGGACCACGTTTGCCCACTTCAGCCGTCTACCCGTCTATTGAGCGTAGAGCACGTCCAGGAATGACCTGTCCCGGCTTAGGGCCCATAGAATCCCCCCATGCCACCACCAAGAGGACGGGATTATGGTCACTAAGGGGGGAAGGGACTGTGCAATAAGAAATAGTTTGGTTGAGAATGGCTGGAGTCACAAAAATGTAATCAATAATTGTTCCAGGCATTGTCCCCTTGAAGGTAGGTGTTCTAGACTCCCCCTCCCTATTCCCTAATTCAAAGAAGTTGAAATTGGCCAAAAGTTCTTCCAGTTCTTCACCTGCTTTAGTGTGCTCAAAGTGAGGCCCCTCCTGTCCCGTAGTCTCCATACAATCAATTGGGCCACAACCATGAATATTAAAATCACCCATTAACACATATTCATAGTTAGTATGAGTATTATGACTGACTAGGTTTAAAAACGAATCCAGTGCGGCAATATTGTCGCCACCACAATCCTTATTACCGGAGTTATAAATATTGATAAACAGGGTGCTCTTAGACGGACTAATTTCCCTTTCTACAATCAGACAATTTGGGGAGTCATATTTAATCTGTTTCTGCGACCCTTTAAGATCAAGTGAAAAAAGAGTCAAAAGGCCCCCCTAGCTCTACCTGCATTACCTGGACTTGCAGCTACAGCGAAACCTACGAAACCATCCAACCAAAAGCGGGATGAAGTGTCCCAGGTTTCCTGTAGAGCAATAACTTTATGTTCTGAAATAAAGCTAACCCAATCAGTGTCGCTCATTTTAGATCTAATACCTGCGACATTCCAGCTAAGGATTTTACATCCTGCTGCTCCATTTGGCTTGCTTCCCCCTTCAGTCGATGTTAACTCAGCATTTGGTAGTCAATCTGTATCGTCCATGCCGGACAGGGGGGCATAATGGTTGCTCAAGATCAGCCCGCCATCCTCTATTAAATCCTGGGGGACCTGTGGGCGGATTATCAAAGGGACATTAGGGACTATTGCTGATTGTGTCTTTGAGCCATCGTTAGCATTTCTGCGTACCGCTACTGCCCTCATGCCCTGCCATCTAGTTTGGTAGTTAATTATTGGTATAGAGTGGGCTGGAGGTTGATAAAAGAAACCTAGGGGAACGGGTCTCAGGTCGTCCCTAATGGAAATCGCCCAACCGTCCCAGAACAGCCTATCGGCTAGATCGGCCCTACAAAAATTAATTACCACGCAATCACCATGTGTAGTTTTCGGTTGTTTGCCAATCCAGCCCACCCTCCTTGCATGGATTATCATATCTGCGATGTTCTCCCCACAGCATTTCTCAGAGCACCACATTTTCACTTTGCCATAAGATCCCTGGTTGATTCCCTCTTCCCTTCCATAAGAGGGTCTACCCCAATGAACACTGCTACCAGAGGAGACGCCTCTGGGGGAAGGTTAAGTTTGTATGAGCTAGGAGTGACCCTCCTCTGGGGGGGTGAGATCTTCTGGAGTAAGGCCGATGACTGAACTCCCAATGTGGGAGCATTGGCTATCTGTTGGGGGGGAACTGGTATTAAAACCTGAGGCCTGGCATCTTTATACATAGTGCTACTTGTGGTGAGCATATTTATCATGTTGCCTGCTGGTGCCAAGACCCCACCCGCTTCCTCAGGTAAACCTTTGCTTATTAGAGCGATATTGGAAGGTAGAGAGCTTACAACTCTGTCAATGAGGGAACATTTCTTTAAAAGGCCTTCCAGGCACGTATTTAGGGTGTCCACAATGTCTTTGGCAATTCCCACCAAGAGGGGTTCAATCCTAGCCACAAAAAGTTCCTCAAGTTTATCCTCCAAACTGTCCGAATTATCACTAGTATGTGGCATCGTATTGACTTTTTTCCCTTTTTTACGTTTATTTGGTTGAAGAGCCAGCTGGGAGGACACGGTTGGGGGTATAGCAGGTGAAGTAGGGAGGGTGTCTTTACTCGTTTGACACAGAGGGGGGATTTACTATGGTGACAAGTGGTTCCAGGGGAAGACTGGGTATATCAGTTGGGCCTGGCACAACAACCTCTAGAGGTTGATGTAGGCGAGTGGGGTCTGCAATCCTATGGTGACCCCCGATTTTTGCTTTTTGCTTCACTGGTTTACGACTTTCCCTGGCTGTGGGCCTGCTAATCAGACCCACTGCCTAGCTGTTCTCTCTCTAAATTGACACACATGTACCTTAGGTGCATTTACCAATTGGTACTGGGCCACCTTATCAGTCCCTGTACAGCATACCTTAGGTATCCATGGCATAGGTGTACCCAGGGCCTACCAGGGGCTGCAGCATGTATTATGCCACCCCTGGCTGGCCACCCAAATCTGACACAACTGGCTGCATGACAGCTGGGGCAAGGTGGTGTAATCACCCTTTGCTTTAGATATAGTATCCCTATATCTAACCCTAAAATGGACACATACATTCCTATCAGTCACTCCTATGGCAGGCCTTATCAATCCTGAAGGCAGAGTGCTTGGAATTATGTGAGATGGTGCTCTGGCATGAGCTGAGCCCGTTTGCAGCTTGCGGAACCAAGTCCTAATAGCTGTTCCATGATAACGCGTACCATATACTCTTAAGTGCATTATAATCCTTGCGGTTATTTGCTAACTTTGGTATCGCATTATCAAAACATGTCGAGTAAGGTGTCATACGAATTGGAATACTAACCCCTCGCCAATTCTGGCGACGGGGTTAGCATTCCACCCTTCTAGAGGGACACGACATGTATGTAACTGTGAACCCCGGTTAAAGTTAACTCGAGCCTCAGCATAACACAAAATGGATGCTGCCACCACAGACACAAGTCTGACCTCCTGCTGCTGGGAGTCCTTCCAGCGAGGGAGGCTTGGACAAAGGGTTTCCTGCCTTGGGAGGTGCTAGCACCACCCCAGACAGGATTTTGTGTATTAGGTAGGACAGGGCTCAAAGGAATGAGACATGCCTGGGGCACACAAGGTGCCCTGTGCATACACCGGTCAGAACCAGTTCCTGGGGCACTCCAGCCCCAGAGCTGGCGACAGACCGGACAAAGGGAAGGGGGTGTAACCACCCCCTTCCTGGTCCCACCCAGGGGAGGGACCTAGTCGTAGTGCAGCCCCCCTTTAGCCGGATAAAGGTAGGAGCTGGTCCCATTCCAAATCAGATTAATCTTGACTACTTCCATGAAGAAACTCTTGACCTTCGACCTCCTGATTCCAGAAGACTGAAGAATCTCCCCTATGGTCAGGGAGTGACCATCCTGCTTCGCAGGCACCATCAAGCTCCTGTGCGGTTTGCTGCAAGTCCTTCCATCCCGGAATCCGACGACCCAGCTCGACAAAGACCTGGACTTCCAGACCTCTCTGACCTCTACCCACATCCACAGCACAGCTGGGACCCGTGGGTGTGACAAGCAACTTGGAGACGGCCATCTTGGGAAAACCTGCACAGAGCTTCCAGCACGACCGCCGAGGGATCCTCGAGTGAGTGCATTGGGGTTTGAGAAGCCCTACACCGACGCAGCTCCTGCATCAAAGACCAGCCCCCCAGCATCCACGAGATCTGCGTGGGGCCCTTTTGCCTGGTTGCTGCTCTTCCTTTTGTCTGGTCACTCGCCGGCTGGCCTGTGACCTCTTAGATGACGACCCGAAGAATCTGACACTGCTAGTCTGGTCCCCCAGACTGGCCCTTGCTTCCCTGTGAACGAGAAGCACCCCGGACCCTCCTGGTCCGCACCAGACGCCATCTTTGCTCCACCACGTGGCTTGCATTTGCCAAGGCCTACTGTCCAGATCGACGATCCGACACCGCCAACAGCAGCAGACTACGTGGGACAGCTCGTGCCTCCAGCCTGGTCATGAAGAACAGCTCCTGGTCTACACAGCTGCAGAGAGAAGCGACCCTTCCTTCACCTGACTGCGACGACAGCATCTGGTTCCCTCCTGGTTCCAGCACCGTCACTGGCTAGTGACCGAGACTCTGTCCCCTTCCCTTTCAGGACTTCTTCTTCCTCGTTCCATCCTTGGAACCACTGGACTCCTCCATCTGGCTGCCTGCCAGCAACTCCTTGTTTCAGGCATCACCGGGATCAACGCAGCAAACCCGACGCAACTTCAGCCCTATGCACCCGCAGCCTGTGGGTTAGGTAACTAAAGCTTCTAGGTGCTGAAGTCTGTGTACACTATCCTAGTGTCCAGGTCCACTGTTGTTTTCCCTCCATCCAGCCGGGTTCGTCCGGAATCCGTAACTTTCTAAACTGTACGATCCATAGACGTTGGTAGGCATCCCGCGTGAGAGTTCCCACTCTGCACGTGAGTCCCGTGGGCCTACTGCTCCTTACTTACCTAGTTTGTAGCCTAGTCCCAGCGATCCTCCAGCCTCTGGATCTCCTTACAGTACTCTCCTTCCTCGCATTCCATTATTTTGAGTATATGTTATCCTCCAAGTCCTCGGAATCAGCAGGTTGATGTGATAAAGGCCACCTCCTGATCAAACGAACCCAGAAAGCTATTATAGCCTGGGTCCAGGAAGGATCAAGTGAGGGCAGAAGCAAAATAATAAACAGGAAGGAAAGGAAGGGGACAGCAGGGAGGGAGATCTGTAACGACAAAAGATAAATAATAATCATATCTTTTCTTGAAGTATGTAAACGCAACCAAAATACTCAAAGAACCACTGTACCCTATACCTGTAACAAAACTAAGAGTAGGCCCTGAAGATATTTCTCTTCCCCTACTATCTGGTCCGAGGTATGGGTATGAAGCGTATATAAACTCCACCTGTAATACATGAGCAGTCGAGACCTTAACGAGGATATGACTTTTCCCTGTTTCTTAGATAATACTATTACTAAGTACATACCATGCATATACTGATGGTGTCTGAGAACGTGATTCAACTTCCCAATTGCAAGGACCAAGGTTTCTTTAGTGTACGATAATACAAGAATAAAAAGAAATACATTGGGTTACGTCACCCTTATAATTGTAACTACAGTACCTGATAAAAGAACCACAGGTCTGGATCAGGCAGGACCGAATAACGTGGCGTTCCCCGCACGAGCCGGTGCAAGTAGGCTCAGCTAACAGGGACGCTGAAAGATGGAACAACGATCTTAGCGTTCCCCGCACGAGCCGGTGCAAGAAGGCTCAGCCAACGGGGACTCCGAATGATGGAACACAACTCTTGGCGTTCCCCGCACGAGCCGGTGCAAGAAGGCTCAGCCAACGGGGACGCCGAATGAGGAAACATGAATCTTGGCGTTCCCCGCACGAGCCGGTGCAAAAAGGCTCAGACGCCGAACGATACACAACGTAAATACACAACAATACACAACGTAAATGCGAACACAGTGTGCCTTCCGCACAAACCGTGATGAAGTTCAGTACACGGAAACACTTCCCCGCACCAGCCGGTGCAAGAAAAGGCCATCAAACAGGGAACCACGATGACGACTGAAGGAACAGCAAACAGGCACAAGGAAACAACACAACACAACAGGAACTCCAACGACGAACAATCCTCCACCACGGGTCCGGAACCAGAATATCCGACGCTTAGCATCAGCAGCTTCCCCCTTTTATACTCCTCCCACCGCGCAAAGGATTCTGGGACATGTAGTCTTGCGAGTCATGGATTGTCTTTGAAGGCGCTTCAGACACTTGACAGTATATGGTGTGTCGCGTCCCTAAGGCGCACTTGTAAATATTGTGCGAACTCGTATTTCCTTTTGAGTATTGTCATGTGCTTAGCCCTCTGACCTCATAAAGAGTTAAGAGGTGTTGTTAGTTAATAAATAACTGTTTATTTTCATAACTACCTGTGTGGTGTCCTTTTCATTTGGTATTCAAAGGTTATATGTGGTAAAACAGCTGGCTTCACATGCCATAAAGAGTTTAGCCTAAAGATTGCTTTTGTTCACGCTACTAGGATAGCTGGTCTATAAGGTTGACTTACAACCAATCACCATAAGGGTTGTTTGGACTGATACAAGGTGATCACTAGAACTAGTGAGCATCATATATCAGGCCAACTTCTCACATTGGTGTGCAGCGGTTGGGATTTGAGCTTGCTGTTGTTTTTACCAAATATAATCTGAGATATCATTTGAAAAATCACATAAGGTATCCTAGGTACATATAACACGCTTAGAAATACTCTGAGTTCTACTGAACCAGCTGTTGTAGTAGAAAGGAAGTAGCACACCCTGACTACAACTCTTAGCAAGGGATCAGTAGGTAAACCCATAGTGTAGGTAAGTGCACCACTTACACCTCACTAGAAGCATGTCTACCACAGGAGGGAACAAGAGGGCCCCCTTGTGGTTGATGACCTTCCACAGGTCACTTCCAGATATGCAGCTCTTAGCTTCCAGGAGATGAGACAATTGTGTACCTCCAGGAAACTAAAACAGGGTTCTAACCCTACCACTCCTTTTCTGATAGGTCTCTTAGAGACATATGATGCCAGAAGGACTCCTAACACAGGCCCCTCTAATCCAGATGGGAGCATGCCCCCCTTAGTGGGAACCCTTGGTGACCCTGACCTTAACCTCCATGGAGCTGAAAGTGAAGAGGAGGAAGAGGAAGAGGAGTTATCAGGGGATGAGGCAGACAAAGGTCAAGTAGTAGTCAGTAGGCTCACCAGCACCAACTTAAGCAGGCATGAGAATGGAACTGGGGGACCCCCAGGCCCACTCTCAGGCAGGCTTAACATTGGGAATGGACGAGTTAGGTCTCTCTCCAGAGGCTCTAACAGATCCATTCACACCAATGGCTCTCAGGTATCTTCTCACAGAGGGATGACATCCCCTCGGAGAAGAGAGCATGAAGCCAAGATGAGGGAAGTCAATCTGAGGATTGAGAGGGAAGAACTTGCCCTTGCCAAGGAAAGACTTGCCTTTGCCAGAGAGCAGAAATTGAGTGGGGTAGACCCCACTGGTGGCAGCATTACCCCTAGAGATAAAGACAGGAGTTTTGATACTGGACACCTGAGTAAAATAGTGCCCTCCTTTAAACAAGGGGATGACATCCACAAATGGATGACTGCTTTGGAGAGGGCCTGCACTGTACAGTGCATCCCCCAGAGTCAGTGGGCAGCTATTCTGTGGCTCTCCTTTGAAGGTAAAGGTAGAGATAAGCTCCTCACTACTAGAGCTGAGGATGCTAACAATTACCAAGTCCTGAAGAACACACTGGTTGATGGGTTTGGCCTAACCACTGAGCAGTACAGGTTGCTGTTCAGAGACACCCAGAAAATTCAGTCTCAGGATTGGGCTGACTTTGTTGATTGTGCCACTAAGGCTTTTGAAGGCTGGTTACTGGGAAGTAAAGTTACTGATTATACAGGATTGTGTAACCTAATTATGAGAGAACAAATCCTAAGTAATTGTCAAAATCAGTTGTTGCATCAGCACCTTATTGACTCAGATCTGACCTCTCCCCAAGAATTGGGAAAGAAGGCAGACAGATGGGTGAGGACAAGGGTCAAGCAGCAGAACCAGAACCAGGGTGGTGGCCAGAAGAAAGCAGACCAGAAGGGTAATGAGGGTAAACAAAATGACCAGAAGTCTTCAACAGGCCCCAACAATCTAAGGAGGGTGGGTCCCAGAATTCCCAAAAGAAGAAGAATAATGGTCAGAAGAAACCATGGTGCCAGTACTGTAAAAGTAATACTCACTGGTTTAGTGAGTGCACCAAGAAAGGCCCAGCTCCTACCACTACTGCCCCTAAGGCACCTGCAACCCCTAGTTCAGTTAGTAGTGGTAGTGTTCCCCCTAAGGCTATAGTGGGGTTGACATTGGTATCTGAGGCAGGCTCTGACCTAGTCAGAGTACCTACCCAGGCTGTTCTTGTTTGTACTGGGGACATGGATTTGACCCCTACAATAAGTCCCAGTACCCTGGGCAAGTACAGGCAAACACCTTTAATCAATGGAAAATTGGCTCAGGCCTACAGGGACACTTGTGCCAGTGTCACTATGGTGACACCAAACTTTGTGGACCCTGATCAGGTAATACTAGGTTCAGACTACCTAGTGACCAACGCTAGAAATGTCACTACCACCCATAGTATGGAACTTGTTAATTTCTCCTGGGGAGGGGTAAATGGCCTCAAAAGGGTTGTTGTTAGTTCAGACCTCCCAGTTGACTGTCTTTTGGGCAATGATTTGGAATCCTCTCTATGGTCAGATGTGGAGTATAGGACTCTTGTGGAGATGTTAGGTTTGTCAGCACATGTCCTTGCTGTGACTAGGTCACAGGCCAAGAAATGCCCAGCTGAACTAGTGCTGGATCCTGGAACAATGGACCAGACACTAACCAAGAGAAAGAACAGTAGGGTTAAGGCAGTGCCTTCCCCCTTGCCTCAAGGTGAGGATCAGCTCTCATAGGAGACTGACCCAAATACCCCAGAAGGAACTGTCCTAGAAGAACTTGAACCTGACCAGGTTGAGTTTCTTGGGACAGGGGGACCTTCCAGGGCAGACTTGAGACAAGCACAATTAGACTGTTCATCTCTTGAACCCCTCAGACAGCAGGCTGCTGCTGAGGCTGCAGGGAATGCCACAGGTGCTCATAAAGTGTATTGGGATGATGGACTCCTTTACTCTGAGGCAAGAGACCCCAAGCCTGGTGCTACCAGGAGGCTGGTCATCCCCTTGTCTCTGAGAGGTTTCCTTCTCACCTTGGCCCATGAAATTCCCCTTGCAGGTCACTTAGGCCAGAACAAGACTTGGGACAGACTTGCTCACACTTTCACTGGCCCCATATGTCTGAGGACACTAAAGAGTTTTGTCGCTCATGTGTCACCTGTCAAGCCAGTGGCAAATCAGGTGGCACAACAAAGGCCCCCCTTATACCACTACCTGTGGTGGGGGTACCCTTTGAAAGGGTGGGGATTGACATTGTTGGACCAATGGACCCCCCAACAGCATCTGGGCACAGATTTATACTGGTGGTAGTGGATCATGCCACCAGGTATCCAGAAGCTATTCCCCTTAGGACCACTACAGCTCCTGTTGGGGCCAGGGCCCTACTTGGAGTTTTCTCCAGAGTGGGGTTTCCTAAGGAGGTTGTCTCTGACAGAGGTGCAAACTTCATGTCAGGATACTTGACTGCTATGTGGAAGGAATGTGGTGTCAACTACAAATTCACCACCCCCTATCACCCACAGTGCAATGGGCTTGTTGAGAGATTCAACAAGACCCTAAAAGGGATGATAAAAGGGTTACCTGAAAAGCTTAGGCGAAGATGGGACATCCTTTTACCCTGCCTTCTGTTTGCTTACAGAGAGGTTCCACAGAAGGGGGTTGGCTACAGCCCTTTTGAGCTTCTGTTTGGGCATCCTGTAAGAGGACGCCTATGTCTTGTGAAGGAAGGATGGGAGTTACCCCTCAAAAAGCCTAAACAAGATATTGTGGACTATGTACTTGGTCTCCGCTCCAGGATGGCAGAGTACATGGAGAAGGCATCTAAAAACCTGGAGGCCAGCCAAGAACTCCAAAAAGCTTGGCATGACCAAAAGGCTGTCCTGACTGTGTATCACCCAGGATAGAAGGTGTGGGTGTTGGAGCCAGTGGACCCAGCAGCTCTCCAAGACAAGTGGTCTGGACCCCATACCATTATTGAGCAAAAGGGAGAGGTCACCTACCTGGTGGACCTTGGAACTCCCAGGAGCCCTCACAGAGTACTTCATGTGAACAGGCTCAAGGCATTTGTCAACAGGGAAGACATGGGCTTGCTCATGGCTACAGATGAGGGGCAGGAGGAAGAGAGTGACCCTCTCGCAGACCTGCTCACTCAGAACCCTGATGATGGGTCAGTAGATGGTGTAGTCTTTTCTGAACATCAACAAGAGGATTGTAAACAGGTTCTTCAATCCTTCAGACAAATGTTCTCTCTGACACCCAGTCAGACAAACTGGTGCACCCATGAGGTGGACACTGGTGACAGTATGCCTATAAAGAGTAAAATCTACAGGCAACCTGACCACGCCAGGGACTGTATCAAACAAGAAGTACAGAAAATGTTGGAATTGGGAGTCATTGAACCCTCAGAGAGCCCTTGGGCTAGTCCTGTAGTTCTAGTCACTAAACCTCACACCCAAGATGGTAAGAGAGAGATGAGGTTTTGTGTAGACTACAGGGGTCTTAATGCTGTCACCAAGACAGATGCCCATCCAATACCAAGAGCAGATGAACTCATAGATAAATTGGCTTCTGCCAAATTCTTGAGTACATTTGACCTGACAGCTGGTTATTGGCAAATCAGGTTAGCTGAGGATGCCAAGGCCAAAACAGCATTTTCGACCCCAGGAGGTCATTACCAGTTTGTGGTGATGCCCTTTGGTTTGAAGAATGCACCTGCCACTTTTCAAAGGTTGGTGAACCAAGTTCTCTCTGGGTTGGATGAGTTCTGTGCAGCATATCTAGATGATATTGCTGTCTTTAGCTCCACCTGGGAGGATCACCTGATCCACCTGAGGAAAGTTTTAGAGGCCCTGCAAAAGGCAGGCCTCACTATCAAGGCTACCAAGTGCTAGATAGGGCAGAGTCAAGTTGTATACTTGGGCCACCTTGTAGGTGGAGGCCAAGTTCAACCTTTGGAGAGCAAGATACAGGCCATAAAAGACTGGGCTCCTCCAACCACCCAGACACAGGTCAGAGCTTTCTTGGGCCTGTCTGGTTACTATAGAAAATTTGTCAGAAATTATGGAACCATTGTGACTCCACTTAATGACCTGACAAGTAAGAAAATGCCAAAGAAAGTTCAGTGGACAGTTAGCTGTCAGAAGGCATTCGATGACCTAAAGCAGGCCATGTGCACTGCACCTATTCTCAAGAGTCCAGACTACTCCAAGCCATTCATTGTCCAAACAGATGCTTCTGAGTTGGGTGTGGGAGCTGTTCTATCTCAACTGAATATTGATGGTCATGACCAGCCCATTGCTTTTATAAGTAGAAGGCTGACCCCTAGAGAGAAACGTTGGTCAGCTATTGAGAGGGAGGCCTTTGCTGTGGTTTGGGCCCTGAAGAAGCTGAGGCCATACTTGTTTGGCACTCACTTCAAGATTCAGACCGACCATAAGCCCCTCTTATGGCTAAATCAAATGAAGGGCGAAAACCCCAAACTTCTTAGGTGGTCCATTTCCCTACAGGGGATGGACTTTACAGTGGAGCACCGCCCAGGGACTGACAATGGTAATGCAGATGGTCTCTCCAGGTACTTCCACTTAGAACAAGAAGACTCACCTGGTCAAGGTTAGTTTAATGTCCCTAAGTTTGGGGAGGGGGGGTTATGTAGGAGAGTGGGGTCTGCAATCCTATAGTCACCCCCGATTTTTGCTTTTTGCTTCACTGGTTTACGACTTTCCCTGGCTGTGGGCCTGCTAATCAGACCTACAGCCTAGCTGTTCTCTCTCTAAATTGACACACATGTACCTTAGGTGCATTTACCAATTGGTACTGGGCCACCTTATCAGTCCCTGTACAGCATACCTTAGGTATCCAGGGCATAGGTGTACCCAGGGCCTACCAGGGGCTGCAGCATGTATTATGCCACCCCTGGCTGGCCACCCAAATCTGACACCACTGGCTGCACGACAGCTGGGGCAAGGTGGTGTAATCACCCTTTGCTTTAGATATAGCATCCCTATATCTAACCCTAAAATGGACACATACATTCCTATAAGTCACTCCTATGGCAGGCCTTATCAATCCTGAAGGCAGAGTGCTTGGAATTATGTGAGATGGTGCTCTGGCATGAGCTGAGCTCGTTTGCAGCTTGCGGAACCAAGTCCTAATAGCTATTCCATGATAACGCGTACCATATACTCTTAAGTGCATTATAATCCTCGCGGTTATTTGCTAACTTTGGTATCGCATTATCAAAACATGTCGAGTAAGGTGTCATACGAATTGGAATACTAACCCCTCGCCAATTCTGGTGACGGGGTTAGCATTCCACCCTTCTAGAGGGACACAACATGTATGTAACTGTGAACCCCGGTTAAAGTTAACTCGAGCCTCAGCATCACAAAATGGATGCTGCCACCACAGACACAAGTCTGACCTCCTGCTGCTGGGAGTCATTCCAGCGAGGGAGGCTTGGACAAAGAGTTTCCTGCCTTGGGAGGTGCTAGCACCACCCCAGACAGGATTTTGTGTATTAGGTAGGACAGGGCTCAAAGGAATGAGACATTCCTGGGGCACACAAGGTGCCCTGTGCATACACCGGTCAGAACCAGTTCCTGGGGCACTCCAGCCCCAGAGCTGGCGACAGACCAGACAAAGGAAAGGGGGTGTAACCACCCCCCTTCCTGGTCCCACCCAGGGGAGGGACCTAGTCGTAGTGCAGACCCCTTTAGCCGGATAAAGGTAGGAGCTGGTCCCATTCCAAATCAGATTAATCTTGACTACTTCCACGAAGAAACTCTTGACCTTCGACCTCCTGATTCCAGAAGACTGAAGAATCTCCCCTATGGTCAGGGAGTGACCATCCTGCTTCGCAGCACCATCAAGCTCCTGTGCGGTTTACTGCAAGTCCTTCCATCCCGGAATCCGACGACCCAGCTCGACAAAGACGCAGACCTCCAGACCTCTCTGACCTCTACCCACATATACAGCACAGCTGGGACCCGTGGGTGCGACGAGCAACGTGGACACGGCCATCTTGGGAAAACCTGCACAGCGCTTCCAGCACGACCGCCGAGGGATCCTCGAGTGAGTGCATTGGGGTTTGAGAAGCCCTACACTGACGCAGCTCCTGCATCAAAGACCAGCCCCCCAGCATCCACGAGATCTGCGTGGGGCCCTTTTGCCTGGTTGCTGCTCTTCCTGTTGTCTGGTCACTCGCCGGCTGGCCTGTGACCTCTGAGACGATGACCCGAAGAATCCAACACTGCTAGTCTGGTCCCCAAGACTGGCCCTTGCTTCCCTGTGAACGAGAAGCACCCCGGACCCTTCTGGTCTGCACCAGACGCCATCTTTGCTCCACCGCGTGGCTTGCATTTGCCAAGGCCTACTGTCCAGATCGACGATCCGACACCGCCAACAGCAGCAGACTACGTGGGACAGCTCGTGCCTCCAGCCTGGTCGTGAAGAACAGCTCCTGGTCCACACAGCTGCAGAGAGAAGCGACCCTTCCTTCACCTGACTGCGGCGACAGCATCTGGCTCCCTCCTGGTTCCAGCACCATCACTGGCTAGTGACCAAGACTCTGTCCCCTTCCCTTTTAGGACTTCTTCTTCCTCGTTCCATCCTTGGAACCACCGGACTCCTCCATCTGGCTGCCTGCCAGCAACTCCTTGTTTCAGGCATCACCGGGATCAACGCAGCAAACCTGACGCAACTTCAGCCCTATGCACCCGCAGCCTGTGGGTTAGGTAACTAAAGCTTCTAGGTGCTGAAGTCTGTGTACACTATCCTAGTGTCCAGGTCCACTGTTGTTTTCCCTTTATCCAGCCGGGTTCGTCCGGAATCCGTAACTTTCTAAACTGTACGATCCATAGACCTTGGTACGCATCCCGCGTGAGAGTTCCCACTCTGCACGTGTGTCCCGTGGGCCTCCTGCTCCTTACTTACCTAGTTTGTAGCGTAGTCCCAGCAATCCTCCAGCCTCTGGATCTCCTTACAGTACTCTCCTTCCTCGCATTCCATTATTTTGAGTATATGGTTTGTCTCGCCCCTAAGGCGCACTTGTAAATATTGTGCGAACTCGTATTTCCTTTTGAGTATTGTCATGTGCTTAGCCCTCTGACCTCATAAAGAGTTCAGAGGTGTTGTTAGTTAATAAATAACTGTTTATTTTCATAACTACCTGTGTGGTGTCCTTTTCATTTGGTATTCAAAGGTTATATGTGGTAAAACAGCTGGCTTCACATGCCATAAAGAGTTTAGCCTAAAGACTGCTTTTGTCCACGCTACTAGGATAGCTGGTCTATAAGGTTGACTTACAACCAATCACCATAAGGGTTGTTTGGACTGATACAAGGTGATCACTAGAACTAGTGATCATCATATATCAGGCCAACTTCTCACAGTTGAGATGATGCTATAATTCGAGGGGAGGTCGGAGCGATACGCCGTTCTTGCTCAGCATTGGCAATCTCCTTAGTTAGGGCCCCCACAGCAGAGGAGAGGTATGACATGATAGAGTTAGAATGTCTTGGTACCTTAGCATTTTTACCCCCCTCCTCCATAGTCAAGTTTTTATTCCTCTTACCCATTTGAAGTTGTAGATATTAGCGGGGTGGCCCTGCCCTGCCTCTTCCTGCCCCGGATGGCCACAGACGGCCTGCCCTCTGCCCGGGCTCAGCCCGCGCGTGTCCCGCGATGCGGGAGGTGCTGCTCGTGTTTATGCGCCTCCGGGCAGAAGCAGCAGGCATGAGGAGGTGGCGTCCCAGTCAGTTAGGGGGCGCTGGGAGTTGTAGTTCCCTGAGGTGCAGCTCGTCCCCACTCGGCGGCCGGAATGGTCTTTGGCGGTGGGGGAGGCTGTCTGCTGGCTTGCGTTCTTCCTGTGTCAGCGGTGAGTACTTGCCCCCAAACCAAGTAGAGGCCCCCACTCCCCCGGAGGTGCTGCTCGTGTTTATGCGCCTCCGGGCGGAAGCAGCAGGCGTGAGGAGGCGGCGTCCCAGTCAGTCAGGGGGCGCTGGGAGTTGTAGTTCTCTGAGGTGCAGCTCGTCCCCACTCGGCGGCCGGAATGGTCTTCAGCGGCGGGGGAGGCTGTCTGCTGGCTTGCGTTCTCCCTGTGTCAGCGGTGAGTAATTGCCCCCAAAGCAAGTAGAGGGTACTGAGCCCCAAAGAGGAGGATCGGGTGTGGGAAAGCCCACCCCAGTCTCTTGTCCAGCCGCTGTGTTAGATTTGGGGGTCTCTAGTTGGCACAGGTAGGTACTTGTGACAAGTAGGGACCCTCTCTTCTAGTCAGGACAAGGGGGTTACACTCCTAAAATAACCCCTGCTCACCCTCGAGGCTGCGTGGCATGAGCAGTCAAGGCTTATTTCAGAGGCGTTGTAAGTTAAGCAGTTGTGACGACATACAGTAACCCAGTGACCACACTACAAATGGACACCACACATGTTTTATATCAAAAATAAGTAGACTTTATATAGAGTTATCACAAAATCATAAACGACAAAAATACACACTACTATTACTTTAAGATTGTAAATTTAAGCTTCGTTCAGTTCAGTTCTTAGATGCGACACTCTGCGTCAATGTATCTTAAGTTGCATTGCGCTTCCACGACAAGCAATGTCACGGCTATGGGAAATGCGGCAAAGTCAGGTGCAAAGAAATAAAGACGTGAAGATCTTCCAGATGCGGCACGCTTCTCGGGGATGCGAGAAACTCTCGGTTCGAAGCGTAGACTGCAGCAGCGACATCCTTACGATGCGACGGCAACAGCTCCAGTGGTGACGCTCTCCTCCACGATGCGTGAAGCTTCCGCTCGATGCGACAACTACAGCGGCGACATCCAAGATGCGACGGCAGCAGCTTCGATGGCGGCGCGCTTCTCGGGGATGCGAGGTGCTCTTGATCGATGCGGTGCAATGCGACAGTTCCAGCGGCAACACCCTCCTGCTTCGGAGTTGCGACAGCAGGCACAGCGACGGCGACACGCTCTGACCTCGTTGCGAGATTCTTCTCCTGATGCGGTGCAGTGCAACAGCTCCAGCGGCAACACCCTCCTTCTTCGGAGTTGCGACGGCAGCAGCAGCGACGGCGACACGTTTCCTTTCGTTGCGGCACGCTTCTCTCCGATGCAGTGCAATGCGACAGTTCTAGCGGCGACACCCTCCTTCGGAGTTGCCGGCAGGCACAGCGACAGCGACACGCTTCTTCTCGTTGAGTCGCACTTCCAGCTCCTTGCGACACGCAGTTCCTCAGAAGCCCCAAAACAGCAGCAGGCACTTCCAAAAGAACTCTGGGGGTGAAGTCTGTTGTCCCTGAGACTTCAGCAGGAGGCAAGCTCTTTTCCAAGCCCTTGGAGATCCTTCACAAGTTGAAAGCAAAGTACTCAAAGTTTGTTTCTCCTTCCTTTGGCAGTTAGGCAACCACTGCAGGCCAATCCCCCAAGCAGCACTTCAGCTTGGGAATAGTCTCTCCTCAGCTTCTTCAGGTTCCTCTCCTCAGTAAAGGTTTCTTCTTGAAGTCCAAAGTGATCTCATGGGATCAGGGTCCTAATATTTATACCCAGAAATCCTTTGTTCTCTGAGGGGAGAGGGGCCTTTGCCCAGTCCAAACCAGTTCTGAAGCAATCTGTTTACCAGACTTCTCCTTTCCTTTCACCGTGCAGGGCATGCACATCAGACGCCCCACAGGAGATGGAGCCAGCATTGTAGAAGGAAAGTACAGTCCTGGAGTACTTTGTTTACAGGACTCCTTCTCTTCTTTCAGTGTGTAGGGCAGAGACATCAGCCACTCCCCAAGGGGTGGAGCCAGCATTGTGGAAGGCAGGCACGGCCCTATTCAAGGTTCAGGTGTAACTCCTTCCTCCCATCTAGATGCAGATCACTCTTTTCACCACTGGGTGACTCCACAAAACCAGACATAGGAATACACAAACTAGCAGAGGCAGGTTTGAATGGTTAGACAAGCAAATACCTACTTTCTAAAAGTGGTATTTGCAAACACAGAATATTAAAATAAACTTTACTAAAATATGTATTTTATTATTCTGAGTTCAGGCATACTAGACTTGAATTTCTACCATGTTCTCTGAGACAGTTAGTGTTATAAAATGTAATAACTCTAACAGCCCATTCTGGCCTATGGAGAACAGGTAACCTTGCATTAGTGAAAAACGAAAATTGCAGTAATTCACTATTAGGACATGCCACACACATCAGAGCTTGTCCTACCTTATACTTACATTGCACCCTGCCCTTGGGCCTACCATAGGGGTGACTTGTATGAAGAAAAGGGAAGGTTTAGGGACTGGGAAGTAGGTACGCTTGCCCAGTCAGCATGACAGTACCAGACTGCACACAGGCTCTGCAATGGCAGACCTTAGACACATTTTACAAGGCTGCTTCTGTGGGTGGCACAACCAGTGCTGCAGGCCCACCAGCAGCATTTGGATTACACGCCCTTGCACACTCAGTGCACTAGACTACGGTCCAACATGTAAACCAAACAGCCAAACATGGAACCACTGATTCATACATCAATTTACAGTAGGGAGCACTTGTACTGTGGCACTGAATAGCAGTGGCACAGTGCCCAAAGCATTTAATACCAGCACATACATGAGGCAACAGCAAAAATGGAAGGGCGATCCACACCAATGGTGCCAGGTCTAACACGTGTCCCCTCCAGCTGAAAAGTGGGGAGAACTACCCTAACTCCTGGGAGTTCTCTTCACTAAGGCGGAAACAATCTGGACAGACCATCAGCGTTGGCATGTTCTGTACCAGGGCGATGTTCCACCGTAAAGCCCATACACTGTAGGGAGATGGACCACCTCAACAGCTTTGGATTCCCACGTCTCATCTGCATCAACCATCTGAGGGGCCTGTGGTCTATCTGAACCCAGAAGTCAATCAATCAATCAATCAATTTAAACTTATAAAGCGCCTGGTTACACAAAACTGTGCATCCCCGTGCTGCGACAAGGTCCCAAAGGACTAGGGGAAAACAGGGAAGGAATCAGACAATGGAATTATCCGATGGAAAAGGCCATGTCTTCAGCTTTTTCTGAAAGACCGTCTCAGACGCTTCAAGACGGAGCTCCACTGGAAGCTTATTCCAGTAAGATGCTGCAAGGAACCTGAAAGTGCGTCCGCCCATCCTGGCTCTTCTGATAGCAGGTATGCGTAATTGCCACTTACCACTGGATCTTAGACCTCTTGTGGGAACATACGGGGTGAGGAGATTGTGTAGATAAGAAGGTCCTTTCTTCTGCAGAATCTGATGACTAATGCACATGGCCTTAAACAGAACATGTTTCCTCATCGGGAGCCAGTGTAGGGATTTGGGAGCCTTGCTGGATGACGCTCTCAGGGAGCATTAGAGCGAGACGTGCAGCCGCGTTCTGAATAAGCCGGAGTCTCTGAACGCACTTGGCGGTAGCCCCCAGGTACAAAACATTCCCATAGTAAAGCCGGCATGTCACTAAGGTGTGGACCATCGTCTTTTTTGCTGACATAGGGAGAACGTCTAAGGTCTTGCGGAGAGTGCATAAGACCCCCACACAATTACCCACCACTCGCCTGGTGTGGGTCTTATAGGACAGTTGGAGTCCACCCAAAACCCCAGGTTCTTCACCAGATCTTTCGGGGAAGGGGTCTGTCCCAAGGTGGATGGCCACCAAGCGGATGACCAAATCGAGGGGGTCTTGCCTATAATTAGGACCTCCGTTTTGTTGCCGTTTAGCTTCAAACAGTTCGAAGCCATCCAGGACGCCAGCTCCTGAAGACACAATGTGAAGTTCTGTGCGGTCTCTTCCGACTCTTAAGTCAGGGTTACCACTAGTTGCGTATCGTCCGCATATGACGCCAAACTTACTCCATTAAAGAGAGTAGGGCTAAGAATGGATCCTTGTGGGACCCCCTGATCGAGCTTGACACTTTCCGAGAGGAAAGGTTTTTGTGACACCTGAAAGCATTGGTCGTTTAAAAAGGATCGCAACCATTCCATGGCCTTCCCGCCAACACCGCCCTCGTGCAGACGCCGCAATAGAGTGTGATGGGCAACAGTGTTGAACGCGGTGCTTAGATCAAGAAGCACTAGCGCTGCTGTCTGTCCCGCATCCACTAAACTGCGGATGAGCTCGGTGGATAAAAGTAAGGCTGATTCCATAGAGTACGTGGCGCGAAAACCAGACTGGGTAGGATGGAGTAGGTTATGATTATTAACATGTTCACCCAGTTGCATGTTAACAACCTTTTCTGCTACCTTCGCAAAATACGGCAAAAGAGAAATCGGGCGGAGGTTATCCATCTGATTTGCGCTGATATTAGGTTTCTTTTTCAGTGGGATAACAATGGCCTCCTTCCATTTATTAGGGACTGCTCCAGCGGAAAAGGAGATTTTCAGATGTCTCATGTAGGGTTCCAATATAGTGAGACTCCCCTTCAGGATACTAGAGGGAGCCGGATCTCTGGGTGAGCCAGACTTAATACTGGTATCCACTGCTATGAGTCTCTCTTCACTAGGTACCACAAAGTCACGCAGCCAATCTGCTTCTGGGATCACCAAGATCCCTTCGCTACTGGCATTTCCCTGCTGAGCTGAAGCAGGAAAGGTGGCATAAATCCTCCCCACTTTATCTGCAAAAAAGTTAGCTATTTTGTTGCAAGACTCAGATGATCCCGCATCTGGGGCAGTGACTCGAGCTAAAGATGTGATCTCTTTAAAGATAGATAAAAGCTCTTTAGATGAGTTCTCGGCAGTTGTGATCCTGTTGTTATAGAAGGTAGCCCGGGCCTGCCTAATTATCGCATGGTATTTCCTAAGACTAGCTTTATATTCAAGTTTAGCAGAGTCATCAAACTTTCTCCTCCAGATTCTCTCCAGGTGTTTACAGGCCGATTTGGCCATTCTCAGGTCATTGCTAAACTAAGGCCCAGACTTTCCCTGCCTGCCTGATACTTTAGAAGACCTGGGAGCCGTGTTGTCCAGTGCCTCCAGGATGCGATTATCAAGAGAATCGCATGCAGACATAATATCACTGCCCCCGGGAGGCCCGCCCTTCTTAAGGGCCGGGTTAAAACTGGACGTGGAGAAATTTGCCCATTTCCTCCTCCGTTTGGTCGTACTCGTTTTTTGTGGACCGGCAAACTGGGGCCGCCTAATCTCAAAGGAAACAATAAAATGATCGGACCAGGGGATCGGAAAGGGGAGCTTAATGAATAAGTCATCCCAGTTTGCGAAAATCGGGTCCAATAGGTGGCCACCTTGATGGGTAGAGGCGTCAGATTTAAGCATTAAATGGAGATCCGCTAGCGCTTGAAGAACATCCTGAGCGCCGTTATCCAGCGGATCCTCCAAATGCAAATTTAGATCTCCAACCACCATCAGTTTAGGATAACGCAGCCCCGTTTGCATTATACGTGAGTCCCAAACATGTATGGTCTCAGCTTTTTCAGTGCCCAGACCACAGCAAATGCCTCACTCTCAATAGCACTCCACCTCTATTCCTGTGGAAGTAACCTTCTACTGATAAAGGCTACAGGTTGATTAAGGCCCTCTTCATTCATCTGTCGGGAACCAACAATGTTGCCATAGCCCTTGACAAACCTCCTGTAATATCCTGTGAGACCTAGGAAGGCTCTCACCTCTGTCTGGGTTCTGGGCAGCTCCCAGGCCAGGATGGTTTCAATCTTGGGTTGAAGGGGTGCCACCTGGCCGCTCCCAACTTGGTGTCCCAAGTACACCACGGAACCCTGCCCGACCTGGCACTTACTCGCCTTGATCGTGAGGCCTGCCTTCCGCAGTGCCAACAACACTTCCCATAGGTGGTGCAGTTGTTCCTCCCAACTGGCACTGAACACTGCAATGTCATCCAGGTAGGCAGCACTGAACTCATCCATTCCAACCAACACCTGGTTGATCAACCTCTGAAAGGTGGCAGGGGCATTCTTCACCCAAAGGGCATAACACAGAACTGGAAAGGCCCATCTGGTGTGGAGAATGCTGACCTCTCATTTGCCCCATCAGTCAAGGCGATCTGCCAGTACCCAGACGTTAAGTCAAACGTGCTAAGGTACAGTGCAGCCCCTAGCTGATCAATGAGCTCATCAGCTCTGGGGATGGGGTGCGCATCAGTTTTCGTGACTGAATTGAGACCTCTGTAGTCCACACAGAACCGGAGTTCAGGTGTGGCCCCCCGCGCTGCACCCTTCACGACCAAGAGCACTGGGCTGGCCCAAGGACTGCTAGATGACTCAATTACCCTAAGTGCAAGCATCTTTGAGACCTCTTCTTTAATGCAAGCCCTTACCCTGTCAGTTACTCTGTAAGACTTGTGCTTCACAGGTAAGCTGTCTCCTGTGTCCACATCATGGACGCACCAATCTGTGACACTAGGAACCAGGGAGAACAGATCAGAAAACTGTCCCAGCTACTGGCGGCAGTCATTCTGTTGCTCAGGGGTCAAGGTGGAAGAGAGGTTAACACCATCCACTGACCCATCTTGCTCTAAAGCTGACAGAAGGTCAGGAAGAGGCTCAGTCTCCACCTCCATCCCAGCATCTGTTGGCAAGAGCATGCCCACTTCAGACCTCTCTAAGTGGGGCTTAAGGCGATTGACATGTAGGACCCTCAAGGGGTTCCTAGGAGACCGCAAGTCCACCAAGTAGGTAACTGGACTCTTGCGCTCCACAACCTCAAATGGTCCGGTCCACTTATCTTGGAGCGCGCAGGGCTCCACTGGGGCCATGACCCACACTTTCTGGCCAGGTTGACGCTCTACCAGAGCGGCATTCTGGTCATACCAGCTCTTCATCTCTTCCTGGCTGGCTTCCAGGTACGCCTCAGCAAGTTGCCTGAAACGCTTAGTTTGGTTTCTGAAGGCCAGCATGTAGCTATATACATCCTGGGGAGGTTTCCTGGGAGATTGCTCCCAGCCTTCCTTAACCAAACTCAGAGGTCCTCAGACTGGGTGTCCATAGAGAAGCTCAAAGGGACTGAACCCTAGAGATTTCTGTGGCACTTCACGGTATGCAAAGAGTAGGCACAGTAAGAGGACGTCCCACTTACGCCTCATGGGTTCCTCAAGACCCATTATTATGCCCTTCAGCTTCCGGTTGAACCTTTCAACCAGCCCATTTCCTTAGGGGTGTTAAGGAGTAGTGAACTTGTACGTTACACCATACTCCTGCCACAGGGACTTCATATACTTGGAAATGAAGTTGGTCCCCCGGCCAGACACTACCTCGCGAGGGAATCCCACTCGGGAGAAAATTCCCATCAGTGCTCGTCCCACCACGGGGGCCGTCACTGTTCTCAGAGGTATGGCTTCCGAGTAATGGGTGGCATGGTCCACCAAGACCAGGATGAATCTGTTGCCCATGGCTGTCTTGGGGTCCAGTGGCCCCACAATGTAAATCCCCACCCGCTCAAAGGGGGTACTGACCACAGGGAATGACTGGAGAGGAGCCTTGTGCTTCCTACCACTTTCCACTTGCCTGACAAGTCTGACAAGTCCTGCAATGAGTATCAGAACTCTTGTGCATTTGGGGCCAATGAAAGTGGATGACAAGCCTTTCAAAGGTCTTGTCCTGCCCCACATGACCTGCTAACGGCACATCATGAGCCAGCCCCAGTAGGAAGGGTCTGAACTTCTGGGGCACCACCAGCACACGGGCTGACCAAGGTTCAGCAACCTAGGGCTTATTATACAGGAGACCATTCTCCCAGTAAATCAAGTGTGACCCTGACTGATCACCTGCTGCCTGGCTTGCAGTCTGTTCCCGCAAGCCCACAAGAGAAGGGCACTCTCTCTGTTCCTTGCAAAATTCTCACATGGAGGGGCCTCCTTCTTGCTGCCAATGGGTCAGCTCAGGCAGGTTCCCCTGTTCAGCTACTTGCTCCCCGGTATGCTCCAGGGCATCCCCCTTCAAGATCTACCTCCTCCTGGGCTGTGGGAACTTCGGGGGCAGGTTTACCCCTCCACTTCTCTCTTCTGCAGGGTCCTGGGCCTCCCTCTCAGGCTCCAGGTCCTCTTGAGAACCCCTACTGGCTGCCATTGACCGGGTGATCACGCACGCCCAGTCAGGCAGTCCAACCATCTTCAAGTGAGTTGTTTTCTCCACCTTTTCCCAAGGGGAGCTCTCCAAACTATTTCCTAACAAACAGTGAACAGGCATGGCGGGCCTCACAGCTACCTGAAGAGTACCAGAGAGCCCCCTCCCCCACTCAAAGAGAACCTGAGCCATTAGACAATGACTCTCTGTTTTGTCGGTGCTAACAACTCTGCAAAATGCATGAGGGGCAATCTGCTTGTCAGACACTAGGTGACACCTGACAGCTGTCACACTGGCTCCTGTGTCTCTAAGAGCCTCCACCTTTTGGCCATTGACGGCCACTAGCTGCCCAAATGTATTAGTGTTCCTGGGTCGCTGAGCTTCTGAGACCGTCTCACAGTTTCCTAAAGAGACAAGGGTCATCTGTGCGGGACCCCCACCTTGGACTTCAATCTCCTCCCACAAGGCTACACTAGCCATCTGCCGGGGCGGAGCACCAGTTGGTGCTTGTTTACCAAACAGGTGGCACCTGGGATCATTCGCCTTATGACCCAGATCACCACACTTGAAACATTTCAGGGGCCCCTGGGGAACAGGACTACCTGTCGGGCCCCTTGCTTTCTCTCAGGGGGAGGCAGGGAACCTTTCACAGGGTTCCCTTGGGGACTACTTTGGGGCCCTTTGCGGAACTCCTTCTGTTTACACTTGTCTCCCCCTCTCTTCTGCTGGGGACCCTGCCCACCTTTGGCTGAGTCTCCCATGTGAACCTTGTGGACCCTGGTACTGACCCAGTGGTCCGCCTTCTCAGCAAGCTTCCTAGGGTTAGTCAACTTGCTATCTATCAAATGCTGGTGCAGCTCTGGAAAACAATTATCAGACAAGTGCTCCCATGCAATCAAATCAAAGAGACCTTGAAAATCATTAACCTTGCTGCCCTTTACCCAAACATTCAATGCTCTGCAAAAGAAAGTGATTCAAAAAAGGGGGGTGGTGATGAACAGAGTGTCTGAATTAGGCAGACCACTCTTACCCAGTCCGAAGATCAGGGTTTGATCCATCACCGTTATTTAGCTCACTGCACCATCCCAGCTCAGAACCTGGCTATATGCAAATTAGTCTGTCCCTGGCCCAGTGCATCATGGGAACAGGGCAGACCAAACTACCAAGCCAATTCTTCACCGGAAAGGAGACAAGCTTCCGGGGACCGGTTTCTGGCATTTCAGCCGTCGTCGGCCCAGCTTGCTTGAATCCTGATGGTGCAGTGAGCAAGGGACTCATGTCTGAGTATACCCTGCCACACCTATAGTGGCCAAAAACGATTCAAAAAAGGGGGTGGTGATGAACAGAGTGTCTGAATTAAGCAGACCACTCTTACCCAGTCCGAAGATCAGGGCTTGATCCATCACCGTTATTTAGCTCACTGCACCATCCCAGCTCAGAACCTGGCTATATGCAAATTAGTCTGTCCCTGGCCCAGTGCATCATGGGAACAGGGCAGACCAAACTACCAAGCCAATTCTTCACCGGAAAGGAGACAAGCTTCCGGGGACCGGTTTCTGGCATTTCAGCCATCATCGGCCCGGCTTGCTTGAATCCTGATGGTGCAGTGAGCAAGGGACTCATGTCTGAGTATACCCTGCCACACCTATAGTGGCCAAAAACGATTAAAAAAGGGGGTGGTGATGAACAGAGTGTCTGAATTAAGCAGACCACTTTTACCCAGTCCGAAGATCAGGGCTTGATCCATCACCGTTATTTAGCTCACTGCACCATCCCAGCTCAGAACCTGGCTATATGCAAATTAGTCTGTCCCTGGCCCAGTGCATCATGGGAACAGGGCAGACCAAACTACCAAGCCAATTCTTCACCGGAAAGGAGACAAGCTTCCGGGGACCGGTTTCTGGCATTTCAGCCGTCGTCGGCCCGGCTTGCTTGAATCCTGATGGTGCAGTGAGCAAGGGAATCATGTCTGAGTATACCCTGCCACACCTATAGTGGCCAAAAACGATTCAAAAAAGGGGGTGGTGATGAACAGAGTGTCTGAATTAAGCAGACCACTCTTACCCAGTCCGAAGATCAGGGCTTGATCCATCACCGTTATTTAGCTCACTGCACCATCCCAGCTCAGAACCTGGCTATATGCAAATTAGTCTGTCCCTGGCCTAGTGCATCATGGGAACAGGGCAGACAAAACTACCAAGCCAATTCTTCACCGTAAAGGAGACAAGCTTCCGGGGACCCGTTTCTGGCATTTCAGCCGTCGTCGGCCCGGCTTGCTTGAATGCTGATGGTGCAGTGAGCAAGGGACTCATGTCTGAGTATACCCTGCCACACCTATAGTGGCCAAAAACGATTCAAAAAAGGGGGTGGTGATGAACAGAGTGTCTGAATTAAGCAGACCACTCTTACCCAGTCCGAAGATCAGGGCTTGATCCATCACCGTTATTTAGCTCACTGCTCCATCCCAGCTCAGAACCTGGCTATATGCAAATTAGTCTGTCTCTGGTCCAGTGCATCATGGGAACAGGGCAGACCAGGGTATACTCAGACATGAGTCCCTTGCTCACTGCACCATCAGGATTCAAGCAAGCCGGGCCGACGACGGCTGAAATGCCAGAAACCGGTCAAGCTCCGACGGCGGAGTGCTTCTCGGGGATGCGAGGTGTTCTTGGTCGATGCGATGCAATGCGACAGTTCCAGCGGCGACACCCTCCTGCTTCGGAGTTGCGACAGCAGGCACAGCTACGGCGACACGCTCCGATCTCGTTGCGAGATTCTTCTTCTGATGCGGTGTAGTGCGACAGCTCCAGCGGCGACACCCTCCTTCTTGGGAGTTGCGACGGCAGCAGCGACAGCAACACGCTTCCTCTTCATTGCGGCACGCTTCTCTCCGATGTGGTGCAGTGCAACAGTTCCAGCGGCAACACGCTCCTTTGGAGTTGCGACGGCAGGCACAGCGACAGCGACGCACTTCTCGTTGAGTCACACTTCCAGCTCCTTTCGACATGCAATTCCTCAGAAGGCCCAAAACAGCAGCAGGCTCTTCCAATAGAACTCTGGGGAGCTTGGGGGTGAAGTCTGTTGTCCCTGAGACTTCAGCAGGAGACAAGCTCTTTTCCAAACTCTTGGAGATCCTTCACAAGTTGAAAGCAAAGTACACCAAGTTCCTTTCTCCTTCCTTTGGCAGTAAGGCAACTACTGCAGGCCAATCTAATTTCATGGGATCAGGGTCCCAATATTTATACCCAGAAATCCTTTGTTCTCTGAGGGGAGAGGGGCCTTTGCCCAGTCCAAACCAGTTCTGAAGCACTCTGCTTACTAGACTTCTCCTTTCCTTTCACATTGCAGGGCATGCAAATCAGACGCCCCACAGGAGGTGGAGCCAGCATTGTGGAAGGCAAGTACGGTCCTGGAGCACTTTGTTTACAGGACTCTTTCTCTTCTTTCAGTGTGCAGGGCAGAGACATCAGCCGCTTCCCAGGGGGTAGAGCCAGCATTGTGGAAGGAAGGCACAGCCCTATTCAAGGTTCAGGTGTAACTCCTCCCTCCCATCTAGATGCAGATCTCTCTATTCACCACTGGGTGACTCAGCCTGTCTTTTAGAATTCACCAGCCCTGTCACTCACAAAACCAGACATAGGAATACACAAACTAGCAGAGGCAGGTTTGAATGGTTAGACAAGCAAATACCTACTTTCTAAAAGAGGTATTTGCAAACACAGAATATTAAAATAAACTTTACTAAAATATGTATTTTATTATTCTGAGTTCAGGCATACTAAATTTGAATTTCTACCATGTTCTCTAAAACAGTTAGGATTAGAAAATGTAATAACGCTAACAGCCCATTCAGGCCTATAGAGAACAGGTAGCCTTGCATTAGTGAAAAACGAAAATGGCTGTATTTCACTATTAGGACATGCCACACACATCAGGGCTTGTCCTACCTTATACTTACAATGCACCCTGCTCTTGGGCCTACCATAGGGGTGACTGACATGAAGAAAAGGGAAGGTTTAGGGACTGGGAAGTGGGTGCACTTGCCCAGTCAGCATGACAGTACCAGACTGCACGCAGGCTCTGCAATGGCAGACCTTAGATACATTTTACAAGGCTTCTTCTGTGGGTGGCACAACCAGTGCTGCAGGCCCACCAGCAGCATTTGGATTACATGCCCTGGCACACTCAGTGCACTAGACTTGGGTCTGACAAGTAAACCAAATAGCCAAACATGTAACCACTGATTCATACATCAATTTACAGTAGGGAGCACTTGCACTGTGGCACTGAATAGCAGTGGCACAGTGCCCAAAGCATCTAATACCAGCAAAAACACATGAGGCAACAGCAAAAATGGAAGGGAGATCCACACTAATGGTGCCAGGTCTAACACGCTGGGTATAGGCCCAGGGCTGGTTGGTCAGTGTCAGGGTATCTTTCCCGACCTGATGAGAGGGAGAGTGGACAAAAGGTGTCAGGCACCTGGGGTTACTGCCCTCCACTCTCGGATGCCACAGAGGTTTGAGAACCCTGAGAGGTTTCAGACCTGGGGTCTTTTCACTGACTACTGTCAGTGGCCACTGTGGCTTGTTGTCTGTCTGTTGGGACACACCTGTGAGCCAGCTACGGTTAGGTGCTGCACAAGTGGTATCCACAGTTGAGGAGGAGGACTGGGTGTGGGAAAGCCCATTCCTGTCTCTTGTCCAGCCATGTGCTACAGGCCTAGGGCTGGTAGGTCAGTGTCAGGGTGTCTTGCCTGACCTGACAGGATGTAGAGGGGAAAGGTGCTGGGCACCTGGGGCTACTGATCCCACTCTCTGATGTCACAGAGGTTTGAGGACTCTGAGAGGTGTAAGGCCTGGGTCTCATCACTGACTACTGTCAGTGACCACATTGGCTTGATGTCTGTCTGTTGGGACGCACCTGTGAGCAAGCTAGGGTTAGGTGCTGCACAGATGGTGTTGACAGGTGAGGTCAAGGGTTTCCCCTTGGTTGTCTTGGTGGGCCCTGAGAGTGTGGACAGAGGGATCCACCAGGGCTCAGATGGGTGTAGGACTGGACTATGCCCCTGCAAGTGCGGGCCAGTTCCATGTTCTATTGCTCAAAGCAGGGAAGCCCATCAGGGTCGTGATTGGTCTACCCTGCGTTTTGGCTGGAAGGGGGTCGTGTTGGAAATGGCCCTTTTTGCAGGGTCATCCCTAAACTTTTTGCCTTCCTCCTGTATTTTTCCTGACCTTTTTTTGTCGGCTTTATGACTCTGGACACTTTACCACTGCTGATCAGTGCTAAAGTGCATATGCTCTCCCTGTGTAACTATGACTGTGAATTGGTATATCCCTGATTGGCTTATTTGGTTTACCTGTTAGTCCCTAGTAGTGTGGCCTTTGTGTGCCCAGGGCTGTTAACCAAAATGCTGCTGGTGGGCCTGAAGCGCTGATTTGCGCACCCACAGAAGCAGCGTGTAAAAGGGACCTCAGACCTGCCACTGCAGTGGCTGTGAGCAGTACAGAATTGCCATCTTGGATGTGAAGTGCCCACACTTCCCAGCCCCTGAACCTTCCCATGGCATCATGTCAGTCACCCCTTTGGTAGGTCCATTGTGTGTGTAAGGTAGGACATGGCATGATATGTGTGGCATGTCCTGGTAGTGAACTACACTCCATTTTGTGTTTCACTGCTGTAAGGCTACCTGTTATCCAAAGGCCAGAATGGGCAGTCTGACTATTACATTTTATAGTCCTAACTGACTCAGGGAACATGGTAGAAATTCGAGGTTAGTATGC
Organism: Lissotriton vulgaris; assembly: GCF_964263255.1. Lineage (NCBI taxonomy): Eukaryota > Metazoa > Chordata > Amphibia > Caudata > Salamandridae > Lissotriton > Lissotriton vulgaris. The sequence goes on along the minus strand of NC_141693.1, from coordinate 1,589,633,876 downwards.
TTGAGCTCAGAATAATAAAATACATATTTTAGCAAGGGGTAGCTCCTTGACCTGAATAGGGCTGTGCCATGGCAAGGTGAATGCTGGCTCTATCTCCTACTGTGCGTCTGATGGCAGACCCCCTCTTTATGAAAGGAAGGAGGCAGCCTGGTAAACAATGTGCTCCAGGCCTGAGCAGAACTTGTTCTGGCTGGGTTCAGTGACTAGAGACTTTTGAAAACAAAGACTTTTGGGGAATTCATATCTGTGCCCAAACCCCTGACTTTTGTATTGCTCCTGGATGTCAAGAAGAACCTCTGTCCGTTTCACTGAAGGACTCTGCAGGAGAGGACTGTCCTTGTGCTTGTGTGCTATTTCTTGGATTGACCTGCAGTAGTTTCCCCTGGACTTGGAAGAAGAGGGAAAAGGACTTTTGAGAGACTTTTATTTTGCTAAAGCAATCACCCAAAGGCTAGAAGAGAGCTAGCCTCCTGCCGGAGTCACAGGCACATCTGACTCCCCCACCAGCCTCCTGATTCCTCCTTGCGAAGATTTCTATCTGAAGGTGAGGCCCCTGTGAGTTCTGGGGCCTCTAGTTCTACTCCAGAGAAGAGAGTGCTGAAACCGCCGCTAACGCCCGTTTGCGAGCCGCCGCAGCTAAAGAGTGTCAGAAAAATCACTGCACTGCTGTCGCCGAGCGCTCGCAACCCTGAAACCATCGCATCGCACACTTGCTCACCACAAAGTGCTTGCTAACACCCGAAGATCATCGCATTACACGTTTGCAGGCTTTTCGAGTACTCGCTAACCCCGGATCATTGCATCGAGATCATCGCATCGGAGTGCGGGCGCCGTGCGTCCGCCATTTTCCTCGCATCACGCCCGGAGCATCGCTCCCTCGCGGAGCGCCATTTTCTTTCATCGCAACAGGATCGAATACGCAACAGGCCCAGAGCATCTTCTGCCCTTGTGGCAAGGATTCAACGCATCGCTGGCCTAGCGTGAAGAAGTTTGTCGCTTTGTCCCACACGCATCTGCAGACCGGGGCATCATCCTCCCTTGCGGCAAGGATTTAATGCATTGCCGGCCTCACATGAGGAAAATCATCACTGCCGCTCGTTTGCCACATTTTGTTGGTTTTGCTACGAAATCCAGGTACTTTGTAAGTAAAAGGGTCGCAGAGACCACTGCTTTGAACTGAACTCCTATTCGCACCTTCTGAACTATTTTTACAGCATAACCCTATTCTACAGTATTGTGGCTTTTTAATGTTATTGGTCTTGTGTTAAGTCTATATATAAAGATACTTGATAAGCCTAGCTGCTCGTGCTATGTTACCACAGGGTTGAGCAGGAGTTATCAAAGGGTGTAGCCCCCTTACTCTGACTTAGGAAGAAGGGTCCCTACTTGGACAGTGGCCAGCCATTGCCAACTAGAGACCTCCATTTCTAACACCCGCCTATTCTGAACTGCATTTTGATGATGTGCTGTTACGAATGTAAATGCAGGGTTGGGGTGACATCGCTTCCCACGCTTGCAGTCATACCGCGTAATATAATGTTGTGCCATTACCATTATTAATGCATGATTTTTGTCACTCTGCTTTACCGAGCATTCTCACACTGGCAATCATACCGCATTATTAAACGTTTTTCCATTGCCAATGTGATATGCATGGTTGTTCTCACGCTGCTTGATCAGGCATTCCCACGCTTTCAAGTATACTGTGGTACAATTACGCTCCCCGCTACCACTTTCAGTCCTTTAAAAGCGATTTTTCTTGAAGTACTGCCCACCGTTTTCCTACTATAATTGCCAGATGATTGCTGCAACATGACCATTAGGGTCGCATGCGTTGGTATTTCCCACGCTTACAATCATACTGCGTTATCTATTGTTTAACCCTACACACCAACATTAGTTCAGGGTCGAACAACAGAAGACCACGTTGGAACGAGAGGCAGTAACAGACCCTGACAAAAAAGAGGCATTGCAGACAGCCCGTGTAGACTATGCTGAAACACTAGAGAGCCTACAGACAATCGACCAAAGGGCATTCCTGCCACGCAAACACACGGAAGCAGACAGATCCGGTACACTGCTTAGTCCGGTGGCTGTACACGGGTATTCCGGCACACGCCACACCTTCACTTACATCCCCTAGAGCACAATGGTCCGAGGACTCTGCTACATCCCTACCTTAAAACACTCTTACATAGTGACCAATGCAGATTCTTGCCGAGCCATAGCACCTCTCTCAATACCAGAGGGTTACATTATGTCATGAAGGCCACTCCACATGCCTATCAATCCTCTAGATGCATAGCACTGGATCTTAAGCAGGCCTTTGATTCTCTATCCTGGGATTTTATGTTTGCGACTCTCCAACGCTTCGGGTATCCGGACACATATCTTCAATGGGTGCGCCTACTATTTACATCCCCCACTGCCCGGGCCCGTACTGGTCGTTACATTTCTGACCAATATAGGGTCCACAGGGGTACGAGACAGGGATGCCCTTTTTCTCCCCTGTTGTTCGTTCTTGCGCTGGAACCCCTAGCGATAGCGCTTAGGCAATCAGCAGACCAACTTGGCATACCCATTGATGGTTCATCCCATCTAATTTCCCATTTATGCGAACAAAATCCTCTTGTACTTATGTGATCTAACAGCCGTGAATTCCCCCTTCCTGATATTTTTTCCACTTTTGAGCGTCTCTCGGGCCTGGCTATAAACCCGGGAAAGTCTATGGCATAATTCTTTCATGAAACGCCATACCCTAACAATCTATAGTTCGGCGAATTGAATTGAATGAATTGCCAGTAGCCCCCACCACTTTTGAATGATTGGGCATTTAAGTTTATAGAACGCAGGATGATCAAATCGAGGGTAACATATTGTGGGCCATAACAGCCCTCCGAGCCAGTGTGGCCTTCTGGTCCTCTCTGCCATTGTCAGTGATGGGGCGTATTGCCAACTCAAAGATGGTGATGCTCCCTAGTCTATTATATTACTTTGTGAACTTACCTGTCATGATCCTGCAGGCTATTTTCAATACATTGAATACTATGTTGGTGGGCCTAATTTGGGGAATGGGCCATAGGAGAGTGAGCCTACGGAAACTTAAACTAGAGACTCAGAGTGGCGGCCTGGGGTTTCCGGACTTAGGGACGTACTACTACGCCAGCCAGCTTCAATGGCTGTCTTACTGGACCACAGGGATGAATCTGCAGGAAATTGGATATGCGCCTAGGGGTTTAGACCGTGGTGCACTGCATTCCCTGCTCCTCCCTAAGGTTAAAATCCCAGTGGACAGCCCTCCCCTATTGAAGACTGCAATAAAGTGCTGGAGGAAGGCGTTATCATATACCTCCATGGTGACCCCCCTATTCAATGAACATCCCCCTCTTGGGCATCCCCACACCGCAGGGTAGGCTTATGAGGGTCAGGATACATGATTGGATGGAGGCGGGAGTGGAGGACGTCTGGGCGTTCTTCGGTGATGGTAACTTGCTTGATCACAACACCTTTCTCCTGCTACGGGCGCACCAACACTTCTGTATCTATTACAGGCTACGGTTTCCCATTACATAAAGAACACATGGGCCCCACAACGCAATGAACCCCCACAAGATAACTTGGTACATCTCTTACACTACATGGGGAATGGTGGACACCTAGTCCGGTGGCTGTACACGGGTATTCGGGCACATGCCGCACCTTCACTTACATCCCCTTAGAGCACAATGATGCGAGGACTCTGCTACGGAAATCACTGACAAGGCTTGGAAGAGCATGCTAGAACACCCCAAAAGAGTGTCCCGTAACGCTAAATTAAAGTTCATTCAGACGATGATCCTGCATAGGTCGTATCTCACCCCCATGAGAATTCATCACATGTTCCCCAACTTCTCCCATTGCTGCCCCCGTTGTATGGGAAACAAGTTGGACTTCCTTCATATGCTATGGTCCTGCCCCGACTGCGAGGTTACTGGGAGGGAGTTTGTCAATCTCTGAGCGAAGCCACACAAATCCCTGTCTCAGAGGAAGTCCTGAACTGCCTCATAGGTCTGAGTAGACGTATAAAGGTGCAGAAGTTACGACTACAATTCTTAGACTTAGCCCTCATATTGGCGGTAAGAGCCCTCAACATGAGGTGGAAGTCCCCCAGGTGCCCGGCAGTATCCAGCTGGCAGGCTGACATGATACAGTGGGGTAGAGCTGCTACACGACCTCGAATCACTTGACTTACTGCCGCCATAGGGCACCCCACCCACATAACAAGCAGTTTCACCCTGTGCTATTCTAACAATAGGTTCCAGGACTCAGACCCACACTTCATAACCTACAGGTGCCGCAGACTGTGGTGTTTCACCACACTACTAACATCTCACTTCAAAGTAACTACACATTGACTGACCAGGAGTAGGGGTCGGGAGGGTTAGGGAGGGAGGGGACATGGTTGAATCTGTTCTTCTCGTTATTTGGAAATGTGAAGGCTTAAGTTGTATCTTTATCTGACATAACTATAATGACCTGGTACTTACGTTGTTGTCAGGAATTATCTGTTCCTCATTTCCTGTCTAATAGGGTGAAAAACGTATGATAGATTCATGCAATGTATACATATAGTACTTATTACGAGTACAAAAGGACTGTCACCTTATAATATTCGTTACATTAAATAAAGTATGTTGAAAAAAAAAAAGCAAGCATTGGTAAAAAAAAAATCTATTGTTTCACCATTACTGATGTAAATGCATGGTTGTTTTCACGCCGCTTTACCAATGTAAATGCATGGTTGTTGCTAATGCCGCTCTACCGAGCATTCCCACCCTTGTAACCATACCGCGTTATTTAATTACGCTCCCCTCTACCACGTCCAGTCCGTCCATAAGCGATTATTTTTGAAGCACTGCATACCGTTGGATCACTGACAGAATATCGACAGTCAAAATATCGACTTGCCAAAATATCAAGGTAAAAATATAGAATGCCAGAATATCAACTTCCTATCTACAAACAGGTAAGTACAAAAATATGGACTCCAAAATAGCGATAGGAAAAAATATAGACAGTCAAAATATCGAATTTTTTAAATATCTTAAAAGTAATTTAAAAGTAATATAATAATAAACATAATTAATTTAAACATACTTAAAATACTTAAATAAACTTAAAATTGATAAATAATTAATGTAACTTAAAAATATATATATATATTTTAAAACACATATATATATATATATATATATATATATATATATATATATATATATATATATATATACATATTATTAACAAAACATATACAATACTTTTTCCGTAGGACAGCGAGAGGGTAAAATTTACTATTCACACTCCAGAGAGTGCAACAGTAGGGAAAGTGTTGGATAGCGTAGGGATAAAAATTACTATTCCCACTCCAGAGAGCGCAACAGTAGGGAAAGCGTTGGATAGCGTAGGGGTAAAAATTACTATTCCCACTCCAGTGTTTGCAACAGTAGGGAAAGCGTTGGATAGCGTAGGGGTAAAAATTACTATTCCTACTCCACAGAGTGCAACAGTAGGGAAAGCGTTGGATAGCCTAGGGGTAAAAATGACTATTCCCACTCCAGTGAGTGAAACAGTAGGGAAAGCGTTGGATAGCGTCGGGGTAAAAATTACTATTCCCACTCCAGTGAGTGCAATAGTAGGGAAAGTAAATACTTGATATATAAATAATATAAATATTAATACCAATTACAAAATAATTAAAATATTTTACAATTTTATAAAATATATTAATAAATCAATTAAAATTACAAGTAAAAATTAACTAATAATAAAAATTACCTACTAATACTAATTATTTACCAATTACCAATATATTAATTTACAATATAAAAATAAATAAAAATTAGACACAAAAAAAATGTAAAAAAATATAATTACTTACAATTAAATTACTTCCCAAGCTATTGCCCTATAAACACACAACCCACTACAGAAAATAATGTAATAAAAGTAACATATTTATCAACTAATCAATTACAATAAATTACTAATTATATTTTAATTAATTACCAATTAATAATTAATTAACAACTAATTCTAAATAAATAACAATAAATAAAATAACATATTTATTTAATTATAATTAAATTACTTCCCACCCTATTCACCTATAAACCCACAACCCGCTACAGAAAATAAATTACTAAAATTAACATATTTATCAATTAATCAAATAAAATGTATTACCAATTATATATATATGAAGTAGCTATAATGACGGTGTGCGCTACATACCAAGGCTGCTCAATGTAGAATTTCAGAGGGGGTCTTTTGGAGGTCTGTTTAAATGATTTAAACGGACCTCCAAAAGACCCCCTCCGTCATTATAGCTACTTCATGGTAATAAGGAGCCCACACACTAGACTAAGCAAAACATTGCTTTTGTATCCTACAGATACAAGACACATTCAGCCCTGATGACAGACCAGTGACTCCAGTCTGGTCTAGAAACGCGTCGGCAGTGTTGTTTGGGAGATACAAAGTATCATTGTTGTACAAAAGCTAGGTCATAAGTCATTTAATTACTTATATTCTATACTTATATTCTACTTACTTATATTCTATATTCATTTAATTACTTATATTCTATCCTCCCAACCCCTAGTTTCTCTCATTCAGTGTTAGCAATTTTTTTGTTGTTTGTGATAAAAATGTTTGTATTATTTTTTCAATAATTGTTTTATTTAATGTCTGATGTGAGAATACTTTCTAATGTGTGACATAATGGTTTCTAAATGTGTAAATAGTCTTTGCCTTTAATGTTTGTTAAAGTTTATTTAGCCTTGTAAATATTTGCAATCAATGTCTTTTTCTGTCAGCAATTCTTTGAAAATATAAAAAATACAAAATGATTGACACAAAATAATGGTGTCTAGGGAAGCGACAATAAATTGGTTTCTTACCCTGTATCAAAATACCGTATTGAGTCACTGTGGTTTGGGTACTTTGTGTTGTTCACTATTGATATTAGGTCTAGCCCTCACCACATAAAGGACCTAACCCCTTTTGTTCCCAATCTTTAGCCAATCCTGGCGCAGTGGCGATGTTATGCTGCGCCAGGATTGGCTGAGTTAACGCGCACAAGGGTAGTGCTGCCGCGCGTGGGGCATTTCCTGTTCAGAAGCGGCGCCAACTCGGACCCGGTCAGGCAAGTTTTTTTTTGTATTTTAAATCATGCAAACTCCCCCGGCCCCACCACCGCACGATCTTTATCCCACTCACCAGAAAGTAAGGATGCTTCTGGAAAAGGCATAGCATGCTGTATCACAGGGTAGGGTGGCTCTGTAGGTCCAACGCTTACTGCTGAGATGGATCTGTGGGTATTTTTCACGTCACAGGCCAGCCTTGCATCCGGGTGAACCGACTCAGCCATTCATCTTCGTAAGGTTGTCAAAAGTTGAGCTGTATAATGACACGTGTTAGCAATCTGTGCAAAGCGGAGACCGTTCTAGCCAAGCAGGAGGCTTACAATTTGTAAGCCCCCAATCCCTCTCGCGACCTCTCATCCCAGTAGTCCCCCCCCGACCCTCCCAAACCGCGAGTATTGCGACTGCAAGCCGCGACTGAGTAGGACTTTGGCACGGTAAATTACAGTCCTTCGATTATTAAACAATTTGTGGAAATACAATCTGTGCTGTCATGTGTGTCAATTTGAACAAAAAGCATGGCCGTGCTCCGGTGTGTCGCAATACCATTGCATTTGCACATTCCAGTCAGACTGCATCCCGCACTGTGTTCCTCCGAGAGGCTGGCTGTCTGCCTCTGAAGTGTCCGCATCAGGAAAGAACCAGACAGTTCCAACCAGCTGGCTCGTGCCCACCATCAAATCAGAGAGCTTATTAGTTCCGTTTATTGTGCGAGTGGAATGTAAACAGTCCTGCACAGTTACACAAACCTGCGCGCAAGGACTTGTTCTAAAATACCACAGAGAGAGAATTATTTAAAAATTAAAATGGTGTTGTCACATGGTTTGTTTTCCCTCAATGATTCTAGTTTATGCAGATTATTGTACTTTAAGGGGTGTGATGTGCAGCCTTGGTAAGGACCCAGCTGTGTGATGTCACTGGTGGTGAAATGTTCTGCGAGGTGCTCAGATGCTATGGAGTCTCACCCTTTTTAAATGAGCATTTTAGTGTTTCTTTCATGGTTAGTAAATTCATTAATTTCGTTCATGAATGTGTTTATTACTGTTTTTTGTTTATTCAGGCACTGCTCTCTTCATCTGCTATTCAGTTTGCATGCGTACTCCTTTATTGCTGCATCCATGCTGGGTGGTGTTCTTGGGTCACATAGGATGCCTTGGGGCTTGTTCCCTGCATATGTTGCCTGTTTTCAGGCTGTCAATCACCCCTATTCCTTTTGTTGTTACCCACAGCGGCCAATTACCTCACATGTGTATGCATTGTGTGTCTATCCATTACCGTGTGCGATTCGGTGGTCAGGGTACCATCTCTGTGCAGTGTTCACCATTGTCACCCGGAGTTTTTTCAGATATTACACGGTGGCTTAATCAGCATCTGAATACTGATAGGCTGGGCTAGTTGAGCTCTGGGGATAGTCTGTGTGATTACAAAAATGGCGAGAAGGACCCCACAAACCCACCTTATGGCAGTCAGACTCACTCGCTAGGCTCACTCGCCACCGAGCACTCACCTCAAACTTTTATGCCTCACTACTTTCAAATGTCACCAGCCGCCACTGATTCACGGTAATTATACTAACTAAGCCCAAGCTCTTGGGACATTTTTAAGTGTTCTCTAGTTTTAGCAAGGATGGGACACACCATCCTTTTTCTTTTTAGGTGCCCCTTCAATCCACACCACTTTCCACTTGTCCTGAGGAAGACCCCGCGAGTAAGGCCTCAAACACCTACACACTTAATGGGGTCTAAATGTTGACACTTGAACAATTTCCAGTCCGTATTACTGTAATGACTGCACTGTGAAATCTTGTTCTACATGGCAAATTTTTATATACACTGTGTACTCTGATGAATATGTACTTGACTATTCGGCATATGAGGAATATATGCCAGAACTGCCTGTGATTTTATGTCACTATTGTTTGCTTTATCTCACTACCACACTTGAATCACAACCTTTCCCTTTTTCTCTCTCTCCTTTCGAGTACAGTCATATTGAATTTTGACATACAAATATATGTATTTCAAAATCTGTCCGATGAACTGACGCTGAGTTTCAGTGTGATTAAATAATACTGCAACAACAAAAATTTCTTTTACGTTTACCTAATTTCCAATGTTATTTTGATTTTTCTCCGCACCCCACACTAATGTTATTATTGCATTGGGACCACCCTATTATATACTGCGTTGGCGCTAGGCAGCTATTTTTAGCACCAGCACTAGGGAAAGCACAGGGTTTCGCTGTATTGTTGTAAATACAGCGCATCCCTGAGTTTGGAAATTACGGGGTGTAGCGCTGCCAAATTTGGCATAGCTCTGCTCTCCACTATTTTCTTGTAAATATGCGCCACAGTATGCTGCCACCTCACTCGTTCTACTTAACTCTGCCTGAAGGTGGTAGTCTTCCACCACTCAAGGGTAGCGCTTTGGAGGCCCCTCCCAGTTTTATCAAGATGGAAATCCATGAGACAGGCCTAGGTCAAGGCACACATGCATGATTCGTGTTTGCCCATGGCCAAAAATTGTTACCAAGAATACAGATATCACTCCAGCTGAGGCTGTCTGGGCAGGGGTACATGTCCATTTCCATGCAAGGGATTTATTTGTCTCAACAAGGCTTTTAATCAAGCTTCTTCATCTCAGGGGCTCAATGGCTATACACACTCCAATACTTGCTTTAGCAGTGTATATAAAATATAAAAATGTCCAAAACGTAAAAATAGAGAAATAACCTGTATTTTAAGGAAGACGCTTAGCTGAACGGACAATGGCCAGGGAACCGTGAGAGAAGGTGACTGTGGCAGGTCTGATAGCTGAAGCATTTGCATACATCTTGAGCAACCTTTGTAGAAAAATCAAGTGGGATCTACAGAGGAAAAGGGATGTGATGTTGGGTTGCCACTTGTAACTGCAGGTGTGAATTTTGAGTTAATTTGATATAGGAGACAGGGCAGTGGTTGATCAAGGGAAAGTCGATGAATGGTGGAGGAGTGAGAGCTGAACTAATGGATGTGCAAACTAAGGAGGTTGCTAGGCCAAGGTGGGGGTAATTTGCTGCAAGGTGAAGTCTGTTTCCAGATATGTGTCTTTGGAGCATGACTGTGTAATCACAATTTGCTTCATCACAATAAAGCATTGTTTTCGTCAAACAGTGAAGGGTGTCGCCCTATCAGTGGATGCTGTGGCTTGGGGTCCACCAGATTGTGTTATTTACCAGGCTTGGAAACAATCACACAACTGTATCCGTCGAGACGTAAGCTCCACTGTTCATTGTGAGGTGTCATTTTCACTGTTGGGTTCCTGGAATCCAGAGTGGTGACGATTGGTCTGTATTGATACTTTCCCACATTGTTAATGTTTCTTTTTCGAGCTGGGATCTAAAGTAATCCAGTAGATCTGAGACCAGTAGAAAATAGTTTATTCAGATCAGACAGCTTGTACATCCACAACATCCAGTAGTAAAAGTCTCTCTGACTAACCTCCACTGTTAGAACACTCAGTGACATAGAAACCATAACAATTCCACAAGAGTGTTCTAACAGGGAATACTACACACCTTCCCCCTTTTGGAAACCCCCCCCCCAAAAAAAAAAGCGGAAAGGAAACCTCACAAAAAAAAACTAACGTACAAAATCATGCAATTTGACAGGAGTATGTTTGATGCGAGAACTTTTCCTCAAAACAGGACAATGCAAATCTACAGCAACAACATTATCGGGAATGTTACAAGGAATAGGAGTATGAGTATTGCTCGCACTCATAGGAATGGGCACATTGGTATCAAAACATTGTGGGTCACAACCAAAAGTATCCAACAAAGCAGAGGAACTCTCACTTTCTTCAAAAGACTCAATATCCCACCCTCGTCGCCAAATTGAAAAGTAATCCAGTAGATCTGAGACCAGTAGAAAATAGTTTATTCAGATCAGACAGCTTGTACATCCACAACATCCAGTAGTAAAAGTCTCTCTGACTAACCTCCACTGTTAGAACACTCAGTGACATAGAAACCATAACAATTCCACAAGAGTGTTCTAACAGGGAATACTACAGGATCATTCCTCTTCTAGTTCAGTGGGACACCCTCTTACATGTCCACCTGTCTGCCCTGTGCCAGTACAGACCCTAGGCCAGCAGGTCCGGCATCCACACCGAACCTAGTAAATACCAAAGGCGTTGAAGTATGTCATGAGCTCTGCTTCTGGCGTTGTCACTTGACAATGTGTCAATATTGACTTGCATTTGTCTGACAACATAACTGGCAATAAAGAGAAATGTAAGCTCTGCTACTCCCAGTAATCAACGCAGTTTTGAAACTCTCTTTGCAATTCCCAAACCTCACCCCTCCAGTTTACCCGGTCAGTAAACAGAAGACAAAGTCACTCTATGCACCTGAGGCTTCAATTAAAACAAGCATTGACAAAGCGAATGTGTCTTAGTCATCAAACCTCCTGGTTTAGCCAATTCTATTTTTACATGTATTTATGTATTTCTTCTAAAATTACAAAATGTATTCAAAGATGGCTGCCTCGAATGTTTGCGCATCCAGAGCCCGCACCTTTTACTACATTTTACATGCTTTAAAGAAAGCATGTTAAAACATAGTTGCTGTTAATGAGCACACATCAATACTGACCATCTTTGGATGCATTTCTTAACATTAATTGTTCTTTAAAAATGACGAGAAAAGAGGACGGTGGCTCAGGTGTTTTGACTCACTTGAATTTTCTGAAGTGAATAAAGGAAAAACCATCAGCTCTGCTCCGCCAGCTATATAAACGTAGAGTGGCCACATCCTGAGAGGGCCTTTCCCCTGACAGTCTGATTGTGATCCCTGAAGTCAATACAATGCTTTTAATGCAATCAGAGATTTCAAATCATGTGGAAAGTAACAGAAGCGCAGGTTCAATTGTGGAACCTGCTATGTTCCAATCCGTAAATGTTTCCTGTTGAGTTTAAATTCTATGAAATGTGCTTCTCTCTCATAAAGATAAGGTGTATATATGCTTCTTCAAGAAACGTCCACATGTAAGCAGCAGCCAAACAACTGCTCTTGAGAAGTGGTGGGAAAAAGAGAGCAACAGATAGAGAGAAGATTTGGCACGACTGAAAATTCTGAAGTGGTAATATGTTGTAACCATCAGCTGGGATTCAAGTAGGCTATGTTCATGTTTGCAATTGCTTAGCATTAAGGCTTAATTTCTGAGAAGCTTGCATCTGTGTCAGAATTAAAAAGTGTACATATACTAAACGAAGAAGAGTCCATGTATCTTGTCAAATATGATCAAACGCATTTAAAGAGGGATTTTGTGAGGCGACTATCTTGCAATGCATTTTATAATATTGTAACTAGGCAGAAGAAACATTTCTGTTTTGTAACACATTTTGCATAATTTTGGCAGTTTTGCATTGTGCTTGTTGGGCAAATTTCCAGAGATTACTGTATTATCCCTCAATGTGTAATTACATGTCACAAATTTAGCACAAGAGCACAGAACGCGAGTGGCTGCTATTTGGGGCTATTGTGTTTTCTGCAGTTTTTGAAACTGCAAAATATGTCCACCTATTCAAGCTGGATGCAAGAATGCATTGCACACTAAAATAGAGCATCAAATGCCTGTTTTGTATTTCACATAATTATGTGCAATTACTTTATAAATTCTCTATAGTTATGCAAGTTACGTGAATGTCGCACACCTCTAAATTTCACAAATCGTTATTTTAAAATGGCTACTATAGGATGGCGCAAAAACAACGCACCAGAAGGCTAGAGAGCTAGTATGGTAGAACTGGATGCAGGGTGGGGAGGGTATGAAAGAAGAGGATTATGGAAGAAGGGGGAGCAGGGAGAGAGAGACAAAACTAGTCACTCTCCTAAATTATCCTTATCCTGCACAGAAATGTAATATTTGACGTCACTAGTGGAAGGATAACACAACCAATCAGAAGCCAAAAATGATCTTGAGCAGGACAAACACAAGAACAGGGTGGATCAGGCGCAAGAATGTGATATGGTAAGCAAAGCCATCCAATCATGAGCAAGGAGCTGACCAAAAGGCCACTATTAAACTGTGCTTATGTATTGGAAACAAAAGGTCTCCAACTGGCAGGTGAAGCTGTCTTTAGCTGAGACCTAAAAAAAAGAAGAACGTTCAATAGCAGTATTTTGGGTTTCATAATTTGTTACCAATTTCAATGAGATGTTGAAAAGCTAGTGTCATGAGTCTCATCACAGTATTAACACTCTTAATGTCAAAGGGCATGATACTGAAAATGGATTTTGTCATAGATGCTCAATTAATGGATCTCTTTTATATATTTGACATTAAATGTCAACATCTCCATTGCTATACTTTTCCATAACAGATTAGAACAATCTGTCATGGAAGAGGGAGACATCTTATTTTAGAATGCTGCTATGGCTTTATTATGATGAACTGTGTCCAGTCATTACTTGTTACATATTTTACATTTCCATGTATCGTCCCCAGTAGTACAATAAACAGATCCGCTAGAATATAATACCCCACGTTCGTTTAACTTGGTTTAACACCTCTTACTAAATGATGTTTACTTGTGGACATGGTCACCCTACATGTATCTCTTCTTGTCGGTCCCCGGATTTCTCCAGGGTCTATGACTAGTAGCTGGGTCCATACTTTTACGTTTGTAGTACCCATTAGATATTATCTTTTATCAGGTTTCTTGATTCTGGACACTTCTAAATGTTTTCATAAGGTCCCTCCATAAGGTTTGGCATTGTTTTTGTGACATTTCCATTCTCAGTGTCTTCTCTCACCTATGTATATGTAGTCATTTCAGTGAGGTACATGTGTCCTCCAATGCTGCATGAATACCAGAGAGTAAGCCTTTAATTCAGGGCTTTAAGTGGGGGATGGTCTGGGGGGTCTGAGCACCCCCAGTTTTTTGGGGGGGCCTCGAAAGGGGTCTCTTGGAGGCTCTATTTTCAGGCCTCAAAGATCAAAGGTAGGGTGATCAGACGTCCCGGTTTTTGTTGGTGTTTTGGGTGAGCATGCATGCGCACTGCTTAAGCAAATCAAGCTAATGTGCTCCCAATACCCCTGGCATCCTCACACCAGCTTGATCAGAGGTGCAACTAGAGTGCCCACAACTTGGTAGTGTGCTTTCATCGCACCATTGTGTCGATCAATGGTAACTCAAGTGAGATCATTTAGCAGCTTCAACCACTTCGTGTGAGAAACTGCCTAAATTTTGATATCTCTTCTTTACATCTAATCACAAAAGGAAATTTTATGTGACCACATCATAACGAGGATGTGACAGCCCTATTTTGCAAGTGTGAGTACAGCAGGCTGATTTCGTGCGCTGCGACGCTGACCTGCAGCATCGCCCAGTTGTTTGGAACACCACAAACCTCTCGTCGTGTTTAGCACCAGTATTAAAGCCACAGAGGGGCCTATTCAGTGTCCTGGCGACAAGTACCCACTGGCACACCCACTGGGCGACGAAGGGGAGGAGGGAGCATTTGCACTGTTGAGCAAAACGCCTGTGGGCACAGTAGTAGGAAGTGTGGAGATGCAGGGGCTCTAAGAAGGGGTGAAAAAACAACAAAGAATCATTAACATGCAAATGGTCTTTTAAAGACCTGTGAAGTACTCGGGTGCGGCTGTGTGTGCGCCCGGGAAGCTGTCTCAGCCTGGGCAGCCACACAGAGGGGGCGGAGGGAGGGTGGTTGCTCTGAGGATTTCTAGAGCTGATGGCTTGTCAGAGCAGAGAGTACTGCTACACTAGTTATCTTTATTTAGACCACGCCCCTACTTAGTTAGGCCACACCCCTTCGAGGTTTGTCCCGCCCCTTTTAGAGCACCCCCAGCTTTTCCCCACTTAAAGCCCTGCTTTTATTGATTGAAACTTTCTGAAAAGCTTTTCAAATGAAATGAAGTCACGTCCCTTACCCCTGCTTTCTTAAGAATAGGCAATTTATCATTTGAATGTAATAGAGACTTTACTTCTAGTCCATTGCAGACTTTATATTGCATATATCTATACTACTATTATAAAGAGAGAACTTGCACCTTTTGGCCAGGTAAACTCGGGAACCAAAGCGGCAATCTATACACCCGACACATCTATGAAAATGTCAGGGTGTGTAGATGGACATAGGCTATATACATTTTAAAAAAAAAGTAAATTAAAAAAATTAAGTTTGTAAACAAAGTAGTCCCCTGAAAGTAGCGCCGGCCGGACCTAGCGCTGGCCGCTACGTGACGTGCGTGATGACGAAGGAGGAGGGCGGTGCAATGACGAGCGGCTGTGCAGTGAGGAGCGGCGGCACAGGTAAGGAAAGGGAAAGTGAGACTGTGTGATGCAGGGGGAGGCAAGAAGGAGGCAGCAGTAAATGAAAATGTTGGAGCGCGAGTGAGTCCGGGCGGGGGGGGCGCGAGTGAGTCGGGCAGGAGGGGGGCGCGAGTGAGTCAGGGCGGGAGGGGGGCGGGAGGGAGATGGGGCAGGAGGGGGGCACGAGTGAGTCGGGCGGGAGGGGGGCGCGAGTGAGTCGGGGCCGGAGGGAGTCGGTGCGGGAGGGGGTCGGGGCGGGAGCGGGTGTACTGCCCCAGCCCCTTTCTGCCCCAGGCAACGCTGGGGCGGGCTGCTAGTCAAATGATATCAGCATTCCTGACTGCTACCGGTCTCACGGATTACCGCTTTCAATCTACCTCCAGCTTGAAAAGTGATCACTCCTTGTTAAAATGTAGACGTTTAAAGGGGCATGGGAATGTGGTGGTCTTGGTTTTTGGACAGGGTGTCCCATAAGGGGTCTAATTCTAAGACGTGGGCACTTCAGGTCCCAGAGGAGTCTTCCCACCCATGCTTTCCCCCTATGTATCGAATGGTTTTCAGATCATGTATCAGGATGCATGACTGTCTGCTTGTGGCCCGGTGAGCAGGGGGTGCCATACTACTAACCGAATGAGGTCACATTAATGTAAAGACTGGCAGCGCCCAGTGTCATTCCACTTGGTGTGAGGCTTCACATGGTCCTAGAAAGCACTATGCCACAGCTCCCTGAGGATGAGGGTTATTTACCAGCAGCCTTTAATTCTCACTTTGTTTGCAGACAGGGGCAACAATCTTGGATCACCAGGTGTAACTTTCCTCGTGCTTTAAAGCGTCGTTACTAGGCAACGGTACCACAATGCTGCTGGACCCAGCACCCCTCTACTTGGATTCGTAACAGTGAAAGAACAGATGCTCCCTTGAGAGTTGGCTGGGGGAAAGTTTGTGACTATAGATAAGTATTCGGAAAATCAGGGTGCGTTAAGAAACAGATTTGTAACTATTGTGAACATTTGACTCTTAACATTGTTAACGTTTTGTAGTATTTAAACTTGAGGTTTGATTCTGTGAAGGAACTGGAAGAATTGTCTTGCTTAGATAATGGTTACTGATTATATGCGTATTTGATTACCAATAATGCAAAGCAGTATTCTGGGTGGGATACCACTCTGCTGATGCAGGAACACTGAACCCAATTTTTTCAAGCGATAATTCCGGATGGTAAAATCGATTGAGACTTTGGATGTAACAGCAGCCAAGCCCGTGCTCCGCCCTGACTTTTGTCTACAGCTCAATACTCCCTACTGCCGAAACAAATCTTGCTCTTCCCTCTCCTTTCTCCCAGATCCTCTCTCTCCATCACGCCGGGCACAGAAGCACAAGCTCCCCTTATCTACCTGTTGTAAGCAGGTGATACATGGGAGCCTTAAACCCCACAAAAGTGGGAATTACATGCAGTTTTGTGAGTTTTGTGTTGTGAGATTGTGTGTCCACACAGTTATTACCAATTAAATGGAGTTACATTCATAATAGGAGTAAATATGTGCAGTGTTACGGCCATAAATTGTAACTTCATCCACCTGAAATCTGTGTGCATGTTTATTTCTAACTCATAATCATAGCGATTGAAATATGAAGTGCTAACAATAGGAATCAAAAAATAAGAATGTCTGATAATTACTTTTTCTGAGGCGCAAAAGTCAAGTAGATGGTAAGCTTATCTTTATCAGAAAGCACATAGAAACAAAGCTAGAGGTAGTTGTCCTATCAGTAGGGGAGACATCAGAGAAGTCATGATCAACATACAAAAAAGGCAATCATCTTGTGTTTTGTTTCAGTTTCAAGAGTATCAGCCAGTACATAAAGAGTTTGTTAAATAGCAATACTGTGAACGTATGTCATTTTCACTGTTAAGTATAGCTGAGGAACTTTCATGGCAGGTTACTAAGATATCTTTTGTCACCATCTTGGCCGTAGTTTAAGATGGGCTTTTTGGGATATTACATCCCCTAAAAATGTATTGTGTAGTAAATAGTTGGGTACAGGTGCTTTCATGGTGAGGTATGAGATAAATCTCTTGCCAGACCCAAGCATTTCCTTTTTAGGTCTCGTCTACGCAGCGCGCATGCGCTGCTTACGAAGAATACCTTTTGAAATCGATCCGGTTTTGCAGGCAAAAACGTGCCCACGTTGCATTGCTTTTAATGGCAACACATGCACGTTGGGCGATTCCTTTGCGGTAGCGAGCAGCAGCGCCATATGTTAGCAATTATGGCGCCTTGCTGCTCGCTCCCGCAAGGGAAACCGGCACAGGCCCCCTCCGCTCTCCCCTCCCCCTGCTGCCGCGGGAGGCCGTTGCCTTGTTTATGTCGCGCTGACTCCTTTTTGTTCAGCATGAGCCAACACTTTGACAAATGCGTCCCTGTATGCTCGCAGAGTGACTTAATCAAAATCTTCTCGTTTACAAGGATATTGCGGGTGCCTTTTAGTTATCCTGCATACCCCTGCTCCCCAGTGCTACCCCTCTGATACCTGCCTGCCTTCTGCTTTGTACATGAATATTTAAGCGCAGCCCTGGCTCTCGGAATTAATATGAGGTAACGCTCACTTGCGCCCTATTAATTTCCAGAGGCCGGGCTCTCCGGGGTTATAAAATAGAATATTCCTCAAGTTATGAAACTGGAGTTAAAGAGCACGTGCGGGTACCTTCTCATTTTGTTAGACATCTTTCTCGCCCTCCTTGTGATAGGTTTACGATTTGGCAGATCACTCACAGGTCAATATTGCTCCCATAAAGGCTCTTGTCAGTAAATGCCAGAAGGCGTCTTCCTAGTGCATTGTTTGTTCATCTAGGCATTCATAGGGCAAAATCACACTCAGAAGAGAGCATTTTAATATACCCTGTTTTGTATATAGTTGGGTATATTGCAGATTTTACCTTTTCCAATTAAAGATGGGATAGTTACACAATGTAATGTTACTTACTTCCGAAGCCACTGAAGGATAAACTGAGTAGTACCTGCCAGGATTCGAACATGTGACGTGCAGTTGAAAAAACCAGAAAGCAACAAGAACGTTTCTTGCTGAGGCAAGTGTCAGACTGCAGCGTAGTAAGGGGCAATTAGTGCCTTTTGAGGGCAGTAATGAAATTAAATAAATGTTATTGTTTCAATTAATTAAAATTGTTACAGTGGAGAACCAGCGGAGATATTCCAGCACTTGATTAATTCAGTTATCATCTGTATGGATTCAACCGATAATAAATACAATTCTAATACATGAATAAAATAGATTTAAAATATTACATTTAACGTTAAAATGAGTAAAACAGTGAAAGTAGTCAGCTGTCAATGCCTTCAATTAGCTATAATCCCCGATTAGGGCAATGATTTAGAGTTTTTCATTGAAGTTCAAACTTTCGCTCATCTATATGCGCCAAAAAAAGGTTTTTCATGGCGGCTATGCAGGCACGTGTTCGGTACTTTAGCTTCGAAAGATTCAATGAAGTGCGGTGTGCGAGGCATTATCTAAAAGTTCTTTCACCTTGTGTGCAAATTTCGCGAATCTCGCCAGTTCCATTGAAATGTCCAGGTTGAAGAGAAGCTCCAACGCGTCTTGACTTGTACGTGTTCCATATTTTAAAGACAACGGTTTTAGTAAAGTGCGGCGTGCCTGTGTCAAACAGGGGCATATACAGACCAAGTGTACCATGGTTTCCTCATACTGATGGGACAGTCGGCAGCTACTGACCACATTTAATGGTTTCCAACGTATGTTAATGTCTTTTTATCAGCAGCACCATCAGTCTCACTACTAAGATTTGCTTTAAGATTGATTTTTTTAAAGCGGCGTCAAGATAAGGCTGCTTTAGGCGGTCTTCATAGGAGGTGGCAAGTATCCTGATGTTGCTGCTGGAGAACCTCAGTTCCTTCATATCCTTTTACATAGAGAGTAGTCTAACTTGTTTGTTAAAAATCGATTTTAGGGAGGAGCTTTGCGCGCAACCAAGATGGCCGCGTGAGCTCAGGGCTCCCGAGACCCTCGCAACCTCCCGCATCTATCCTGAAAATTATCCTGATTACATTGACGGGCTATTGATGACGAGCCATGGCTGAGGCGGACACCGTTGTCCAAATTTGAATCGGACTTCGTTAACCGGAATAACAACGACAACAGACTTGTACTTTCACTTTCGTTTTCGAGGCTCCAGTCTAACCCTATCTGAGAGAGAGCCTGCTACTAGCAGAAGCTTTTTGATGAATTAGCGATCATAAGGCGATATCCTGACTGCGGATACTGGGCCCTGACAGACTGAGTCCTCTGGTTGCCGCTGACGCTTTGATTGCAGTCACTTTCTTTCGAGATACGCCACTTTGGAAGGCCTTCTTGTCTGTAATGGCGACCAAACCTGATGGCGACAAGCAAAAATCCAAGGCCACTCGGCAAGGTGGCTACACCCAAGCAAACAATATGGAACGGTATGCCCACTCTAAAGGATCCCCTGGTGGACTGAGCAGATTACTGGATGGTACTAAAGAGGACCCGTCCTCATCAGTTGAATTGACTTTACAAGACGTCATGGGTGCCCTAGATGGGATGAAGGCGTCCATCGGCCAACAATTTGAGACTCTCGCCCACAAGCTGGACAGTGTTTCGATCGATGTGAATTTGATCCGTACGGATTTATCAAAAACCAATGAAAAGGTCAAATCGTTAGATCTGAAAACTTCCAGCCTAACGGGCGATGTGTCCGACTTGCAGACGGAGGTCCGCAACCTGCGGACCTCGAATGATCTTTTTGCGCGCCGGTTGGAGGACTTTGAAGGTAGGGCCCGGCGTAACAACGTACGCATTATTGGAGTCCCGGAAAAGTCAGAAGATCCGGCAGCTGATCTGTTTGCGGAAGATCTTATCACCAAACACCTCGCTCCTAAGGGTCTGAGAAAGTTCTTCGCAGTTGAACGAGCTCACAGAGTACCGGGTGGTATCCGAAGGTGGGTGCCCCGCCGAGACCTCTCATCGCCAGAATCTTTAACTTCTGGGATAGAGACGCTATCCTGCAGGCCTCACGGATGAGTGGAACCACGAAATATGAAAATACCACTGTAAGTTTCTACCCGGATTTTACACAAGCAGTCCAAAAGCAAAGTCTTGGATTTCTGGACATAAAACGACGACTGAGGGAGATGGAACTGAAATACACAATGTTATTTCCAGCTAGGCTGCGAGTGGAATTCAAGGAACATACATATTTTTTTGATCGTCCAGAGATGGCGGGAGAATGGCTGGACACCTTGTCACACCAACATGGTCGGGAGGAACATTCTGGAGGAGCGGAAGGCGGCCCGATGGAGCAGGAATAGGAACATGGTATCCGGCCCCTGAACTTTACTGATAACCCTGATTATAGTTAGATGACTTTTGCTGTATGATTTAATGAGTCATACCCGGGAGTGGTGGGGCGATGGGTTGACTCTCTTCCTCCTAGGGGGGTCCTTTTTGTAGACTTGTTTGATATAAGGGCGACAGGCACACTGCAAGTTGGGGTGGATATTTAGTCTTATGCAGGGGTGCAGGGTGGTGGGAGTTGTAACGAGTTTCTGGTTTGAGGGTGGGGGGGATGTTCCAGTGGGTGTGTTTTGGTTCAATGCAAGGCAACGTATTGTTTTATCATTTGATTTGGATGTTGATTTCCGAAGGGAGGTGGATCTGCTTTCACTTTTGGGATGAGGGTAGGGGATTGAGACTAATGAGTTGGAATGTGAATGGGTTGGGGGATAAGATAAAACGAGGGGTTGTGTTACAACTGTTGAAGCGACTGTCTCCTGATCTGGTATTGTTGCAGGAAACGCATTTGATCGGTAATACTTGTCGCGCCAATATACAGGAGAGGGTATCACATGGTTGCCCATGCGGGGTTCACTTCTGGATCCAGGGGGGTGGGTATCCTAGTTAGGAAATCTCTCCCCTTAGAAATAGATGCAACAGACCTGGAAGATAGGGGGCGTTACGTAGCTCTTACTGGACGGTGGGAGGGTAGAACCATATCCTTGATCTCGGTTTACGTCCCCCGGGTCTACAATCGACAACTTTTGCTGACCTGGGGCGAATAGTATTGGGACTTCCTGAGGGAATTCTGGTCATGGGCGGAGACTTTAACTTGGTTGTCTCTGGCAGAGAGGATCGGCACCCACCCAGGGACCTACTGGGTCACAGAATTGGCTTAGTGGCTTTATAGACACACTGGGGTTGGTGGACTGTTGGAGATTGTTACACCCAGCCCAGAATCAATACACTTTCCACTCGGGTGCACACAGTAGCCTTTCCAGGATTGACAGCTGCACATGCCCCCTCCGTAACTGAAGTGCGACATCTAGCGCGGGGGATATCCGACCACTCTCCACTGTGGATTCGGATAGACGTGCGTGTGGGTCGGAGGGACGGATAGCCCCGATTAATCCGTGTTATCTCCGTAACCCTAAGACCCGCGCGGAATTGGTCAAATCTCTTGACCAGTATTTTGTTGAGAATTTGGCATCCGTCTCCTCTGCAGTATCGCTCTGGGAGGCCTTTAAGACGATCATCCGAGGTCAGGCATTATCATTGATTGCTGGTTCGAAGAAGAGTAGAAACAAGGAGGTAGTTAGGCTTGAGACAGAGATCACCGAGCTGGAGCGTGATCTGGAATCGGGCGTCACCAGTGAGAGGATACATGTTATGCGTCTTAAACAGCTTGACTATAGGGCGTTGGTTACGAATGCCGCAAAAGTTATGGGCAGGGAGCAGCAGGGTCGATTGCATGATGTCGAGCATAAAGCTGGCAAGCTGATAGCATGGTTAGATAAAAAAGAGAGGGCTAGTCGTGTGGTTCCTGTGATTGAGAAAGTGAATGGTTCGCGTGTGACTGAACCCGAGGAGATCGTCCAGAGTTTTGCAGAACATCTCCGGGAAGTGTATTCCCCCGTATCTGATAGGCCGGAAGAAGACTCCGATTTATTGTTGCGCGACATTGCATTGCCCAGCTTATCTGATTCTGATAGAGAGTTGCTAGATGCCGTAATAACTGCGGACGAGGTGGCTCTCGCTATTCGCTCTATTCGTTCGGGTAAGGCAATGGGCCCTAACGGTCTCCCCATTGAACCCTATAAACTGCGCCCCGATAAAATCGCGCCATATCTTCGTGACATGTTCCTGGAATTGCGAGATAGTGGCTCCCTTCCCTGTGATCAGCGTCTTGCGACCATTGTGGTGATTCATAAGGACCGCTGCGCCTCCTATAGGCCTATATCACTCCTTAATGCGGAACCCAAGATCCTTGCTAAGTTATTGGCCTGATCTATAAAAAGCTGATTAATGGTAGGACTAACCTGTTGGTATTCCTCTGGGACGTATGGATCCGAGACAGTCTTGAATTAGACGATGAGGATGAGGATTGGCAGTCTGTGATCTCTTCTCCCGAGGAGGTCGCGATTCCGGCCTGTCTCCGGTTTGTGCAACTGAAAATCCTACCTAGAGTCTATGTGACTGGCCCACGCTTGATTAGAATGGGTTATTCAGAAGATGGTCTCTGTAAACGTGGCTGTGGGCTGCTTGGGACGTTTCTACATATAATTTGGGAATGTCCTGCAGGAGCTGCTTTTTGGACTGGGATACACAATAAGATGAGGGAGGCTACTGGTATTGATCTGCTGCCCGAGACTAGATGATGTCCCTGAAGTTCCACTTTCCCCCTGACCTGCCATTCCTCGTAGTGTAACAGAAATAATCAATTTTGTGTTTGTCTCTCCCCTGCTCCCATCCCCTAATATGACTTGAGCACCTTATTGTATGGTATTTTTATTCCTCCTTCCACACTCTGACTGATATCCTATTGTATTGTGTATATTGCCTTGTTTGTTTTTATTTTCGATAAAAAGATTTACAAAAAAAAAAATCGCTTTTAGGATCCCGGGCTGATAAATAAAATCCTGTCAGTTGGACATGTCAAGATGCAATTCAGTGCAGGCAGTGTGCAGGCCAATGGACCATGAGTTTATTTCTTCCTCAAAAATTGTTTTTAAGATTGCTTTCATTAAGTGGGGCCACACATACCCCTCGATAGAACCACACAATCGAGGCCAAATGCTTGTAGCTCTGTTTGTTTGACCCGAATTCCAATCAGAGCAATGCATTCCGGGCAGATGTTGGTATTTGAAAGATTCGCTTATATGCTCGACAGTTGGCTTGTTCCAAGATGTTAAGACGCCAGGAATGCTATTTGGCCATATGTGAGAGAGGGCAAAAGCTTTGCGCGTATGACTTTTCTGATGGGTTTAGTAGATGGGCCGCTTAGTTTAGAATTCAGCATGCATAGGGCATACAACACTGCCTTAGCTTTTGTTTCCATGGAGGGGAAATGTGCAGTGGATTTGACATTACTCATGAGCCAGACCCCCAGGTAGTTGTATTTGGTCTTTGTTGCTATATTCAAGCTGCCCAGACTCCAGTGTTGTCTGAGTTTATTGGCGTACTTCCCAAATATTACTACCTGCCTCTTTCCTGCATTTGCCCTTAGTTCGTTGATGTTGTTGTACTTGTTTAGAGCTTCCAATAATCGTTGCATGCCAGTTTTGGTGTGGTCCAATAACACCATATCGTCCGCATATTGCGTAAGGAATAATCTAGTCGATCTGATTTAAGGAGATAGAAGGTTAGCTTTGGATAATGCATTGCCGAGGTCTGCCGTATATAAATTAAAAAGAAGGGGCGCCAGTACGCAGCCTTGTTTCAGCCCTCGATCTGATGGGATCTTTTTAGTGGCTGCATTCATCGTGAGTTTCACCTGTACCCACGTTCCAGTGTAGAGGCTGATTATTGCTTTTAGCAGTATCGGTGGTACCCCCCTGTTTTGCAGTTTCCGCCACAGCAGGCTCTGGTTAACACAATCAAATGCCGCAGAGTAGTCCACAAAATATGCATAGAGTGGAAGCTGCTTTTTCTGACTGGACTGTTCTGCTAGGTAAGAGAGAGCCAAGATGTTATCCATCGTTGATGCTCCAGGCCTAAAACCGGATTAGTAGACTGGAAGGATTTCATTATCGTCGGCCCATTCCTGTAGTCGTGGAAGAGGAGGCTTGCGTATCCTTTCGACTCGATGTCCAGGAGAGCGATCAGCCTACAGTTCACTGGATCCCCGGTGTCTCCCTTTTTATGAATGGGTTGCAGAAAATAACCTTTCCAGGTCTCTGGGACTGTTGAATTGGTCAGGCAATACTGGTAAAGTGGTGTAAGTATTGTAAGTATTGTACCCCAGATATTGCAGTCTTCTTTGAAGAGATGTCCTGGTAAACCATTAGGTGCTCTGTCCTTTCTGATATTTTTTTAGAATTAGTGTGACACGGTTCGCTTCAACAAGATACGTTAAAATTTCTTCGCGATACGTGGATTTCTCTGTTACTGGCTGTGTGGCTGAATTTTCGATGGTAGGAGTGATAGTGTTTCGCAAATCATCAGTAATATAAAGCTGTTGCTGATGAGGTTGAGCCTGACTTGGCACGCGACAATACAATTCTGCCACGTGGGCAATCCATGAATGGCTGGTAACTACGTTACGCCTATCATGGCCGTGTCCTGAGAGCCTGTTGATGTGTGACCAGAATTCTGCCTGTTTATTTGAGGTCAGCAGGCTGTAGATGTGCAACCATTGAGAGTCTTGCTGTTTTCTTTTGCTATCCCATACGTTTTTCCTGTGGATTTTCCTGGCTAGGAGTTGATTTTGGAGTGTTTGGCCTTTATGGGTGTGGATGGCTGATCTCAAGGCCTGCTTGCTTTGCCCCACTTTTGCGCACCGGAGTTGTGGTTGGCAACAGATCCCTTCTCCAGGTGTTTGTCGGTGATTTATTTGTCTGCGTGTCAGAAGTT
Organism: Lissotriton vulgaris; assembly: GCF_964263255.1. NCBI lineage: Eukaryota > Metazoa > Chordata > Amphibia > Caudata > Salamandridae > Lissotriton > Lissotriton vulgaris. The sequence continues at coordinate 1,589,608,480 of NC_141693.1, read as the reverse complement.
CATACACCTTCGTCGCCAGTTCGATCCAATTTTCACAAACGTTGCCTACTGTAAGTTTGTGAGCGAGACTAGGCCAGATACTTTTCCAATTGATTAATACTGTTGTATCTATTGTGTTCCATGTTATTCTCCTCTGTAAGCTGTGCATTTCCTTCCCCTTGGTGTAACCCACTGTGGCAACAAGCGGTTGCATGGCCATTTGCAATGCAAAGACTATGGCCAGTGGGAGATCATCGCACGTCTGGAACACAGGTATCTGAGTTGTCCATGCAAGCGTTTGCACACGAAGATTTAGTCAATCGTGGTTTTGATTTTTCCCAGTAATTCTGTGCTTGAGGCCATCTTGGCGTGGTTGCGAGTCTGTGTTGGTTTTGACCTGTGTGTATTAAAAATGTATTCATTAGCTGTCCCTAGGTTACGAGTGTTAAAATCACCGGCGATTATAATCCCACAATTTTGCTGGCTGGCTAGTAGCTCTTCCAGTGCGGTCCTCATGGCGCTGGGTCTTGATGATTTATTACTGGTAAAGTAGATGTTCACAAGTAAAATCTTTATTGGGCAGCCGGTCAATTTGAAGCCTGGCTTGGACCATGCCTGTGTTAAGTAGGAGTGTAGCTTTTATGTTGCTGCTGATTTGTGTGTATATTGATAGTCCCCCTGACGGTCTTTTGAATATATTGTGCTTTTTTGCCGGCTGCTGAAATTCCTTGAAGCCTGGGATGGCCGCTGAGGTTAGCTGCCAAGTTTCTGGGAGGCACAACAGATCCCCAGACTGTAGCAAGGCAACTGATTCTGTGTTCTGTAATGTTGTTTTTATCCCGGACACATTCCATGAAATTACTTTCACAGTGTCCTTCAGTTCAGTGCTGTGAGAGTCTTTACTTTGCTTGCTAGGAACATTGTGTTCTTATCGGTGGTTGGGTTATTGGTGTATTCTTTCCGGATCCATCTTTTCACATTCTGTGTACGTGCGCCTTCTTTTGGTCGAGTTAGGTGAAAGGTATATTCTTAAATTGGGGAAAGATTTAGTGCGGGGAATGTAATTTGTTCCTTTTAGGCAGGACTTTCGTGTACTCTCTGTGTTTTTGATGTTGATGCTAGCTTTTAACATAAACGGGTATGTTTCCTCTTTGGGAATGTGTACCTTAATCTCCCAATTCACAAAGCGGTCTTTTTCTGTCAGGATTGTTTGTGGTAGGATGTCATTTTTCCATTTTAGAATTGATGACTCTTTTGTTTCATTGTTGCCCAATAGCTTAAATTGACTTGAATGAGGTCTTCGGTCACAATCGTGGAGAGCTCAGGAATACGTTCAAATATTTGTAAAATATTAGTCCTGTTTAAAATATCTGTGCTTCACTGTGATGTGTATTCGGGTGTAAAGATTGTGATGTTGGTCTCTACTTTAATTTGCCTTTGTGCCCTTTGATGTTCATCAATTGGATATGTGGCCAGTCCATGTGCGTTAGTTATGGTCACTCTGTTATTTTGTGGCTAGTTTTGGCCCCTCTGGGTCATTTCGATTTGGTATCGGTGGGGCTGGCCTTTCTCTTTTTTCCTGCATAATATTTTCTTGATACTGCTTTATGGGAGTGGTACCTGTACTGTTTATGGAGGCGCTTGTGGCGCTTCTGCACATAATGGGCCCCTCTTTCGTTTTGTCTGTCAGTCCCTTGTTGGTATGTGAATTTGTAGTTATTTTTGGTTATGTTGTTTTATTTGACTGGCCATTTTCTGGCCTGGTACTACATTGTTCCTTTTGAAAAATCAGGTAGAGTTTCTGTGGCTCCACGTTCTTTATTGTGAAAGCCTTTTTTACTGGTGTTTTTTTTGGCTATGTGGGCCAACTGATTTTCTCAGGCCCAGCTGTGTTTCCTTTATCCAGCTTCCTTGTTTGTTGGTTTTAGCTTGTTTTTCCAAGCGTTTCTTTGCTCTCAGTGATAGTGGTTTGCAGGGTTCTAAGATGAATTCCAGGTTGGTTGTTCCACTGACGTTACTGTACCGAATTTTGCCTGTGCATGTTTCCTCATATTTAGATGTGCTTCGATGCATCACTGCTGCCAGTTGTGAAGGTGACAGAAGAGTGTCCCTGCACAGGGTGGGTATGCAGACTTGAATTTTATTCTGCTCGATGGTTTTTGTTCTACTGGGCATATGTTGCCTACACAGAGGTTTGTATTACTCACTGCTGTATGCGGTGGCACATTAGGGGCGCTTACTGCACTCGCTGGGTCATTAATTCCATTTACATCATTCAATGTTCTTTTGGGAGTTCTTTGTTGGAACTGGGCTATGGTGGTCGGATGTCTTTGTTTAAGTTCTGTCATAATAGATTGCCTGCATAATATCCAATTGTATTTCCAATTTTTGCATTTGCTAGGTGAGCGCGTAGATAGCCGTTGTTAAAGTGGAGTTGATTAAAGAGTGTAGAGAATTTTGGTTGTGACATCCCTTCTGGGGTGTGCACTTAGTTTGGACGGTGGAGTGGAGGAGATTCTGTTCTCCCAGGAGGCTATTTTCTCTCCTTTCATCTTCCATCAGGACTCAGGAGTAGGCTTTGGTTGAAGGTGAGAATTTTAATCGCTGATTGGCTCTGTGCGAGGAAAGTGGACGGAGATAGGACATGCGGGTTGTTTCTGCTTTCTGCCTGTGAGTCCGTCGTAAGCTCCTAGTGCGTGTGATGGTAATCTTTACCTTTATTTATTGGCTCTTGAGTGGAAGATATTTCTAAGATTTCCAAGGTTCCCAGGCCTGATACTTCGAGCCTCTTTCTCTGGGTTTCCGAGTACTCTAATGCTGATGAAATTTCAAGACTTCTGAGTCTCCTTGCCCTTGTGGTCTTGTTTTTTTTCCTTGCACTGAGTCTTACCTCATGCGGCTTGCATCTCCTCCTGGATTGTTGGATCCGCGGGTGAGATTGAGGTTTCAAACACTTCCGTGTCTCCGTGCCCTGGCCCTTCTTTCACCTTCTCCCAGAGTGGGTTTGAGTCTGTGTTGAAGTTCCTGGCAGGATGTAGTGTCGCATCTGTAGATCTCCTGCTGCCCTGGGTTCTCGTCTCCTCTGTCGTTTCCTGGGTCATTTCCTGGCTCTGACTCTGACTTATGCGCCTTTTTGCTTGTAACGTTGTGTGTATTAATGCGTTGCTGTATAACTTATTTTTTCCCAGTGCGTCCTGTTGAGGTGTTATTGGGATAAAATATTTGCAGATTGACTTGGTGTCAATTATGGGGCTTGAATTTGATGACTGTGGCAGGGGTGGTGGACACTAACCGTGCTTGCTTCCTTGTTGCTGGCTTTGTTCTATTGCATGAGCTGGTAAGTTTGGTGAATTTGCTCAAGTTCTTGTTTAACTTGTTATTTCTCATTTGCCTCTCTTGCAGTGTATGAGTATGGTTATGATTGGGGTTGTATTTGCCTTTAGCTACACAGTCCTGTAATTTGTAAGAAAATTGATATTTTAATTTGTATATCAATTTCCAGCTGTGTATGGTTCCTCACCTAAAGCCACTCTCAATGGCTTCCCTGCTTTATAGCATGTTGGCTGGTTTCATAAAGTTGGATGGGGGATTACAGGTGATCCGACAGGTGGACAGACAAGCCAGCGATGGCTGAGTGTGATGTGGCGGGCACTCACTTGGGCTCTGGACCAGTGTGGCTCTTTTTGACCAGAGCTTAACCAGGGCTGGAAGCTCTGTACGCTGTTCTTACCAAGGGCTTCCAAGTAAGGCAACCAGAGGGGGAAGAGGCAGCAGGTGGTATCAGGGTATTAGCTCTTATAAATGATAAGAAATCCGGCCCATAATTTTGTTTGTAAGGCTGCTGATGTTCCAGAAGCCCTTGGTAAGAACTGCATACATAGCTTACAGATAGAACATTGACGAACCATTTGTTATTGTGTAGTGCTGGTGGAGAGAAGAGACATGTTTGAATGAATACATTTGAAGAAATGGATATAAATTTGCAATGTGATTAACTAAAATAATAAAAAAAAATACACAAAAAGAACAAGCATTGGCATAGCCAATAGGTCTCACCTTTGGAACCTTTAAGTGTTTAGTTATGCAACAGTTGATGTTGTTGCACCAAGGATATTGTGCTGGGTAACTAAATACTTATAAGGTCCCAAAGGCGAGACCTATTGGCTATGCCAATGCTTGTTTTACATGTAGGTAACCCCTAAGTTAGGCCCTGGAAAAGCCAGAGGGCAGGATGCAATGTATTTGAAAGGCAGGGCATGTACTTTCAAGTTTTATATGGCCTGGTTTTGAAAAACCCTAAAAATTATTTTTTTCACAACTGCAAGGCCTATCTCTCCCATATGATAACATTGGTATTACCTTATTACATGGTATAAGTTTAATTCCCAGCTGTAAAGAGATAGACGTTTCAGGTTTGGTGTCTATGGACTCACAATTTAAAATCACAACTTATGATGAAGTGCGATTTTAAATTGCAGTTCTGAAAATGGCACTTTTAGAAAGTTGGCTTTTTTACTTTAGTCATTTGATTCCTGCTGCCTGTCTCTGAATACATGTCTGGGTTGGGTGAAAACTGGGCTTTGTGCATTCCCTCTAGACAGCTATACACAAAGAGAGCCACATGTGCATGACACTGTACTAAGACAAAAACAAGGAGAATATGGCTCAGGGGTTAGAGGCGGCAGACCCGGAAGCTGAGATCGGCCCTGGACCAGGGTTCAATACCCCGCCTCGACGGGGCTTGGGCTCAATAATTCCAAGGACTCGATAATTCTCGCTCCGGTGCCTACTCGACTCGCGGGTTCACACTCTGCGACTCTGGGCAATAGCTTGCTTAATCACCACAACGGCCCCTCGCGGCGGGATGCCTGGCTTTCACTTTGTGGATACCCTGCCAGGGTGTCTCACAGGGGAATACCAGGACGGGTTCCCTAAGCAAGCGCTTAGATACCTGCGGTGCGGGTGGTTTGCGCTATATAAATACATGTACATTTACATTTACATGGCTTAGTGGGCACCAGCTGGCGGTCTATCAGTTCACAACAGGCCAAGAATCACAGCCCAACTCTGTCCAATCAATCGGAGATGGTAGGCTGCAGAATCTTCAACCATCTAATCGGCACCAAGATGAGGAAGTACATCAACAGGGAAATTTCTCTGGCTGGCAGCCTGAGTCCTGTGCTCTCCTCTTTACACCATAGTTTGAATAAAAGGGGAATTGTGATACTCTCATTCTTTATCTATTTGCACCAATCCCAGTTTTAAGGGCTATGAAATCATTTGATTTGCTTGCGAGAGAGTTCATCAGGCCATTCTCACATTTAGAAAGCAAAGTCACCAAATCTACATGGCAATCCTCCCGGAGGACGACGGCGGGACAACAGGTACAAGGCAGGCACTGACCAGAAAGACTGGTCATCCCCTTACCGCTTCCCTCCAGGAAGCCTTGGCTAATAACCCAAAGCGTATGCATGAGAAGGGAATCCCCCTCTCACATATAGAAAAACGCCTTAGTGAGTGTATCACATAGTCTGTACCAAAACACTAAGTCTGTTTTATCACACCACACTTTTTTAAAAAACGGTCCTGAGGAAATCCAGAAAACTCTAAGGCACTGGCTGAAACATGTTGACCATCTGAAGGACGCAGGGGGCAGTAACTCACCACCCTCACGCGTCCTGTAGCCTTACTTTTAACCGCTGGTGACGGCCCAGTTATTAAAATGTAATTTACCCTTGGGTACTGGGACCACCACCAAGCCGTTTTAAATCACAACTCACCCAACCTCATTGCACTCTCAGCAATATACCAGCTCCGCTGTAATCAGTCGTCGTAGCACACCCGGGACATACTAGGTGTCACTGGGTGGGCCCGATGATGAAGCACGCCACCAACTAGGTTGGTGGGTGAGGGCTTCATGAATACACCAACAAGGTGCCCTTGACAGAACTAATTTGAGTACTGTAACACTTTGGTCAACTTAAGCTAGTCCTCTTTATTTAATCACAATCCTCCCTCTCAGCCAACCAGGTGGTAAGGAAAAGTGAAGCATTCAAGCCTTGGGGGATAACTATTTCATCTTAATGCAAAGAAAGATACCTCCTTCCTGTTCTTAGCAACAGGAACAATAAAAGCAACAAAAGCACTTTTAGAGGCACCACACACTCAGTCCTAAGGGGAGCTCGCAGTTAGTCACTGTCCAGGGAACGGAGGGACGGAGCCTATTCTGTTCACTCCAGACTACCACTATGTCAACAATTGGTATCCCCAACTAACCAACAGATTTATAGAACTTTCAATAGCACTACACAATAACAAATGGTTCATCAGGATGGAACGGTCTGCTACCCTGATAACACCTGCCGCCTCTGCTCCTGGAACATCAGCGGCCTTAGAAGCAAAATTATGGAGCCGGATTTCTTATCATTTATAAAATCTTATGACATAGTGCTGTTTAAGGAAATGTGGCTATTTGATCTACCCCACCTAGAGGGTTACATTAGGTTTCATACACCGGCAATTAGGAAAGCAAAATGTGGGCCGCTTTTAGGGGGGCTGGCAACCTCCCTTTCGGGTACAAGATCATTTAACACGGTGGAAATTCCTTCTGCCTCCTCGTTGGTCAAGATAATCAAAATCTCACTTTAAATCGAAGGAAAAAAAAAGGAAGTTATAATGTTCAACTCATACAAAAACCCAAAATGTAAAACCAGAGATACCAAGCTCCTGCTGGACATCCTCTTGGAAATTATGAGGAAACAAGAGACCTCCAACTATATTCTCTCAGGGGATTTCAATCTCCACCTTTTGGGCTATTTGGCACCAGAATAAATCCTTGCCCAGTCATTGACTTGGATCTTCCCCGACCAGAAGAAGAGCCTACATGGCAAAGCAAGTAACATTTCCAGGGGACTCTGGGAGAACCTAGAGTACATCAACTTTCGAGTATGAAATGGCAGGTTTGCAGAAGATTCACCACCAGCAGCCTCATTTTAGTCTGAGACTACAGTGTTGACTCTTGACTACCCTCTGGTTTCTCTTCCCCTTTTTCTTTATGTAACCTCTTTTACTCTGGTCGATAAGGTGGATAGTGATCATCGACCACAAGAAGTACTTCTGCAGGCCAGTGCTCCCCTTTTTGAATCTGTACCAGGGGGATGCAGTTCCATTTACACAACTATCCTTAAGAGTTACATTTTCACTGGCACATACAGAGGAATTTATGAAGGCAGCAAGGTTTCTCATACATGAACTCAATATTAAAAAAAGAGCCTGGTCAGCGAATGGGAAGACTTCATCACCAAGCTATCAAATGAGTTTTCTACAAAAATTAAGTATTCGACCAATGACAGGTGTGAAAAATTAAGTAGAGATTGACCAATGACTGGTGTGCAATATGAAGGATAGAAACCAGACATTAGAGTTCCCTAAGTACAAAAAAAGAGCAATTAACAAGGCCCTCAGACTACTAAAATGTAACCCTGGAGGTTCAACCCTAACCCTCTCATCATACTAGCATAAATCAAAGCTGAAAAAAGCAAATGGTACATTAAGAGAGCCAGGGAAGAAAATCTTTGGGCCAGGCTTCTCCATGACTCCAAAACGAATAACAAAGCAATGCGCCCCTTACATGGTGGAGTGTAATCACTCATTCCTGAGGAGATATGGGCATCTCATCTCATTTCAATCTCCCACCAGTCAACCTATGGGTGACCATTTCCCTGGGCCCCACTACAACCAGCAAACGGCAGAATAAAAGCACCCAGGGAACTATCCTACGTCAACAGGAGGATGTAAAGGCAATCCACTTAGCATTAAACAACAAATATCAAAAGAAAGAAAAAGAGGGAGCCCCAGTACCCAACAGAATGCCACTATCCCCTTTCAAACAGGATGCAACATTTTGGGCAGATAAGTTAGACACAATCTTTTGCCATATCAAGCAAACGAGCCAGCTGTCAGCTTCATGGAAGGGCTCCATTTTTTCACCAATTCATAAATCAGGTGACAAAGCCTTTCCAAAAAACTACTGTCTTATCGCCTTGCTTGAAGTAGAAGCTAAATACTCTGCAGGCACCCTACTAGTGGAGTAACAGGAATGGGCCGAGGACCAGGGTATTATTCCATACAACCAGACAGGGTTCTGCAAAGAAACCGGCACAACCACTAACATCCTAACAATGTTACTCCTTACTGATCAAGCCAAGGTGACAGACAGGCTTTGCACTTCTGTTTTATAGATTTTAATGCCACTTTTGATAATATTGACGAGCAAGTCTGTGGAAAAAAACTTGCCGGCTAAAATATTCCGAATTCTCTCCTCGAAATGATAATACAACTACACACTGATACTTGGGTGCAGGTTAGTTTGGGTAGTGGTACACAGCTATCGAGTAATATCCCTATGACTGACAGGCTCAAACAGGGCTGTGTGATTCCCTCAACTCTATTCAAATTGTATGTTGCAGACCTGACGCAAACTCTAAATTTACCCAACCCACACGCCCCCAAGATAGGCCGCAAGGACTTGTCCAGCATTTTATATGTAGACGATGTGGTCTTTATCAGCCACACAAAAGTAGGATTGCAGCACCTCCTGAATGCACTAGAGAGCTATGCTACAGAAAACCTCTTGGAAGTGAATATTGACAAACAAAAAGTATGTCTATAAAAAGACCTGCAAAAGGCTCCTATGCATGAAATCTGGACAACGTTGGAATTCAGAATGTCACAAACTATAAATATCTACGGTATCTTGACAGAACTATGATTAGAGCGTATAGGATCTTTTTTAATATACGTACATCTGACTCAACGGGTCAGATCAGAGTGGAATTTAGGCTCACCAATCAATACCTTGCAATAGAAGGGGTCTACCTAACGGGCTGGCACAAAATTAGGATGCCACTGAGAAGGGGAACATCCTTTACGACGCTGATGTTACCCCGCGGTACCGTTACAACGCGTATTTTAGAACACAAGTCGTAATCACGACTTGCGCTGGAGGGCGCTAAAGGACAAGGAATAGTAGATTTACTATTCCAACACCTTCTCTACTGTAGTTAGGCTGGTGTTGTAATAGTCAATTAAACTATTCCTAAGTCCGCACCCCTACAGCGCAAGTTGTGGTAACGACTTGCCTTGTAAAATACGCGTTGTAACGGTACGCGTGGTAATACCACGCGTCGTAGCAACGTACATCCCACTGAGAACACTTTAACCATCTATTATAGAAGGAGCTGCAACTCAGCTCACAGCGGCTGGCCAGGAACTATTTAAAAAGCAGCCTAGCAACCACAGGGCTTTCCACGCTTTGGGAGACACCAACCTTGCATACACTTTTAAAAAAAGCAGTACAAAGGATAATCAGGACCCTTTCACTAATAGACAATACAGCTACCTACACAAAACAGAGCCATGCATGGATGACTAATAATAGCTATAAAACACTATTTCAGCTTGGGTATGAACGTGCATTTAGGAAAAAAAATGTAAACATTGACTATGGAAGTTGCCATCTATCCTGCATCTACCACCATGGCACAGGTGGCAAGCTACAACTAACTGTTGTCTATGCAAATAGGGAACAGAGGACATGGCACACTTGATTTGCACTTGTATGCATTTAAAGCAAGAAAGGGTCAGATTATTCAAACCAGAATTGAACACCTGTGGATTCCGCACACGACGGCAAGCAGTGATAGCATTCTTCAACTCCAATGATCCGCAACTGAATTGCAAACTAGTGAAGTTTTTAACCATTGTAGACAATAAAATGGAAGAAGCAAGTGCATTGGGGACCCTCACGGTCAGCGGGAAGGCAGAACTATGCAACCCAAGGCCAATTAGAATAAAGTGTTTCTATTAACCACTTACTATTTAAATTCTAATTTTAAACCTTTAACGTTTTATTTATCAAAATTGATCTGATTATCAAATTTGAGCTTTTTATATCGAATTTGTAAAAGGTTTTTATTAATCGCATACAATAAAAAATACATTGATTGAAGTGAATGTCTGGGATGGGTGACAGCCAGGTTTTGTGCATTCCCTCAAGAGAGCTACACACAAAGGGAGCTTAGGTGTGACTTGATAGGACATCCACATTCTGATGGGTCTTCCTGGGCAGGATGGAAGGGATGAGCTGGGCAAAGCCTCACACTTACAGCTGAATAGGCTGTGTCCTGTCCCCACATAAAGGGCTGCATATCCCCCTGTAGTGAGTATCAAATCAGGGAAGGAAGGAAATACCACTGTGTAGTTCAAAGTCCTTCCTTTGAAGGTTTCCCTACTTCAAGGGCACAAATAGGTATAAGTACTGGACCAATAACACCACCACATCCGTACACTTCTGGACCTGTGAATACTCTGCCAGAAAGATGGACTGCTGTGCTAGTAAATGCCTGCCACTCTACTGGACGTCTGCTCTGGAAGAACTGGTTTCTTGATGTGCTGATGTGCTGTTTTCTGCCCCGCTGCCCTGACTGAGAAGGACTGGACCTGCATCACTTGAGTCCAGAGAACTGCAAGTACTTGCTTGCTTGCCTCCTGATTAAAGTCTCAGAGACAGAAAAGACTTCCATCCATCGTGCTCATACACTTGGACTGTGCAATATGTGAGTCGGCCCTGCCAAGTAGCGGCACCCCGTCCTGGACCCTTGGAAGTGGGCGTAAGGTGTTTGCTCCAGCGGAACCGACACATCCTCTGCTGTGAGGGCAGAATCGATGTATCAGCGCTCTTGCAGTCAGAGGACCAGCTCGCCACCCTGGGAAGCAGCACCTCATCCTAAGCTTTCATATTTATGATTGTGAGGCCTCCGCTGAGACCTGCATCCACCACTACCTCAATTGAAGTACACACTACAGAGAGGGATTAAATGACACACCCACCTACCTCCAGTTCTTTTACAGGCATTGGCAGTGGTACACTAAGAACATTCTCCCCCTCAGTTTGGGACTTCTTTACAATTAGGAAGCAGATGGATAACATGTAATATGCTCCATTGCCTCATGGGTGTTCATCGAGGTAAGCCTGGTTCACACTCTGTTTCTAGAGGCCAAACAACGCATATGAAAAAACATCATGCAATCCGGTGGGAGGTGCACCTTTAAAAAATTGCTGCAGGTGGTGCTGGTGATGATGATGAGAGAGGGGAATCAGCTTAGATCACAGGGGGGGGGGTTATGATGACGAGGAAGAAGAGGGTGGCAGCTTTACACAAAGCAGCCCTGTCCCCAGCAGTCTGCCATTATCACCCTCCTCAGCAACCTCGAAATGGCACAAGAGACAGGTGGAAACACCACCGCATACAGTGACTGCCTCAAGATGCACATTGAGTCTCCTACCTTTTTGTTCTCTCTGGAAGTCACCTATGCCAGTGGCACTGCAAAAGAAAAATATCCACTATTATGGGCATGTTTAGGCAGAAGGGACCCTAAGAATGCAACCACCCAAAGGCAGGTTTGTACAATGAGAAGCTGGATAAAACGTTAGTGCTGGAACCCCTTCCTTTTTCGTTTGTGAAAGATGCAAGATTTTCAAATTTGTGGTGGCCATCTGTCCAAAATGGAAGGTTCCCAGCTAGACCTATTTTGCCAGGTTTGCTGTTCCAGTGCTCCATCACAATGTGCTGCAATTGGTTGGACAAGCTTTGCAGCAAAGTGCTGTACACACTATCCACTGACAACAGACATGTGGACCAATTGTCAAGCCACTGGTTACATGTTTATCACAGCAAACACAAGGAGATGATGGACAGAGCACTGAAACGTTTCAGACATTCATCCCCAGTCACAGATCTGAGTTTAATCCATCATCGTTCTTTAGCTCACTTCGCCACCTCAGTTCAGACCCTGCTATATGCAAATCAGTCTTGACCCTATGCCTTATGGGAACAGTCCAGCTCGAACTGCCAAGCCTGATCTTCCCTGAACCAGAAACAAGTTGTCTCTTTTGTGGGGGTTAGACACAGCTATCTACAGGTCTCAGTGCTGAAGACACTTTTAAGGGTGTCCGACGGCATGCAACAGTTGCCATGTTCGCCATGTAGAATTCCCATACCTTTGAAAACATCTTGCAAGACTTTAACAGCAAGATGTTTGAATGGCTGTGACACAGAGGTCTCAGAATTGGATTTGTCAACAAGGAAAATTCCAGTATATAGTTAAGGCCATGGCAAATGGTCGCTATTTCAGGGTCCTGTGTTTGGCACCTTGCATCAACCTGCTTGTGCATCAACCTGAGTGTGCAGGAATTTCTCCAAAAAGAAGACATAGTCTTCAATTTACAGATGACTTGCAGAATTATCTGTGCTCATTTCATCCCTTCTTTTAAATCCCGGAAGCAGTTGAGCAACATTCAGCATGCTAATGGAGTACTAGTTAAAGCCCTCATATAGGAGGTGGCAACATGTTGGAACTCAACATATTACATGTTGCAACGTCTGTTTGAGCAGTACAAACCAATCAATGACTATGAAGAAAGCGAGCATGCCGGAACGTTTTTGGCCTGGTCTATTAAAAGAGAAGTAACAATGCCATTATCAAATCCATCTATGATAATAAATGAAATCAGTTAGTGGACCAATGGACTGATTTCAATGCAGTCTTTCTCTCCCACGATCAGACACTGTATTCATGCTCATCACTGCCTTCCACAGTCTCTATAGCAGCATTTCTTAGCCTCATAGATATACTAAAACTCAATACTGGCCAGCAAGCTCACTTAGTAGCCTGTATCACAATTAATGAAATCCAATGGCCCATAAAAGGTTCTCTTGATGGAAAGCATGTGGCTGTGTAGGATTCCCAGCTGAACTTTACAAGGTATTTATGCCTCAAATAGAGAATATTTCAATACAGCTATTTAATGTGATTCACCATAGAACCTTTTAATTATTTATTGTCAAACTGCCCCCCCCCCCAAAAAAAAACCAAGGATATAACTAGTGAACATTATGTTTGTGTCTGACTTATGAAGCTGAGGTACATGTAGTGCGGGATTGGAGTTGGACCAGTTTGCAGTGAAAAAGCCCCCCATTCCCTTCAGGACATTGGAGACAATGTCTCTATGCTTTTTTCATCACCTAGCAGGGCTGCCCCAGTAAAGATAATTTGACTTATAAGACTGCTAAATTCCAATGTGTTGTTTGCATCAAAGAGAAGATACAATTGTGTACCTACCACCATGCTTGGATTGGAAAAGGTATCTATTGCACCAACAAATTATATATTATTGAACGAGTGTGAGTGTTGAATGCTGATTCATGTTGTGATAGACAGTGAGAGACAGTGTTCAACTAGTTTGTAAACTTGATTTTCATGATTGCAATGTTTGGGGGCTAATGAATAGTAATTTTTCCTGAAGGTGATTGGCCCTTTCTCACTTAGTGAGATTTACTTGGAGGGCCCACTCCTTTTTTCTGTTTCTTCAGGTACCAGACCAGTCACTTTATTTAACAAACACAAATCTACATACAATAAAAAAAATCAGTTTCTCTTCTTGTTCTTCAACAGCAGTGCACTACAGGTCTATCTACTATGTCAGAATCTGATCAGCCCAACCGCTAGCCCAATTCTGATAGCCCTAAGAGCAAATCTCCTCCCTGCAATCTGTTACAGTAATCTCGCCTTTCCCGGGAAGCTGGACGCTCTTCTCAATTCAGCCCAAGTTAAGGCTTACAAGTCAGTGCTTCATATACCAAGCACAGCAAGAAGAACTAGGCTGAGACTGGAGCTTGGCCTAGCGAGGCCAGACTTGACTTGTCAGGGGGAGCTTATAAAGTTGTATCTAAGGATATTATTGACTCCCTAAAATTCCACCTGAGATCCATCTTCGAAGGGCCAGCCTCGACATGGCACATCAGGCTGGGAAATGCAATCAAAGCCTTGAAGATTGAGGAAGGAAATATCCCGCAGCAGGAAATTCCACTGAATGCTTGGAAGAGAGCAGTTAATAAACAAGTGTATGAAATCTCTTTTGACCTTGACTATAAAATCCTTCGCCGAAGCCCCCACTTGGCTCCATTGAATAACTCATACACGGTAGGAAAAGCTCAACCATACCTAAGCGAGGCCCTTACCACACAGGCCCGAAGTAAAATTCTTTACATGAGACTGACCACACTTGGGATAGGAGACTTCAACCCGGCATGGGCTTAAAGAGGGGAATCCATAACTCTGCCTCAATCGGAGTATAAAATCATGCTCTGAAGTATCAGCCCTGTGCTGGTCAATTACCAACACAATGACCCTAGCGAGATTGGCTAAATTTGTTCACCAAATTAGATTAGCTTTAAAGCTTAACAATGAAAGTATCCCAACACAAGGGGAGCCTATGGCGAAAGCAACAGACTAAAGCTGAAGGGATCTCGCCACGTAGTACCATTGACATTGCCCCTCCTGTAAGCCTACTAAAGAAAGAAAGAAACGTCCCCTGTACAGACTAAATCCAAGACATACAAGGTTGGAAAAATGCCAATCATATGGGACTTAGTCAGGGGTGCCGTATCCTCTTATTATATTCTGTTTTTTAAACCGTTCTTTTCTTTTTTAGCTTTTCGTTTTGTTTTTTTTAATTGTCTAGTACAGTAGCATACATTTTAACAAGCAAAGAAGCGCACAATTACTGTTCTTTGTACTTTTTCCTTTCACTGTAAAGATTTTAATTAATTGTACAGTTAACAATAAATAAATAAATACAAAGGTCTATCTTACTCGAGTCAGGAGGAGGATGGGAGGATTCAGGGCAGGATTACCTCAACAGCCAGACGAAAGAAGTTATCAACTTTAAAGGGAAACCAACATTATGATGGCTCTGTGGACTGGAGAGAGGTGCGCTGATTTGGCAAATGTTGCTGAGTGTGTGTGCTGGCTCAAATGTGAAACTCCTCCTATGTAGTTGTGGTTGGGGGGCTGTTGCTTATAACTGGAGACAGAGTTGTGATGCCACATCATCACATGATGCACACGCTCAGCTGACAGTTGTGAGATCGATCAGTCCAGTACATGCAGCTACTTGTCCATGATTGGTTGTAAATTACTCCTACTTATCACTTAATTTATCGCACATGAGTCATAAAATGAAATTAATGATTGCAGCAGCGTCTGCTCTTCCTCTGCGTCTTCTTGGTTTACTCCTCACAAAGCTTACCTTCTGTCCTTCTCCTTATCTCAACAATATTGTTTCTGTTTTACAATCCGCAGACCTTCTCTTCTCCTTCACAAAAGGCAGAAGCTCCATAACACTCCTGCTTACCTTACTTGACTGGTTCAGCCAGGCACCCAAAAGTGACAAACATTCCGAGAAGAATGCAGATGCACCGCCCATTCTGGCAAAAATACAGTATCATTTTTCATTTAACAATCATAATTTTTACAGCTGTGTGGGTTCACTTTATTCCTCCATAATTTATATATTTCAAACCTGGATGACAGAATGCTTAGATATTTAATAATATCGTGGGTCTCTGGGACTGGAGGACTGTTTGCAATTCATTTAACTGAACTGTGTCATACTCATTCCTCAATTTCCTTCCACAACAGATTGATGATCATGTGCTGCTCATCACCCTGATGAATATTGTTGTTGTCTAGTGTTTGTCTTTCTCACACCTTTCCTCACATCCCCTTTCCCATCTATTCATCAAACCGCTGACCCTTTAACGGGCTGTGTAATTTATTGTGATGCAGCTTAATTTATAATATAAATGGATCACACAGGTACGGTCAGATGTGATGAAAGCAACAGCAACTCATTGCAGAATCTTCTATTACCTAAGCAATAGTTAACACCCGCCCCTCTTGCCCCACCCACGCATAAAAGAGATTACTATTTTAGATATAGAAGAACATCATTTGTTGACATCATCATTCAGGCCTTGTGTTGTGTAAACGCTAAACTGATCCACTCCAGACTTTGAGTCCACTTTTACTGTCTTCAGGATTTTGTAGCTTCTGCTTTAAATAAATGCTAGCTCGCCATTACTTAGAAGAAGTCACAATTGCTAGTTTTTGTTATAATATCAGGTGTTCTTTGTTGTGTCTTGGTGGTCATAGTCTGGTCTCAGTCCTTGTAAACCTATGTTATAAATATAACCCAGTAACTCTGTGTTTTTCTTTTAATTTAGTTGCATGTGATGGACAATCCTTTTGTTTAATCCTACAGTTGGAGCTCACCTAGGTAGGAGTGGGACCTCATTTGTGATGCCTTCCCTGTTAGCACATTAGCTTGCTACCACTACCACTGCCATTAAAACGGCACCTTGGGACACCCTGCAGTAGAGTTTTGCAGGATTGAGAGAAGTAGTAGCCATTGCTTCATCTATTCAGGTGAGGGAACTTTGGAATAAAGTGAACTAGTTTAGTTAGTAAGTGACTAATTTCTACTGTAGATAAGTAATTGTTTATCTAAGGTATTGTAGGCAATGGCAGCATACCCCCCCCCACCCCAATAATCAATATAATTACAGGTAGTAGGAGGACAAGGTATACCCTTTGCTAAATGGATTTAAAAAACAGGCTGCTCGAAAAGGTAGCAGTGCAAAGTAAAAATAAAGCACACAAAAACTTCTTCAGGCATTTAGTATGATAGAATAATTTTCCCCTTTACTTTTTAACAACACAACTCCACGATCTCTACCCACAACAGACTCACCCCTGTCCCTAAACAAATAAATATTGCCCCAACCAATGTCAAAACGAATACTCCAAAACAAAGTCCAATATTGTCCAACTGCCTTTCCCCATTCCTACCCTCTGCACCCACCACAAAAGTCCCTGTCACCAAAACAAAAATAAACAAGCATTGACACAGCCAATAAGTCTCGCCTTTGGGGCCTTTTAAGTGTGTAGCAAGAGAGATGGACTTTGCCAATGTCTTTAAGCTATATTGTAGAGCATTGTGGCTGCTGTGCAGCATGTTGAAAAGTTTTAATAAAAAAGTGTTGTAAGCATTTTTGTTACGTTATATATAACCAAGAAGAACATAGGAAAATGGAGGTTGGGAAATACTACCTGAATTTCAACACGAGCAGTGGATGGACACTAGGGGGGAATCAACAGATGCCAAATTCCGAGGGCAGAACGAGGGTTTGGTGAGTGATGCTGAGGTGGTGGTGTGCTGGTGCGTAGGTGAAGCTAAGGTGGTGCTGAGCCATGCTGAGGAGATGGTGCGGCACTGGTGCTTAGGTGGTGATGAGCTGGTGGCCAGATGGTGCTGAGTGATGCAGAGTATGTGGTGTGCTGAGGTGATGAGTTGATGCTGAGGTGATGCCGCACTGAAGCTGAAATGGTACTGCACTAGTGCTGAAATTGCTTCTTAGGTGGGATTGTGCTGGTGCTGAGGTGTGGCTGAGCTGGTGGTGGTTCACTGATGCAGAGGAGGGGCTGTGCTGATGCTGAGATGGTTCTGTGCTGATGCTGAGGTGATGCTGCGCTGATGTTGAGTTGGTGCTTTGCTGGTGTTGAGGTGGTGCTGCGCTGATGCTGACTTGGTGCTGAACTGGTGGTGGTGCACTGATACAAAGTGGTGGTGCACTGATACAAAGTGGTGCTGTGCTGATGCTGAGATGGTGCTGTACTGAGGTGGTGCTGTGGTGGCACTCAGGTATAAGTGAGTAATAATGAGGTTAAGCTTAGTGATAATGAGGTGGGGCTGAGTGATGGTGAGGTGGTGTTGCGTGATGCTCAGGGGGTGGAGCTGCGCTGGTACTCAGGTGATGCTAAGTGTTGGTGAATTGGTGTTGTGCAGAGGTGATCTTCCAGTGATGCTGAAATGGTGCTGTGCTGATGCTGAATTGATGCTGCGTTGGTGTTGAATTGCTGCTGAGGCGGTGTTGCACTGGTGCAGAGACTGAGCAGATGCCCCATACCTGTTGCTGCCTTACTCGATGCCAATGGAAAGACAAGTAAATAAATGTGCGCAGCGTTGAGTGAAAATATGTTATGGTTTTTTTCAAAATTAATTAAAAAAAGAGGTGAGATGCACAGTGAAAAGCAAAAGAAAGGCGCAGCCGTTATACTTAAAGATAAAGCACGCCATGAGTCACAACGAAGTAGAGTGAAGAGGAGAAGAGCAGTGTGAGGCAAAAGGAAGGAGAGTGAGAAGAGCAGCGTGAGGCACAAGAAAGGAGAGTGAGTAGAAGAACAGCAGGAGGCACAAGAGAAGAGAGTGAGGAGAAGAGTAGTGTGAGGCACAAGGACGGAGTGTGAGGAGGAGAAGGGCAGATTGCAGCAAGGAAGGAGAGTGTGGAGGAGCTTAGCAGCGTGAGGCACAAGTACAGGGAGAGAAAAGAGCAACGTGAGGCACAAGGAAGGAGAATGAGAAGAAGAGCAGCATGAGGCACAAGGAAGGAGAGCAAGGAGAAGAACCTCCATGTCGCTGACCTCGCCCTTGCCGAAACTCCACGCATCCGCAGAGCCAGATCGGGCAGAAGGGCCTTCTTGTACATCGCTGCCAAGACCTGGAACAATCTCCCGATCGACATCAGATGCCTCCCCCCTCTCTTGACATCTTCAGGAAGACACTCAAAACCTGGCTCTTCGACTGAACAAAGCTGCTTACCACCCCCGCGCCTTGAGACCCTCTTGGGTGAGTAGTACGCTTTACAATTCCCTGATTGATTGAAGAGCAGAGTGAGACACAAGAAGGAGAGTGAGGAGAAGAGAAACGTGAGGCACAAGGACAGAGAGTGAGGAGAGGAGCAGCGTGAGGCACAAGGACGTAGAGTAGGTGAAGAGCAGCGTGAGGCACAAGGACTCAGAGTGAGGTCAAAAAGAGCAGCGTGAGGTAGAAGTAAGGGGAGTGAGGAGAAGAGCAGCGTGAAGCACAAAAAAGGAGAGTGAGTAGAAGAGCAGCGTGCGTTTGGAGTGTAAACATTCAGGAGGAGGACCGTTTGCCCCAAAAGTGTTACCTTGATTAGTAAATAGCACCCTTGTGGATCTTCTGCTTTATCCTGAAGTGTAAAGCCGAGGGAGCTGTGAATTAAAATGCAGACCCCCCAGGAGTATGTACTGTAACTGGCAAATAACCTGTTGAATCCCCAGGAAGAAGCAAAGGTAGGGGAACACTGAGGAGGAAGATGGGTCTCTTGTAGGAAGGCTATCTTTACCTCATGTTGTTTCAAATACGCCAGGACCAATTTACATTTCCTCTGGTTATTAAGCCCCCTGAAATTCCATGTAAGCAGATTAACTTTGAACGCAGGGGCTACCGCCATTTCCAGAACAAGCCCAATAGATGCGTGCACAGCCAGTATATCGTCAGCCTTACAAAGGCAATCAAGATGGGGAACTCACATAGCAATATACCAAAAATAAAAAATAAATTAAAAAATCATCAATAAAAAGACACAAATATCCCAACATATCCCACCACCCCCAGACGTCCACCCTCCACCCACACCTGAACCTATGGGCCCCGAGAATTTGATCCCTCCCTAGAAAATCCCATAACACAAAACCAACAACAAACCTCACTGAGAAGTTAGTCAGAGTCATCCGAAGGAGGAAAGCAACACCTCGGACAGCCGGTGCCCACAACAATGAAACATGGACATGAATCAGAGACAACGGGAAAGGCCGCAGCAAATGGCCCTTACAATAGGGTCTTAAACAGTGAATTAAACAGTGAGTCCACCAATAAACAGTAATAAGTGTCAAAGTATGCAGGGGGAGAAAGAGAACCTGACCAAAAAACAAGTGTTATGATGAAACAGAATAGAGATACCAGGTCAAAATGTGCAGAAGCAACATGACAAAGCAGTATGAGAGTGCCCATTTCAAGTAAGAATCACATGAATCAGCAGTACAGAAGTGGCCAGAACCCTCAAAGAACAGGGTTCAGTCTGAAGTGAAAAGTTCAGCACTGGGGGCCAGTTGACGGTCTGGGAAGGAGTTCCGTGAGGAACGGGCAGGGGTACGGCGGGCCTCCCCCACACATTGTTTGCAGAAATCTAGGACATCAGGGACGTTATCAAAGAAACAAGGCTTACCGTCCACCATCAACCTGAGCCTTGCAGGATAGAGCATTGCATACTTCAACTCAAGGGTGCGGAGTTGACGCTTCACCTCAGCAAATTTTCGGCGAACCTGTTGAACCACCAAAGTGTGGTCAGGATAGAATGAGAGGACTGGCCCCTGATAGTGCACGGGGTAGGCCTCCCGTGCTTGGCGCTACAGATATATTTTCTAAATGTTATAATAATTGGGGCCCTAGAGTATTCGACCCCAAAACATAGTCACTAGGCTCACAGCAACTTTTCACCACCAGTAATAAGCTCTCTAAAGTGTTTCGAATGGGAGTTCTGTAAGGGATCTTTTGAGGGGAAATCATTTTATATCTCACTATAACTGATCAGCCTTGGCCTGGCACAAATCAACCCATAGCTTATGAGACACAATGCAAGATGCCACACTAGCAGCATATGTGCAATGCACAAGCAACATGAAATCAATGTTAATGTTAATAACCATGAAAACATTTGCATCTGTGTTAGGGGAAAAGAGGAATGATAACATCAGCTTCATGATATGAATGTTTTTTTTTGGTTTTTAAATTGATTTTATTGGCATTTCGTATAAAGATATTAAACAATAACACAATATTGCAGTACATTGCTATCAGGACAACCGTCCAGCAAGGGAGACACAACATATTCCATATAACATTGGAATGCATCCACAGTACAAGGGGTAAAATGCAGTCTAGTGGTGCTTACACCTTGACATGCAGGATATATTATTGTCGCATTTCGGCACCGACAGTCTTAACAACATACTTCTACCCAGTGCGGATCGAAGCCCATTCTACAGTGCATATTGTGTCTGGGGTCATCCACAACAGCAGAACCCAGCCAACTTGTAAATGGGCCCCAGATGTCCTTGTGGTGGGATTGTGTTGGTAATAATTCCCAATAGCAAGACAATTGGTCTCTACAGTATGTGACGTCTTTGAGCCATTCTCTCGTGGTCGGGGGGAAAGCGGCGCCCCAGTGCAAGGCCACTTGTCTCTTTGCCAGCAGCAGTAGCATTGCTATTAGCCACCTCTACTACATTGGAACATCTTGAACAACCCCCAAAAGCGCCACAAGTGGTGTGCTAGGCAGCTCCTGCCCAGTTATGCTCTTGATATGATGCAGTATTTTCGGCCAAAAAATGCATATAGACCTACACTGCCAATCTAGGTGGATGAAGGTACTTTGGTGGGCCCCGCACCTCCAGCAGTTATTAGCTGGCTGCAGCCCCATGCGATGGAGCTGTGTAGGAGTGCGGTAAAGGCGGTGAATATATTTTAAGTGGATGAGCCTTAGGCGGTAGTTAGGAGACAATTGCTCCAACTGTCTCCAACAGAAGTCCCACTGCTCGTCTGTGATGTCCACCCCAGGTCCTCATCCCATGCGCTACGTGATGTTGGCACGACTATGGGAAAATATCTCTGTGTGATGGTGTAAATGCGAGATACTAGTTTGCAGCCTGACTACACAGTTATTATGTTTTCGGGCGTCGGCAACGTCGGAGGTAGACTTGGAAATGTGCTGCATCTGCCTCGACACGAGGTACGTAATTGATAGTATAGCAGCATGTCCAACGCTGATGGAGGTGTAGAGCCACACATTTGTTGTAGCGTTAAGAAATGATCCCCTGGGTATAGGTCCTGGCCTACTTGAATGTTGTGTAAGTGCACGCTGGCCTGCACCCTGCCATCCATGAGTGGTGGGAACAGTGGGTTATGGTGTGTATCACTTACAACGCAACTATTACAACGTAATGCTGTTACAACGCAGCTATTACAACGCGGGATCCATTACATCGGATGCCATTACAACGCATGGCATTACATAGCAGATGGTATTACAACGCATACCATTACATCGTAAGTTTTGGTAAGTATATAATTTTTTTTAATTTTATTTAACATAATAAAATTGTTTTAATTATTATTAATTATAAATAAAAATATTTATTTGTTTTTAAATATTATAAATTAAATATATGAATTTAAGTAATTTTTTAAATAAGTATGAGTATAGGAGTATATGTTTTGGGGTACTGATGTATATGTTTTGGGGTGTTTGGGTATTTTTAAGTTTTAGGGCTGGGTTTTGGGGTACAGGGGTGTTTTTAGGTTTTAGGGCTGGGTTTGGGTTTTGGGGTACAGGGGTGTTTTTAGGTTTTAGGGCAGGGTTTGGGTTTTGGGGTACAGGGGTGTTTTTAGGTTTTAGGGCAGGGTTTGGGTTTTGGGGTACAGGGGTGTTTTTAGGTTTTAGGGTAGGGTTTGGGTTTTGGGGTACAGGGGTGTTTTTAGGTTTTAGGGCAGGGTTTGGGTTTTGGGGTACAGGGGTGTTTTTAGGTTTGAGGGCAGGGTTTGGGTTTTGGGGTACAGGGGTGTTTTTAGGTTTGAGGGCAAGGTTTGGGTTTTGGGGTACAGGGGTGTTTTTAGGTTTTAGGGCAGGGTTTGGGTTTTGGGGTACAGGGGTGTTTTTAGGTTTTAGGGCAGGGTTTGGGTTTTGGGGTACAGGGGTGTTTTTAGGTTTTAGGGCAGGGTTTGGGTTTTGGGGTACAGGGGTGTTTTTAGGTTTTAGGGCAGGGTTTGGGTTTTGGGGTACAGGGGTGTTTTTAGGTTTTAGGGCAGGGTTTGGGTTTTGGGGTACAGGGGTGTTTTTAGGTTTTAGGGCAGGGTTTGGGTTTTGGGGTACAGGGGTGTTTTTAGGTTTTAGGGCAAGGTTTGGGTTTTGGGGTACAGGGGTGTTTTTAGGTTTTAGGGCAGGGTTTGGGTTTTGGGGTACAGGGGTTTGTGTTTTGGGTTAATTAAATTATATTTACCATTTTTAAATTAATTAAAATATATTTAATAAATTAAATTAATTTTATTTCATTAATTACATTTTTAAATTAAATTAATTAAATTAAATAAATTATTTCAATTAATTTGATTTATTATCAATTATAAAAATATGTACTTTAAGTTAATTTTATTACTTTAATTAAATTTCATTATTCCCATTTTTTATTAAAATTACATTTATTAAATACATATTATTTTATTAAATTAAATTTATGGCTATTTTAAAATGTATTTTATTTAATTTTATTAAATTAAATTAATTAAATTAACTTAATAACATTTTTAAAAAAAGGTATACTTACCTATACTTACGATGTAATGCCATGCGTTGTAATACCATCTGCTATGTAATGCCATGCGTTGTAATGGCATCCGATGTAATGGATCCTGCGTTGTAATAATTCCGTTGTAACGGAATGCGATGTAATATTTCGCGTTGTACTGACACCAATCCGTGGGTTATTTGCCAACGGCATTGAGGGAGCGTATAACATGTCAGTGTTTACCCTTTTACAGAGACCTCCCCAGGCCCAACGCAAGGTTTCTGTGGTGTTGATTTCGTGGTGCGGGAGTGTATAGTTTTGATAGACTGCTGTGCGCAATCTGGAGCTCCCAGTCCCCCCTGTGCCAGCAGCAGAGTTAGTATCTCCCAGGATACCCTAGGCTGCTCCCCCCCCGCTCACACCAGCTCAATCATGAGGACCTGAGGCATTTGAAAAATTGTTCTGTAATTGGAATGGAAATGTTAACAAATAAATACAGTAATTTGGGCAGGATGATCATTTTTGTAACAGCAATGCGACCCGCCAGAGAAAGGGGAAGTGCCTTCTACCTCCTAACCCGGTCCTCTATCTAGTCCACCCCCCCTACAGTAGTTGGCCGTCCAGATTTCCTGTAGGTTGCTACTGATCCAGACACCAAAATACAGCACTGGGCTGTCTGCTCATACTATCGGGTATTCAGTGTGAAAGACCTGAGTCTCTGTTGTCAGCGAGATGATGACGGATTTACTCCATTTGACCACCACCCCTGACATGCCCCCATATCACACCAGCTCCCTTGTCATTGGGGCAAAGTTATCCCTCGTGTTTTTCATATATAAAGTAATATCATCTGCGTACATGGATACTGTGAGCCTCTTTTGGTAAACCCAATCCCCCAATTTGCATGGTGTTTCTTTATTCTGGCTGCTAATGGCTCCCTTGCTAACGCAAACAATAAAGCGGTAGAAGGCAGCCCTGCCTAGTCCCTCTTGTGATGGTATTGGGTTCAGAGATCAAGCCGTTGACATTAAGTCACGCTGTGGACAAAGTGTATAGAAGCCCGATCCGCTGTATGAATAGAGGACCAAGTCCAGCCTGTGAAGAAGAGGAAACAAGAGCCCCCACTCCAAAGAGTCAAAGGCCTTTGTGGCGTTTAAGAGTGCCACAATCGCTGGGGCGTGAGGGTCAACATAGTAAACACAAATATCGTTCTAAGATTATGTGAGGTAGACCTACTTGGCACAAATCCGGATTGGTCCGGCCAGACAATCAACAGGAGCAGCGGCTGAAGTTTATTGGCCAGTAATTTGGCAAAAATATTGGTATCTAGGTTAGCAGTGAGAACGGACGATATGAATCACACTTCGTGGGATCTTTATCCGGCTTTAGCAGTGTTATACAGATGGTCTCGTGCATGGGACCTGGGCAGGGCACTCTCCAATGAGCGCTTAGATACCTCGGGGTGATATAGCGCTTTATAAATGAATAATAACATAACATAACAATGAGGCTTCTTGGTAGACTGCCAGGAGGTGGTTGGCGAGTAGCTCTGATTATTCCTTATACAATTTAGCCGTAAGGCCATCCACCCCTGTGGCTTTGTCTGCCGGCAGGCTATTTATGACACTCCGTACGTCCTTGACTGTGACTGGTACATCTAAATACTTGCGATGTGCCCTGCTGAGCCACAGGAGTTCTATCTAGTCAAAATACCCCCGTATATACTTGTTCTATGTGGTTAATTTTCAAGTATCTTAACTCTCTCCATAAGACAATATGAACATTCTTGCGTTTATTAGGCCAACTATCAATGTATGTTATGCCATTTCTCATAACCAATTTAACAAGTGAATTTATGTTGTTCACAAACAATGGAATAAAGGCACCACAAAAAAGTTGTACTTATCTTGGCTTCTTTCTCTTTTTCTTGTTCCCCGTTTCTCTTTATACTACTGCCTCCATTCACCAACATGTGACTATCTCACACACAAGGAATGCCGGCTCATGGAGCTGAAGCAATATTTTGCGTCAGTCTTAGAGATAGACAAGGTACTAACCTGAGAAGGAGCATCCGAGATGGGCTGGTGTCGTACGAACTTGAGGCAGCCATCTCTTTGTACCAGAAGTGGTGAAAGACATAAATCACAAAAAGTAAATTTGAACGCAGATTACCAACTTTGGTGCTAAAGAGGAATTGCTATGAAATAAAGTTGTAAACAATTATTTAAAAAAAACCACAAAAACCATTTAAAATGTCTCCACATTGATTATTCAATTTTTGCAACAAGAATGCTTTTTATGTTGCTATTCCTATTTGATCTCGGTTTATGTATTTTACAAAGATGGTGTTGTATGTAAACTTATTTTAAGGGCTCTGAATCTCTTGTCTAGGGCTGTGAAAGATGTCTGTGGTTAGACACCATCGCTTGGAAAGAAGACAATGGTTGAGTGTTGAGATTTTTTGTGGAAAAGCTTTGTTGGCATGGTAGTGAGGGATTAGGCTTACTTAATGTAGACAGGTACGTGAATTACACCCTCACATGCACAATCCAGCGAAGGCGATCGCATTTGAAGACAGCTCTCAAAATCGGAAGAACGGGCTCAGCACTTACTGGCACACAGAGAGTTTGCTTTTCAAAACATGCTCTAAAAAGAGCCTATTATCATGCAGCACTCTTGCAGGCAGGCTTCTGTTAAGCTTCCAGTGTACCGAATGCAGGGCCAGTGTGACAGTTCACTAAATATGGGGAGGGGGTGCTGCTCCAAAGCAAGTAGGGATTATCCGCCACTAACCGGAGGTTTAACAAGCTGGGTATAGGGCTGCAATGCCCGTACAGGAGGACGGAGGAGTGGCCATCACACATTGTACAGTGTGATGGCCAAACAAAACCCTTCTCTGAGTGAAATCGCCAGCGAAGGACCTGAGCACGCAAAGTAGGGGCATTTACACAAATGTACCAATGACAAGCCAGCATTTCTGAATTCCAATGATAGTAACCAATGGCAATCAGTGGGTTTGCCATATGCCCACAGAAGAGATACAACTGGTCAAGGCTCCACCTAAAAAGGGCTCAGAAGAAGGCGTTTTTCAATGCGGGGGAGCAGTGCTGGCGCAGGTGGCTGCCAGCTGTAGGCGTTGGCGATCATGTTGTTGGGAGAATGGAAGCACAGGTGGCTGGTTGGAGGAACTGAGGCCTAGGGCAGCAGCAGATGTCGCTGGCTCAGCCTCCTCCATCTCCTCCTGGGCCACCAGCCATTGTCCTCCAACCTCTTCCACCGCAGCTGTGCTGCTATCTCTTTGATTTGATTTGATTGATTTTTAAGTGTTATAAAGCGCGAACAAATATCCTAATGGGTCTTGGCGCTAAGTAATAAGGTAACAGAAAGACTGCAGTTATTGTTTAATAAAAACCCGGATTTTATAGAATTACAAAAGCTCAGAATGGAGGAAGCTGATTTTATTTCCAGAAGGGGAAGTTCCAGTTCTAAGCGGTACAAACCACAAAACTCTTACCTCCCCCCAAGAGGAAATTTCATAGGATGATGGCACCACCAAATGTCTAGCTGCACTGGAATGAAGAGTCCTATCAGGGACATACCTTCTAAATGTCTCTCCTAGAAAAGCTGGACCTATTCATTGAAGCACTTTGTAGGTGATACAAAGAGCTTTGAACACTATCTTCTTGTGAACAGGGAGCCAGTGTACACCAAGGCTTGGGAGGAAGAATGGAATTTCAGAATTGTCATCAACAACCTAGCCACAGAGTTTTGAAGAATCTGAAGTTTTTTCAGGGGGGGGCGTTTGGGAATCTTACATATAGTCCAATTCAATTGTCCATCCAAGGACCAAAACAACCATTTTCAACACATTAGGAAGAAAAAACAGAGCTATTTTCCTGTTCACGTGGAGCAAGAAGAAAGAAGTAGAAATGACCGTATTTAGTTGATCCTTATAAGTAACCTTTTCGGAACTCATTTATTGTGAAGTGGGCCTTAAGTATCTGACGGATGTAATAGCTTTGAGGCCCCTTCTGTTAGGGCGATCCATATGGTTAAAGGAGGAGACTATTTATACTAAGTCTATCATTAACGACTGCCTGCGATTGGATAATTGCTTTAAGATCCCCTGGCTTAAATATTTAGCTAATACTTTCGGGGTCTCATTCAATCGAACAATCCTGGAAAACCGAAATAAAGTATCAGGTTTGTCCAAACAGGAGTTAAAGAGTACCTTCCTGTGTCATAAGAACAAATGCAGGCTGAAAATAGTAGGGAAGCAAGCCACGCATCAGCTTTACCATCTGCATATAGATACAGATGGCTTCCAAACTTATCTTTCACTTGTCACGAGACCCTCCCACCGTTATGTCCTAACTAGAATGAGGTTAGGCCTTGTGCACCATTTAGTAGCGTTCCCTACAATGAAACAGCGCCCTGTCTACCCAGGCCCTTGTGACGGGAATACTAAGCAGAGCACCTAGCACTTTTTACTTTTATGTGAAATGTATCTGTCTTTTACATTGCTTATCTTAAACCATTGTTTAAAAAATAAGATGCTAAAACCACTAATGCTGCTATGTCCCTACTTTTCACGCTCAGAGAACCTGAGATTTGTTTTTATGTTGCAACATTTATTTTAAGCTTAATTAACTCTAGGAAGAGTATGATGTTCTAATGTAATTAACCAGTCCCCTTAAGTCTGGGGATGGTTATACTAACTGAGCATTCTGCACTTTGCACTTTGCACTTTCTAAGCCTACGTGGTTTGGATCTTGTCACCAAAAACCGCCTATGCCAAACAATTGACCACGTAATGCTGCTATGAGCTTATTGTCTAAATTAGGAGAACTGAAGTGGTGCCATTTTATCTTTAGAAAAGCTGCGAGGAGTTTACTGTTTACGCTATTAGAATTGATGAGGTATCATTTTTATTTGATAGAGTATTGCATGATGTTTTAATGAAATTAGTTTTTTTTATTGATGTTGATCCTTTTATTAATTTCTCTTCATGTATTTTGATCATGTATTGTGCTTTTATGGTTGCTTTGTTTCAACTGAATAAAGCTTATTGATTTGAATTGAAGCAACCTTTTCCTCGATAAGTATTCCCAGATTTTCACCTTTTTGCTGGCACTGGAAGCAAACCTAATTCATCTGTTCAGCATGTGGGGTTCCACAGAGAAGTGTTGTTTCCAAATAGAATATCCTCTGTTTTGAGGAATTCAGCCTGAAGCAATTATCGCCCATCCATAATCTAACCTCCCTCATACATTTACAGAACATCTCCTTTGGATCTGGGCCTCTCCTAGATAGACCACAATTTGGGTGTCATCAGCATATGATACTAGCGACAACCCAAAAGGTTCTATAAGGGCCACTAGCCTATCTTTTGCCCTGTTGGTGGTGGTGTACCAGCAAGAGAAGCTATATCAAGAAAGAAAAAGGACAAATTATAAACAAAGATCTATGCAAACACTTGTTTAAAATGATGTAGTGGCACAGTAGCAGAGTGTTGCTGGTCCCCTGGGGCCACTGAAATTTGATGTGATTAGGAGAGTCGCAGGGACATTTTTTTACCTACACATGTCTCACATAAAAGCACTGGTTGGCTGGAAGGAATTAAGGCATACACTTTGTATGATAAAATAAAAAATAAATTACCCCCCACTAATGAGTAAGTTATTATGCACTAAAGAGTACAAGTATTCTTGTGCTAAATGAATGGAGGCATGCTAGTTAGCGTGTCGGGTACTTTGCTACTCTCGGCTGTCTGCAGCTGGGGCAACTGTAATAGTCAATTTTCCTACTTTAATTCTAATGGCCATTCTTTTCTCCAAATGCCTTTCAATTCTACCCCAATTCCAAAGAGGCAGATGGATAATAATGATACTACGTCACACATGTCACGTACAATGCGGATATCCTGTATGCTGTAAGTAGGTGGGAAAAAGGAAACACTGCAGTATGGAGAGACAGTGGGGTAGGTATACCTTAGACCAGTGGTTCCCAAACTTTTGACTCCTGAGGTCCCCCATTGAGTCACCACTGGAAGCCAGGGACCCCCAAGCAATTTGTATGATTTAAATTTGAAACATTAAAACAGTAATTCCCCAAAAATAAACACATGTGAACACTTTTTGCGACATTACCGTGGCGATAGAGGCTTAGCCTTCTTTACAAGGCAGCGCTAAGCCACATAACAAGGCTTTATGTTGCCTTTTAAATAAGGTCCCCTGTCACGCTATGCTTAGCGTGAAAGGGGTGGGCAGTGGGTGTTGCAGTCGGTGTTCCACCGCAACACCCATTGATTTTGACACTGCCCCCTATTTACAAGGGCAGCATAAATAGGAGACTGCACCAAAATTAAGACCAGGGAAAGCCAGGTCTTAACTAGGCAAAACGAGAGAAATCTTTCATTTCTCCGCGTTTTTGCTTTTTCCATGTGGCTTGCCTTGTGCAGCACACATGGAAAAAGCAAAATGCCTTGGATTGTTTATGTTCAGAAAGGTGTCCCTTCCTGCACATAAACAATCTTTTTTAAAAAAATGCAATTTTGTAACTTTAATGTGTGCCACATTAAGCAGCACACAGAGAAGTGACAAAACAGCATTTCAAGATTGTTTATGTGCAGGAAGGGACACCTTCCTGTACATAAATAATCTTCCCCTGCATGAAGACACCCTTGCACTATGGTGCAAGGGTGCCTGCATTGGTGCTACACTGCTAAGTGTAGCACCAGCACTGTGGGAAGCACAGGGCTGCACCAAATGATTGTAGATATGGTGAAGCCCTGCATTTCTGAAGTAGCGGAGCATATCGTTAAGCCAAGGAGGTTGACGACACGCTCCGCCACTTCTGTTGTAAATATCCCCTTTAGTATTTTATATTCAAAGAATTTGCAAAAAACAAAATTATTTAATGAGAAGGATGGTGCTGTCACTCTGTGACTAACATTTTATTGATTGGTTTTATTTCGCAGTACGAGACTCCTGCTCCTGCCAGGGCCAGCCTGGAAACCCAAAGCAGCCCTTGGCAAATTATTTCAGACCAGTCCCCATATAGTGCACACCAAGCGCAGTGAGTGAACCTGTCCACTACTAAGGGGGCTTTGGGAGGCTCTCCTCCCAAGAAAGTTAGGAAACAATGGTGCAACCTACAACACATTTATCATTGTATATTAAATTGTATTAGCTTTTAACGAATAACAAATAAAGACCTTACTATGCACTAGGATACGACAATCTTTGTTGGGGTTCTTCAATGATTCTTTATTATCAGCCTTCAACAGTGCCTCTCATCTCTCCATGTCCTCTCCGTCACATTTATTTCATTTGTATTATAGTATCTCGCATACCATTGTAGGATGTCAGAGCACTTTACATCACACACATATAGAGACAATGAATCATACGTGTAAATCAGTGTATAGAAAATGTTACATAAGGCAAAGGGTACTACAAGGTGTAGGATTCACATGTCATTCATACTGGTAGGCATTTTTAAAGAGTACTTGGCCTGGAGAAGCACAAACTTGACATTTAGAACATCACCCAGTGGTTAGCATTGACTTTAACAATAAAAATGTATTTCCGCCCAAATAAACCTTTTTAGCAGCATCAGGATAATGAAAGACTGGGGAAAAACATAAGTTACTAACTTCTACCATGCAGTTTGCAAGCAGCTCTTTGATGACAATTTATAGGTCACTGTGCTAGATTACAGTCATCACTTATGAACTGCGCAGTAACAAAAGAACCTCTGTGACAAAAACAGTGTAATACACTCCCCTATGCACATAAAATACTGTTTTTTAAAATGCATGGGTCACGTTCTTTGCAGTAGGCATATTAACTCTCTGTGCTACATTAGAAAACTC
Organism: Lissotriton vulgaris; assembly: GCF_964263255.1. Lineage (NCBI taxonomy): Eukaryota > Metazoa > Chordata > Amphibia > Caudata > Salamandridae > Lissotriton > Lissotriton vulgaris. The sequence continues at coordinate 1,589,577,519 of NC_141693.1, read as the reverse complement.
AAAGCTGCCAGCAGGTGCATTAATCACTGGCTTTATTTTGACATTTTTTTTGCTGCTCGAAAACTGCTAATTAGACAAGAAACCTTGCAGCGCTTTTAAAACTGCCTCCCGCGGACCCCCTGGGAATGTGTCACGGACCCCTGGGGGTCCGCGGACCACAGTTTGGGAAACACTGCCTTAGACCATCCAGGGCGGTCCCTGCCTTTGCTACCCGCAGCGGCCTCATTGAAGATGGGGGGGTTGGGGTGCTGGGGAATATACAGATTGCCCACTTGACGGCTGCACAGAAGAGCAGGTGTTAAAAAGTGTAAGTGCTGGCGATTGCCTCCCCGAGAGTGCAGGCAGGGCTGGGGCTGGGAAGGCTGCCACCCCCAAAACTCATACCGCCGGGCACGGTCCACCAAACCCCTTGCCCCCCCTTGCTACGCTACTACAGGGAGAGGAACTGGATATATGGATTTTATTTGCCACGTTTGTCACATAGTATCCTATTCTCAAAACTCTAATTCAGGCACTTAGTCCCAGTTTACTGCCTCGCCTTACCCTCCACCACAAATTAGTTTCAACAAATACATTTGCTTGGCAGTAAAGAATTGACTTAACTTACTCTACTGCGGGGTAAGTTAGAGGAAGTAGGCACAGTAGATAGAGGTTTTGCTGTAGAATAGTGGGTTGTCACTGGTCATCATCATGTGCAAAAGCATTGCTTTAGTCAGTTACTGTAGTTGCAGAATGTCGAAAGGGTAACATTTGAATGGGTGTAAATCCGATAGGAAAGCCATGAAATATATGAATCACTAGGCCAGAAAAATGTGGCACATAGAGGGAAGTACTAGGAGACAACTGAGGGGGCTCTGGGATGGAAGGGAAAAACAACTTGTTTTAGGGTCGCAATGCATTGAAAACTTTGTAAATGCTGCATTAACTGAAGCAGACGCACATTGCACAGCCAACACTGCAATACGAGAAAGAACTATGCTGCAGTTAGGTCATGGGTGGCGGAATGCACTGGGCAGGGATGTGAGGAATGATGATGGGTGGGATACATATCTGCTTTGCTTAACAATACAGTGAGTATAGTGATAATTGTCAATAAGCAAACAATGTGACTCACCCCTGCCGTCCCTGCCCCCAATGGGAGTCCCTCCTTCATCCGCCTCTGTGTATGGTGCGCGGGCGCTGGCCCCAGCATTGGTGGTCTGTGCAGCTAAAAGAAACATTTGAGACCCCCCAGGATATTGCAGCATTGATTAGCAAATTTAGTGACACAAATATGGAAATTTAGCGGCATATTTGCGGCACTTTATTTTCCTCATAATCATTCATTTTCAGCCTTAAATCAATGGAATCTGTTTTAACAGAGTACTCCACTTTGAAATAGGCATGTTTTAAGTGTCTACAGCTCATTAGAAGCACAGCTCTAATCCTAACCTCATGAGAGGGGTCCTATTTGACCCTGGGATGTTCTAGCACCCATGTACGCACCGCTGCCGGGCTCCACTGCCTCCTGGACCCATGAGTCATGATACCTCTTCCTCAGGCACTCTAGGGCACAGAATCGTAGGGGGTGAAAGTGCATTGCCATGGCTAATGTAAGCATGTTAAATATTGCTATAAGCAGCACTGACGTAATGAAAGCAGAGGGCGCCCCCCTGCAATGTACATGGAAGGAACCCCTCCGGACTCAATCGGGAGCCCTCCAGCCAGAGTATTGTGCTGAGGGGGCCCCTTGGAGCTCGGGAGCCCACCGAACGGCAGGAGATGCGAGGGCCTGTGTTACTCCACTGCTACTCAGATCAGTGGCATGGGGGTGGGTGTTAGCCCTTTCACAATACAGCCCCACCTCAATGTTACTTACAGGTGCTCTGTGTGCAGTCTACATCTCAAATATGAGCCTATTCCCACCACAACTCCTCTGCGAGCAACCCTCCTCCCCAGGCTTTTGGCACATAGAACTTTTAGTTACTTGCAGTTCTTACCTTGTAATCTTTCTAATACAGCCTAATGCCTTGTAGTATGGATGATAGGGGACTCTTACAGCTCGTAACCCTTTTTAGGTCTCGCCTACGCGGTGCGCATTCGCTGCATAGGAAAAATACCTTTTTGTAATCGACACCGCTTTGCAGGCAAAAACATGCACACATTGCATTGCTTTGAATGGCAATGCATGCTCGTTTGGCAATTCCTTTGAGGGAGCGAGCTTTCAAACCATGTGTTAATTACAAGCATATGGTTCCTGCTCGCTCCAGCAAGGGAAACCGGCGCAGGCCCCCTCCTCTCTCCCCTCCCCCTGCTGGCTCCTTTCAGCGCGAGTCGGGCACACTTGTTTTAATTAGCGTGCCCTTTTATTCTCACAACCGCGTACCTTTCACGGCAACAACGAAAGTGACAAGCCTTTCAGTTGCAGCACCCAAACCATGCAACCCGGTATCACTGCAGCTGCATACCTAGCGCAGTTGCATTAACTTTTTCTTTATGTTCCTGTTAATTTTTCAGTTTTGAGGATGTCGTTTCTAAAAGTTTATTTTCCGATTTTGTTTCACATGTTAGATTTAAATTAATGTTATTCCATAATTAATTCCATCTCTTCATATTCTCCATGGTGAAACCGTCTACATTAATTTATTGGCAAAAGGTTAGCAATTAGATACACCCGTGCTTCAGCTTTGAACACTGTGCTCTTACTAGTTTATCTCTTGGATACATCGATAGTGACTGGGCGTGTACATTTTTTAACTATATTTCTCGTGGATTAGATCAGCCCCGTAACATATAATGATGCGGTATTGCTGTGGACGTTGAGGTTTCACGGATGGACCTAATCCTGTGGCATTATTAGCCCACAACAGGCCGGCTGTCTGTCTGGGACTCAGGGCTACAAAGACGCATTGTAAGGACACACACAGGGTTCCAAATGCTGCAGATTGCCGTAAACTCATATCTTGTCGACGTTACTGTCCATGATCCTATAACATCTCAAGGGCTGCCATGGTCTATCGAAACTAACCCTGCAACGTGTTCTCAGAATAGTGACGTGTATTTAATAAAAACCAACAATAAGTGTACAGTTCACTGCAAAACATGTCACAGTCTAACAGCACTTTGCATCAAACCTCGTGCTTGTTTTCGCTATCCTCCTTTTCCACTCACTGCAACAAAATTACTTCTAGGAAAACACTTTAGGTCCCAAAAGCGAGACCTATTGGCTTTGCCAATGCTAGTTTTATATGTTACGTCATAGACATTCAATATGTGGGTTTTATGCAAAGCATCCTGCATTAGAAAGAATAGTGCTATAAAAGAATGACAATAAATTCTCAGTGCTTTTTAAATTGTTGTGTAATTAGTCATACAGATCCCCCTCATTTTGTGTACGGAGGTAACTAGTCCAGTACTACAAATGACGGTACCCAAGAGCATATGTTAGAAACAGGCGGCCTGACCTACCGGAACATAGTGGGCAGAAGCCACAAGAAGGTTTGGCTTGTTTCGGGCTTGATGGTCCAGGAGTACCACACACACTTGGGTTTTCAGTGGCTGTCACACTTCTAATACCCAGACAGAGTATTGTTTACTTGAGGGATGAAGAAAATAGGGCCCAGTATAATTATCAGAGAATTGGTAAATTCAGGTTTGTTCTCCTGATTTTGATCACACTTTCACCCAAAGACTTCAAGTGTTCTCATCAGCCAACATAACCAATCTGCAGAGTACCATTGGCTCTCCTAATCCGGTTTAGTCTTGTAACTGCTCTTGCCGGCTCCCTGGAAAATAAGAAACCTAAACTGTTTCATCGGAGGAGGCATGTGCCCTGCTTGCCTCCCTGTATGCGAGTGCGTATCCATGCTGCAATATCCTGGGGGTCTGACTAGAGACAGAAGCTAGTAGGGAGGGAGACGTATGGGTTTGGGGTCTGGAGGGTGGAAGGACAGGGGGCAGAGAGGCCGGGGGGGCAGAGATTCTAAGAGCCAGCGGCTCGAGGCACAGAGATAGTAAATGAGAACTGGGGGGACAGATGTCGGCGGGAGAGCATTTTGGGTCCGAATGTGTGTCGAGGAAGGAGGCAGAGAAACTTGGGGAGCTGCACAGAGTTGCAGCAGTACTGGGCAGTCAAGGGAAAGGCTGGGGACATGGTACACGAGCAGACGGAGGAGCCCTCCCCTCTGTCCTGTTCATTACACTGGGCCGGTGGCCCCCGCCCTCTCCAGTCCAGCCACATACTCAAAATGCGCTGCTGGAGAAAGAAAACTTTTTTTTGTGGTTGAGGTTTTAGGGAACAATTGTTTTCCTGTTTCATGCAGGCCTTCAAAAGACAACCTTGTTTTAAACTTGCAGTGAAAAAAAGATAATTAAACAGTTTAATCTGCCTGTTGACATTCCTGGGCAGCCATGTTTTCATGTCCCTCAGAAAGGGTTCAGAGGATGAGAGGGGGCCTGGGATTTCAAAGGCCACTTAAACAATGTGCCTAAAACATCACCTACCTGCTAACTGATGAGAAGGCTTCCCACACGCACAGCCAGAGTCTGGTTGCGTTGACTCTGCTTGTCGCAGTGTGGCTATAGGAAGCAGCTATTTTAGGGCTCAGCTGTATGGAAACACGTAGTGACGTGTTTGAGTGCAGCCAATAAGAAGTCACAATTTTTTATGCCTGCTGGGAGATCCTTATTTTGCTACCGAATAAGAAAATATCGCAGCCTTTGCGCTAACCAGCTGATTTTGTGATTTTTTCGTGAATCCCGAAACGCTGGAGGGTCTGATTACTCATTTTGGGTGCCAGATATGCCTCATCTTATTTTTTTTTTTACAAAAGACAAAATACAACCGCAATACATCATTGCAGTTGGGTTAGCAGTATCTTCTGTCAAAAATATAACTTTGGGCATTTTTGTTGGTTGACAATGTCATAAAAGCCAAGTAGTCAAACTAATCAAAAACTTTTCAGAATGGAGGGGCAGAGCTGTGATAACTTTGAGTCATTGAAGTGCAAAGAAGGGGTGGAATAAATTGGTCTGTGAGGACAAATGGTCTTCATTGGCAAATTCAATGGGACCGTCCTCATACTACTTTCCTGCCATGCTGCACTGTCATAGAAACTGCTGGTATGCTGTATAATACATACAATACAACATTTGTGGGGTTCGCCATGACCATGGCCACTCTCTCATTCTAGTGTTTGAGCATGAGCAAGAAAAAGAAAGCCTCCTAAACAAATATGTGTACTATAGCTTGCTTGAGCATGCACTGTTCACAGTAGAGTACCTACATTCTGTTCTCTTAGTCTTACAGTACCAGTCCACAAGATATATAAGGGGAGAGGGAAAGCTTACTAACAAACCTTACTAACAAAGTAGAAGAAAGCTACAGACTAGTACAGGCAGCAGAAAGTCAGCTACACTGATATGAAATATAGAAAAAAGGGATAATGCATGTATAACAAGAATTCAACAAACATTAGAGCGAAGAGGAGTTGAGAAAAAAAGGAGACAGTCATAGTATAAAAAAGCAAGAAAAATTATTCTAAATGGGGAGCAGTAAAAGTTAGGCAAGTCACAATAATATTAAGAGGAAAACTTACTGGGGCCAGCAGATCGCGTGTAAAGCGACTTGCTCCCACTCATGAACCTCGCCTAAATGCCTAATCGTACTAATCCCACTGTCCGTCATTTATTTAGCAATTTCCCCAACAAACGGGTGTCCCCGAGAGGCTTGCCTGTGTGTCTTTTCATCCTCACAATGCTTGCACTAAGGAAATGGCTGCTTTGCAGAAATCCAGTCTGAGCATGCGTCGGTCATACCCATGTGATGTGACGCACTCGCATTTTGGAGGGATTGTTTTGCTCATGCGCACTGATGCGAAAATGGCCGCTTGTCTCTCACCACGCTCTCAGCTTGCTACTGCTGCTTTCGCCTATCTGTCTTTTCGCACTAAACTTTAATACTACAGATGTTCTAAATTAAGGGGTGTGTTAAAGTCTATAACGGTATACAGTGTGATTAGTTTTATGTATGATTCTAATTTATTCTCGCTTACTTTTCATGTACCGCGTCTCTGGGGGCTGGGGCACACTTGAGCTACGCCATGATGAAGCTCCTCTGAAACCTGTCATGTGACCTGGGAAAAACCTCACTGCGCAGAAGCTAAAACAAGCCAGCTGGCTCCTGAAGCCCAATGCGCCTGGGAAACCTCTCCAGGAGTCTGAATCTTACCTTGAGCAAAGCGACACTGTTGCTATATGCGATGCACTTGTATTGTTTTCTGTATTCCTATGCTTGGGAACGTGAACCCAAGGGGCGGGTATGAAAAAATTATTATGTATGATGGGAACACTGAATTCTAGGAGGTAACAATGATCACATCACCTCTCCTGACCAATCGTAATGTGGGGAACTGTCACTTGCAACATTAGTGGGTGGTCTAAGGGTCCCCAAATCGTATAATTATCCTAGGGTGGCATGGAGAAATTGTCCGACTTGTCCGAGTAGCAGACCTGTCACTGACCCTACGAACTCTATAGGTGCTCAATTTAAGAGTGCTGGGGAGCACTCTGTCCATGCTTTCCACAATCTCCTAAGGGGTGGAAATAGTCTTAAGTGCTGGCGAAGCATTTGCTGGGGAAATTCGAAAACCCAATCGGGGTTACTGGCGGATTACTTGCAGAGAGGGGTAACGCAGGCGTTGCATCCGAAGCTGTGGGTGTTGGTCGTACCTTGGTGAGCCCAGCCCTGACCCAAACCTGAGGGGTATCCTGTCCTGACTGTCCGTGAGCTGTACCTGCTCGCATTCTGGTATTCCATTCCTTGAGGGTCCTTGTCCCCGTCTTTCCAAACTGACCCGTGGCCAGGGTTAGTCCACATTCCTAATTAGGTAAATATCAATCAGTGGGTTTATGTCTTCTTTCTCTCTCTCCCTCTCTCTCTCTCTCTCTTTTCCTTAATAAAGCACACTTGCCTGTGATACTGCTCTATTGCCTTGAAAGCAACTTATATGCAATTGTTTATTAGAAGTGTTCCCTTTTCCCCCACCCAATAGGACATTATTAAATTGTCATATATAGTAGTATGTTCCATTTTTCCCCTTTCCCTTAGCCTGTTTGCAGTGAAATTCAGTAAGAATAGGATAACTAGCCTAGTTAAATACTCATATTAGGTCCTGTTTCATGTCCCTTGCCCTAGTTTAAGTTTGCGGTGAATAGCCTATCGCTTATCAATGTTCTCAAATTTTTCTAATGATACTCGCCCTAATCCATAGTTACATTGTGGTAGGGATTTTTACCTTGGATGTTTTATTGTGTATTTGGCTTGTCCTTTTGGCATATTCATTCTGAAACCGTTCGATAAAACTTTAAACTCATCAGGTGTCTGTGGTCATTTCATGAACATACAGTGTGGATAAATGTATTTTGGTTTATAAAGTGAATTTCTTCCTAGAAACCCTGTCTCCTATTCTCTGATAGCTCCTGATCCATCAGGAATAATGTGCCTGTGGTAAGTCAGGTACATGGTCAGCAGGGGTGTGAAGTCTCCCCCCGAATTCCTCATAGTGGCGTGCAAGAAATCACCCGGTTCACGCAAACTCAGTACTTGGTTTACTCGCGCCAGGGCCCAGTGCGTGGGGAATAATTGGTAAACTTGTGACCCGGGTGACCTGCGCGCTCTATCAGTAATTTTCTGGTAGCAGAGGCATGGTTAGGACTAGTTAAGATAGGATAGTTGATAAACAAACCGTGAAAATAAAATGTGCTGCTGATTTTCTATTACATTGCTTCAAATATTTTGCCATGTTTTAAGGGTTTTATGTAAATGTATATGATTTTTTGCATTGCTGCTATAAGTGTTATATGTCGTATTAACAAAGAACTGTTTGTAAGCGTTCAGTGTAGTCCGAATCCCCGGGGAAGTATATAGCTAACGGTGAGTAGAATCCGGTTAGCTGACAAGGTCACTTGTCTAGAGTCATTAGTGCAGGGTTAGGAATAACTGGAAGCACTAATTAGGATCCTTTTGCATCTGTATAATTGATAGCCGCGAGTCCTTTGTATAAAACTTCCCTTGTGATATCACCTAGTAAGGGTCACATGTGGGAGGAGTAATAGGGTCTCTGAGGCTTGACTGGTAAGTAACATAGTCCGCTGGTGAAATCCTGGCTCAGTAGATATCCCGGAAAGAAGTGGATGAGTCAGGAGAATAACGGGGTCTGTATTACTCGTGTGAGAGGGTAGGCAAGGAAGTCTATCCGGAGTGAATGAAAAGTAGACAGAAGTGGTTTACTTGTGGTGAAAGAAAATTTTTCTACCTATTTAGAACACTCAGACACAGTGGCAATCGTTGTGTATTGTTGACTAAAATTTGTACTCGCACTTTAGGAAAAGTTAAAAGTTTCCGTTACCTTGTGAAGGAGGGAGTCGGTCGGAAGACTGCTCTGACGTCACTCCGTGCCGCGCTGGTATTGGTCAAGACAGCGGGTGTGTAGTGAAGCTGAATTTGTAAGGGAGGGGTGAGTGCCGGAGCGTGAGACTTGGTCTCGCGAAAGGCCGCGCACCCATTGGACAAGGATTTTTGTATCCGTAGTGTTGATTGGGTTCTACAAAATAAAAGTCGCGCTAGCATTGGAAGTACAAAAGTAAACAAAATTAATCAGGCCGAGTTAGAAGCGAGCCTGGAAAGGCATATGTGGTATCCTGAGTTCTTACCCAACCCACAAAACTCAGGCTTCTATAAGGAACAGATTATATGAGGTAGACCGCACATGATGTATGGAATAAAAAGAAAAATGTCATTTACCGACAAGGTAAAGAATTTTTTTAAAACAGACAAGCCCATTAGAACGAGGGAAGGGGTGATCATTCCTCCACCGAATACTCCTGCTTCCTTCATGATGTTTGACAAAGGGTACCATACCTGTGTATGGCTAGAGAATTGGGCAAAGTATACTGCAGATGACGGAGTCCTAGCATTTCCTATTGATGGTACGTTTAATGGCAGAATCCTGTTTAACTTGAGGACCCGCATGAATGAACTACATCCCAGACCCAGATTAACTCAGTACGAGGCTCTAGAAGAATGGGAAATTGAGGCTTTGGAGAGAGATAGACCCCGGATGGACAAGGGAGTGAGCAAATGGTATCCGAGGGTCCATAGAGAAACCAAAGAGCAGAAAATGAAACATTGGAGACAAAGCATGATGGTAGAGGGTTTGTTTCCAATGATGGGGGTATTAGAACAAGGGAAAGGAAAAAGTAAAGAAAAAACCCATCACTTAATGGCCGTAGGGGACTCAGAAGATGAGCACCTAGAAGATTTATTGATGAAAAACCCACCTCCCTATGTAGCAGAGTCAGAGCCTTTAAGTTCACCAAACCCGTTTGCCAAGTATCCCAGATGTCGGAGGGATAGTGAGACAGATGGAACGGGTACGGATAGCAAGACCAGTGAAGGGGATGGGTTTTGCAGACCTAAGTCCACGGTCCCGAATTATCAGCCGTTTGGAGAAGGCCCACCTCGATTGATTACTCCGACTGCCCCAAGTATTTACCCTCCCCTGGTACCCCAAGTATTGCATGATAAATCCGCAGAAAGGGCTTTGCGAGAACAAGAGAAGGAAGCCCTGGTTAGACAGCGAGATGATTTAGTCCGAACCATAGCCCAGATACATCCCCATCCAGATTCCCTGACTATCCCAGTAACCATTGGACCCGCTATTCCTCTTTATAGGGACAACCTGGCTAGTCCTCGTCCTCCCGTCATGACCCCAAACATGCCAACTCCCAGCATTCCTCCCCCGAGAAAAGAAGTGCTCATAGATGATGACCAAGAAAGTGAGTGCGAATCAGTGGTCCTGATGGATATGCCCATTAGGGAACCTAGAACTAGCATGTCGGGGGCAAGAAGTCAGAGTAGGGCAAAAGAGGTTCTGATTGAAAGTACGTCTGGGGTTAGGAGTGCCACAGTAGTATTCCCAGAAGAATTAGACCGATGGACCAAAGAATTAGAGAAAGAGACCACTCCCCAACCCAAACCATTAGAAATCTATAAGCTAAGAATAGAAATAGAAGAGATGATGGCTGGAAATGTAGGATTAGACCGCTTAAACTCCTTCAGCGAAGAAGAGTTACTGTTCATCAGTAAAAACCTTACCCGGAACGCTAGATTGCTCCATGAGAGACTGATGGACACAGCCACGGAAATGGGAATAGACGTCAGTCGCTCTAAAATCCTTCAGAAACCCGACAGAGTAGATTTTTCGGACAAAGACTTAGAGAGCTTGAATGTGGTAGGAAAACAGATCCAGATAAAAGAATTATTAAAACTCTTGCAGAAATGGGGGGATGTAGGGAAATGGAGAACCCGGTGGGCAAAGAAAAAGGAAGACAGCAGGGCCAAAACCCCGGCTTCAGAATATGTGCTGAAAGAAGTGACTCCCGCAGAAAAATTGTGTCCCATGAGAGAGGTCCCGGGGGGAAAGTATGTCCATGTCCCTTGGTCCCGACAGGATATCGTGTCATTTACTAATGACTTCCCGAAATTACGGGAGAAACCAGTTGACTGGTACAGACAGGTTGAACGCTTCATAAAAGTTCAGAAATGCCTATTGAAAGACCTGGATGGGTTTTTCGACATTGTGGTCCCTGTAGATTTGTGGACCGACTGCAAAATTGAAATTGGTTGGCCTAGTGAGGAATATGCGAGAGACGAAAAGACTGGAGCTCCCGCACCTGAAGTAATGAGGAAGTATGAGCAAGTCATACAATACCTCAAGAAAAAGATACCTGCAAAAGAAACCGATTGGACCCGGATAGATAGAACTACCCAAGAGAGAGACGAATCTGTCCACTCCTTTTATGAAAGGTTGCTGCAAGTGTTTAAAACTTACAGTGGAATCGATAATGTGGACATGAAGGACATGACCCATTTTAGTTACAGATTTGTGCTGGGATTGAGGCCTGAAATATCCCAATGGATACGAGATAATAAAATCAGCTGGCAGGGAAAGCCTATAGATGATGTCCTTAAATACGCAAAATACTGCGAAGATGAGATCGAGAATAAAAAGAAAGCCCTCAAGGAGAAGGTTATGTGGGCACAAGTGAAATTGGCTGAACAGCAAGAAAAGCAGTTGAGTAAACTGAATTCTAATAATAATACCCAAAGTACCAATGCTGGGGGAGGAGGGAAGCCCCGTGCAAAAATTAGTCGGGAAGAAGCTATGAAGAAGTTTCCTTGCCACGGGTGCGGCCAGATAGGGCATTGGAGAGATGAGTGTCCACACCTGCAGGCCGGTAATGCCCCTATAAATGGTTTAAATCCACAGGTGCAGAAAGAGGGGACAAGAAAGAACCAGCTACAGGTAAAACTACCACCAGTACCTCGCGCTCCTAGACAGAATTATAAGAATCAGGGCCAGCAGAATGAAAGGGCGGAAATATGGGAAGGAGAGAATGAAAGCAATGCAGCAATTCCACAGTACCTGTTAAACGATTCTTTTCTTTGTGATGAACAAGATTGACGGGGCCTGAGGGGGGAGGACAAGGAGTGCGTACTTGGCGCCTCCTTACCGGTAGACCAGACTGGACCATACATTGAAGGAAAGGTTGAGGGAAAAGACGTCACCTTTCTGTTGGACACTGGTGCTACCCGGTCCACTGTGAGAACAGTGGATGTTCCTAACCTACCCCTCTCGGGAGAAGAAATCCAAGTAGTGGGTGTCTCCAATCAAATAATAAGTACTCCAGTAACCGAACCTATGGAAATCTCCATAGGAAACTTTAAAGAAATGCACAGATTTGTGGTCTGTGATTCCAGTCCTGTGAACCTGCTAGGACGTGATTTGTTGTGCAAAATGCGCTGCACCATCTCTTGCTCACCAAAAGGTGTCGAAATTCAGACCCCCGATGAAGATGGTTTGTATAAACTGATGTTAGTGAGACCCGACACTGACATTAAAACCTTGTCCATTGAAGACTTACCTGAAGAGCTTCAGTTAAGAGTGGTGCCTGAAGTATGGGATTTCACGGGAAAAGATGTAGGCTTAATGGCAAATGTGGACCCAGTCAAAATAGCGATAAAAACAAATGCTGTATATCCCAGAACAAGACAGTACAAAATGAGTGCAGAAGTAAAGGCAGGAGTCGCAGTTGAAATTACCAGATTGCTCGAAGCAGACATCATACAAGAAGTAATGAGGAGTCCCTGCAACTCACCCATCATTGGGATTAAAAAGCCTAGTGGAAAGTACCGAGTAGTGCAGGACCTGCGCAAGGTAAACCAAATTGTTGTACCTTGCTGTCCCATTGTGCCCAACCCTGCAGTGATCCTATATCAGATTCCTTGGAATGCGGAATGGTTCACTGTCATTGACCTATGCCACGCATTCTTTTCCATCCCATTGCATCCAGAAAGCAAGTTTTTTTTTAGTTTTGAATTTGACAGCCATATCTATGTCTGGAATCGTGTCCCTCAGGGGTACACTGAAAGTCCATCGATCTTCAACCAGATCCTAAAGAAATGCCTTGAATCTCTAATACTGCCTAGAGAGTCAGTTTTGGTACAGTACATAGATGACCTTTTAGTGGCATCTAAAACTCAAACTGACTGTGTCACTGACACCATCGCCTTGCTGAATCACCTAGGAAAGGGAGGACATAAAGTGTCCCCTGACAAGTTACAGTTCTGTAAAAACTCAGTAAAATATCTGGGGCACCAGATAGAGAAGGGGATCCGAAAAGTCACCACAGAAAGGATCAAGATAATAAAAGCCATGGACCTACCCCGAACTCAGAAAGAGGTGAGGATGTTTCTAGGGGTTGTGGGGTACTGCAGGCAGTGGATTGTGGGATTCGCAACTCTGGCCAAACCTTTGATAAAAATGACCAAGAAGGGAGTAGAAGACCCAGTCAGTTGGGACAGTGAAAGCATGTCCGCTTGGGTAACATTGCGAAACTGTCTATGTACTGCTCCTGCCTTGGGTATGCCTGACTATTCCAAGCGCTTTGAACTGTTCTGTGACACTAGAGAAAATTGTGCGCTCTCAGTCCTGACCCAGGAGCATGGGCTGGTAAGGCGCCCCGTGGCCTATTTCTCGGCCACTCTAGATCCGGTGGCTGCTGGATTACCCGGATGTCTGAAGGCAGTAGCCGCTACTTGCGTCAGTCTAGAACAGAGTGAGAATATTGTCATGGGACATCCTGTCACTGTATATGTTCCACATTCTGTTGTAATTTTACTGACAAGAACCAAGACCCAGTATCTCACACCTAGTCGGCTGACTAAGTATGAGAGAATTTTGATTGGTGCTGAGAATGTAACAATTTCTCGGTGCAATGTTTTAAACCCTGCAACTCTGTTACCTGTTCCTCTGGACATAGACGCCAAGGATGAAATGGAACATAATTGCATTGATCTAACAGAATTCAGCACTAATCCCCGTCCTGACATCCGAGAAGTGGCATTGCTTGATGGGGATCTAACACTCTTTGTGGACGGCTCATGTTTAAGACATGAGAGTGGAGGTCTGTGTGCTGCCTATGCTGTGGTCACATTGACCAACACCATAGAAGCCTCTTACCTGTGCGAGGTAAAATCTGTACAGGTAGCGGAGCTCATCGCATTGACAAGAGCCTGTAGGAGGGGTAAAAACAAAAGAATAACTGTTTATACCGACAGTCAGTACTGTTACGGGGTTGTTCATGACTTCGGCCAACTATGGTTACAAAGAGAATTCATGACTTCCTCAGGTACCCCTATCAGAAACGGAAAGGTGGTACAAGAATTACTGGAAGCTATTCAATTGCCCAAAGAATTGGCTGTGGTCAAGTGTGCGGCTCACAGATCCGGAAATGATGATGTGACAGCCGGGAACAGATACGCTGACCAAATCGCACAGTTTTGTGCCCGACACCAAATGTCCCTCCAAATTGGGTTATGGGGTGGACACAGCTGCCAACTGATGTTGTTTGATAATGTGTCAACGTGGGATGAATTGAAAGACTTACAACAGCTAACAGACAGGACAGAAAAAGGCAGGTGGAGTGAGAATGAATGCAGAGTGAGGAATGACGGTGTGGTGGTAAACAAAACTGGAGTACCTGTGCTGCCCGACAGCCTGATAGATCCCATGGTCAGGATGATACATGAACCTACACATATGGGAAGGGACGCCATGTGTCATGTGTTTGACAAAGTGTTCTACAATTCAAGGTTCAGGAACCAAGTGGAAAGGTTTTGCCAGAGGTGCTTAGTGTGTCAGCAATTCAATGCAGGAAAGAAGACTGTAGTAGAACAAAGTACCATCGGAAAGGCAGTAGGTCCCTTTGTTAGGATGCAGGCGGACTTCATAACAATGCCCAGATGCAAGGGATATAGGTATGTCCTGGTCATAGTGTGCCTGTTCTCCCGGTGGGTGGAGGCTTACCCAGCAAAGAAAAATGATGCCTTGACTGTAGCCAAATTATTGCTCAGGGAGTTGATACCTAGGTATGGAATTCCTGAGACGATTGAAACAGACCAAGGTGGGCATTTTGCCAACGATGTCCTAGAAGAGCTCTGTAAGGCCTTTAAAATGAAGCAAAGACTGCACTGTGCCTACCATCCCGAGGCGTCTGGGGTGGTTGAACAAACAAATAAATGGCACAATCAAGTCCAGATTGGCTAAGATGTGTGATTCCACCAAAATGAACTGGACAGAAGCTTTGCCCCTTGTGCTGATGAGTCTGAGAAGTATTCCAAATCGGAAAACAGGTCTGAGCCCCCATGAGGTACTAATGGGGAGAGTGATGCGACAAGCATGGGTACCTGGACACAAACTGCTAAGCATTACTGATGATTTGGTGCTAGAATACTGCAAGCAACTGGGTGACCAAGTGCGTTCTCTCTCCCACCAAATTGGAGAGACAGCTGACGACTGGCCCAAGACTCCAGCACATAAGCTACATCCAGGTGATTGGGTGGTGTTAAAGAAACATACCCGGAAGAGTTGCCTTGGACCAAAGTGGGGAAAGCCAAGACAAGTCATCCTTGTCACCACTACTGCTGTAAAGTGTGCTGGTGTACCGAAGTGGATCCATGCCAGCCACACCAAGCGGGTAACGGGAGAAAACGCGACTGAAGCTGAAGGCAGCCCTGCTGAGGAGACTCCCGAAGAGAGTCCAGATCTCGCTGATATCGAACTGCCGAGCACAAGTCAGGACGTTGAGTGGTACCCTGCCGACGATCAGGTTCATGATCCAATACGAACCAGGAAATATTCCTACCTAGACAGTGAGTGGGATAGTCCAGGTGAGACAGAACTAGAGGACGAAGGTCAGGTCAACGAGACTCACATCACACCTGATCAGGAATTAGGCCAAGTAGGGACAGATCAAGACATCGACACTCCACCCGAGACTCCGGAGTCCGGAAAGGTACAGATAGTGGTCAAAGTAGAAGTTCATGCGGAAGAAAATGAAGGGAACGAAGTGCATGAACCAGAGCAGATAGAAATAGACAAACTTGTTCAGGAATCAGAATCCAGTTCACCTGAAAGCAAAGAAAACATACAAAGCGAACCTGAACAGGGCCAGCTTGAGGACCAGGCAGAAGAAATAGATGAAAGACCTGGAACTAGTCAGACAGGAAGGGAAATAGACTCTGTCAAACCCAAAGAGAAAATAAAAAGAGTGCACGAGGAAGGCCAAGTGTCCTCGACCACTGAAAGTCACAGAAGCAAAAGTACACCCAGGTACGTCAAAAGGCTAAGACTCCGAATAAAAACAGTCGAGGAAAAACTGAAAGACCGTAAGAGGGCTGAAAGTGAAAGAAAAGCAGCCCGAGGCAAGTCTCTGAGAAAGAGCGACAGAGTGAAGAAACAGAACAGACTGTATCGGAGCCCCGAATGGACATACTTGGTGCTGGAAGAAATTGATGAGCCCAGTCACAGTGGCAAAAGTGACGAAGAGTCCGTTACTGATCGGAGCTCTGACGAAGACCCCCCTTGAGACAAAACCGAGAGAAGCCTTGGTGTGAAGAAACAAAGAGGGGTTGCAAAAGCCACCTGTAAGCTAAAATGTCTGATTCAAGCGTAGCAGGAAGGTCCAGATTTGGGTGTTGTAAAACTTGCTGTAAAATATGCTTATGTAGTGTAGCTATGTTGATAGTCATGTGGATAGGACTAACAGTTTTTATTCCTTTTATGATAAGTAAAGATCCTAACTTGTCCCCTACTGAACCTGAAGTGATAGACACAGACGTTGTACAGACTGCAGAAACACCACGAAGCTTAGAACGACGTGACAACTCAAAAAGTCTCAGACACACACGACCAAAATTAGAAGCATCAGATGAGGGTGGACTGCACTTTCACAACATGAAAAACAGGACGCATTTAAATGTTTTCGCTAACCTATTGGTGCATTATGTAGAAGCTATGGAAATAGGAGATTGTTATGTCTGCATGAAGCTACCCACTTCTGTAGCTGAAGGCGTGACATATCACCACTTACCCCTAACCTATGGAATCTCCTGTAGTATATTGGCAAGCTTGTTTTATAGAAGCACTCTACAGTACTACTATTCAAATGCTGACGTAGTCTTTTCTGAACTCCCTATTAGGGGACACCTGAATCTTGTACATATTAGAAGTGAGGTGACCCGGTATATGGGAGAATATTTCCTGACTATAGGTGACATAAACTTAAATGAAGCACGACAGGCTAATCTGACCTGTTCCTTGCAAGAGCAGGAAAAGATGTTCATAAAAATGGCAGACCGAAGGAGGGAAAAGTTTCAGAGAAAGGCAAATGACGAAAAGGATAGAGTCCCTAGATGGGCAGAACATATGGATAACACCTCGCAAGGCGAAGCTAATCCTGCTTTGTTGCTGGATTTTGAACGGAAAGGAAAACTTTGTCTCCATAGAGAAAGGACAGAATATTATAACAATGTATTCATTGGTTCCAGCGAGTGTGAACATAATTATAAGGTAATTGGAGGTTGGGGTTTCAAAAATGGGTCAGAACCTGTGTTTCCCGGAATATATTATATATGTGGGAACAAGGCTTATTTTAAATTGCCGGATCACTGGTATGGAAGCTGCTACTTTGGCATTGTTTTCCCGAAAATATACCATGTGAATAATGCTGCTGGAAGCAATGATGAAGACACTAATGGCTTAGTGCGTAGTAAACGTGAAGGTGTAGGAGAAATCATAGGTGATATCTTTAGTGCACTGATACCTGGAATGGGGGTAGTTCTGAACACACACAGAATTTGCAAATTATCTACAGTAGTGGATCGGTTATCTACTGACACTGCTGCTGGATTCCTGCTGGTCAATACTGAGATGGTTGCGATCAGATCAATGGTTTTGTAGAATCGCCTTGCTCTTGATACCTTATTAGCAAAAGAGGGCGGAGTCTGTAGAATGCTGAAGGCGCAACATTGTTGCACCTATATTCCTGATAAGTGTCGAACTTAAAAGATATGTGAAGAACATAACGAATTTGGAAAAAGAACTCAAACCATTGGAGGTTGATAGTGCATGGACGAGACTGACTGGAGGTCTCTCCTCTATAGGTAGTTGGTTCTCTAACTTAGGTAGAAATCTTCTGTGGAAAATACTGATGCCAATATTTGGAATAGGTGTGGTTGCACTGATCATATTCATCTGCTGTAAATGTCAAAAGTGTAAAAAGAAGTACACTATGAATAAGAGAGGAGTGAAAAGAAATATAGATGAGTTAGAATTAGAAGAATTGAGAAATCAAATATACAAAAAGGTGAAGAATCACCACTCTCATAAAGAAGCTGAAAGAAAAATCAACAATAAGTTTGTAGGAATCGAGATGCATGATATGGAAGAATAAAAGTTGGCATCTGTTTCCTTTTTAGTGATGATAGTAAATATCATCAAAGAGGGGATTGATGGAGCAAGGATTTGCGTGTAAAGCGACTTGCTCCCACTCATGAACCTCGCCTAAATGCCTAATCGTACTAATCCCACTGTCCGTCATTTATTTAGCAATTTCCCCAACACACGGGTGTCCCCGAGAGGCTTGCCTGTGTGTCTTTTCATCCTCACAATGCTTGCACTAAGGAAATGGCTGCTTTGCAGAAATCCAGTCTGCGCATGCGTCGGTCATACCCATGTGATGTGACGCACTCGCATTTTGGAGGGATTGTTTTGCTCATGCGCACTGATGCGAAAATGGCCGCTTGTCTCTCACCACGCTCTCAGCTTGCTACTGCTGCTTTCGCCTATCTGTCTTTTCGCACTAAACTTTAATACTACAGATGTTCTAAATTAAGGGGTGTGTTAAAGTCTATAACGGTATACAGTGTGATTAGTTTTATGTATGATTCTAATTTGTTCTCGCTTACTTTTCATGTACCGCGTCTCTGGGGGCTGGGGCACACTTGAGCTACGCCATGATGAAGCTCCTCTGAAACCTGTCATGTGACCTGGGAAAAACCTCACTGCGCAGAAGCTAAAACAAGCCAGCTGGCTCCTGAAGCCCAATGCGCCTGGGAAACCTCTCCAGGAGTCTGAATCTTACCTTGAGCAAAGCGACACTGTTGCTATATGCGACGCACTTGTATTGTTTTCTGTATTCCTATGCTTGGGAACGTGAACCCAAGGGGCGGGTATGAAAAAATTATTATGTATGATGGGAACACTGAATTCTAGGAGGTAACAATGATCACATCACCTCTCCTGACCAATCGTAATGTGGGGAATTGTCACTTGCAACATTAGTGGGTGGTCTAAGGGTCCCCAAATCGTATAATTATCCTAGGGTGGCATGGAGAAATTGTCCGACTTGTCCGAGTAGCAGACCTGTCACTGACCCTACGAACTCTATAGGTGCTCAATCTAAGAGTGCTGCGGAGCACTCTGTCCATGCTTTCCACAATCTCCTAAGGGGTGGAAATAGTCTTAAGTGCTGGCGAAGCACTTTGCTGGGGAAATTCGAAAACCCAATCGGGGTTACTGGCGGATTACTTGCAGAGAGGGGTAACGCAGGCGTTGCATCCGAAGCTGTGGGTGTTGGTCGTACCTTGGTGAGCCCAGCCCTGACCCAAACCTGAGGGGTAGCCTGTCCTGACTGTCCGTGAGCTGTACCTGCTCGCATTCTGGTATTCCATTCCTTGAGGGTCCTTGTCCCCGTCTTTCCAAACTGACCCGTGGCCAGGGTTAGTCCACATTCCTAATTAGGTAAATATCAATCAGTGGGTTTATGTCTTCTTTCTCTCTCTCCCTCTCTCTCTCTCTCTCTTTTCCTTAATAAAGCACACTTGCCTGTGATACTGCTCTATTGCCTTGAAAGCAACTTATATGCAATTGTTTATTAGAAGTGTTCCCTTTTCCCCCACCCAATAGGACATTATTAAATTGTCATATATAGTAGTATGTTCCATTTTTCCCCTTTCCCTTAGCCTGTTTGCAGTGAAATTCAGTAAGAATAGGATAACTAGCCTAGTTAAATACTCATATTAGGTCCTGTTTCATGTCCCTTGCCCTAGTTTAAGTTTGCGGTGAATAGCCTATCGCTTATCAGTGTTCTCAAATTTTTCTAATGATACTCGCCCTAATCCATAGTTACATTGTGGTAGTGATTTTTACCTTGGATGTTTTATTGTGTATTTGGCTTGTCCTTTTGGCATATTCATTCTGAAACCTTTCGATAAAACTTTAAACTCATCAGGTGTCTGTGGTCATTTCATGAACATACAGTGTGGATAAATGTATTTTGGTTTATAAGGTGAATTTCTTCCTAGAAACCCTGTCTCCTATTCTCTGATAGCTCCTGATCCATCAGGAATAATGTGCCTGTGGTAAGTCAGGTACATGGTCAGCAGGGGTGTGAAGTCTCCCCCCGAATTACTCATAGTGGCGTGCAAGAAATCACCCGGTTCACGCAAACTCAGTACTTGGTTTACTCGCGCCAGGGCCCAGTGCGTGGGGAATAATTGGTAAACTTGTAACCCGGGTGACCTGCGCGCTCTATCAGTAATGGTACTTCTACTGCCACAGCATTGGTGGTGGCAGTCCCGCTTCACCTTGATCTGCCTCTGATTCCCTCTTATTGCTCTTGGGTGCTGATGTAAGAAATTAAGAAGATAAAAAAAGGGAGGAGTGGAACAGTTAATATCCCCAAAAATATTTTGACAGGCAAATACAGTAACGTTGTACTTTTCTGAGTCAGATCACCTCTAATACTTGTATGGAGTTGACCTATTCCTAATTTCCTAAACCTAAGCTTTATTCCAAATTTCCTAAACTACACTTGGAACTACTAATGCATTGCAACTAATGATTTTTGCTTCTCAACTCCCTTTGATGGGCCAACTCCATCTACCTTTTCAATGCATAGATGCATACTACGCATAACTAAGAGATTGCTTGGGATTGTATGAGATACATAAAGAAAGGCACAGAGAATGCTAACTCATTGATATTAATATTACCACTGTCTTAGCCTCAGCTAAAAGAAGTCTGCATGACTTCTCAAACAATCAGCCCGAGTGAGCACCGACAAATATGATTAGGTAGTGCCAAGCACCTGGCTAGTTCAAACTGTATAACATAATATTCATAATGTAAAGTTAACTTACCTCTCAGTGTCAGCAGCAGTCTATTCGAAAAAAAAATATTAGCATTGTATAACACAACAAATAAATAATCATTCACCGAGCCCTGCTACCTCGACTTCCAGCAGGTCGAGGAGGTCCTGCTCCGGTCGAGTATGTCTGCCCAGCAGTGTGTCAACTGCTGCTGGATGCGCTTGACCCCAGTCCTCTGATGCATGCACTGGTGCAACAAAATAGAAGGGGGTTCCCAATCGGGGATTTTTAGATTAAGGGCAGGCTAGAGGGGTAAAGCAGCAAAAAAGAAACAAACACAGGACCCTGCCCGTATCGTCTATAAGAGGTCCTACAAGAGGATTCTAGAATTCACAAGCGGGTGACAGTAAAAAGTATTAGAGCCAAATACACATAAAGACTTTTTTAGATTGCTTTAATTTGTCAGCCATTTGGTCAATGACATTTTTTCTAAAGATTTTAGAATTGTTTTAAAAAGTTTTGAATATAAAAGACATTGCATATATAACATGTATACGATTTCAGGGAAAACAGGGGTCCCACACACACAGCTCAGTTCAAGACTCAGTGCGCATTTATATCCTTTCCACTATCTTTCATTCAGAATTCCTTTCACACATCACATGCAAACCGGTACAACAATGCCTAAGGATGCAATCAAGATGGACAATGTTGCATTGACAAATGCACAAGGTGAGGCAGAGACAGAATGAATGAGGTCATCTAGATCAGATGAAGATCTACCATTAGCAAGAAATATGCCAACGTGCGTTTCGGTGTAAGGCCCGGATTAGGCCGCACCTTCGTCAGGATGAAGATGTACCACGGGGTGGAAAGACACACAACTGGGAAAAAAAACAATATATATATATATATATCTCAACAACACAGGTCACCCTTAAATCACCAGTCGTTTCGGAGATTACCACAAGGAAGAGACCAACGAATCCCAAAGGTGCTGGCAAAAGGTACTTTATTCCATAAAGGTCACAGCAGCGTTAGCAGATGACGCGTTTCGGGCGGTTGCCCTTGCTCACATAAAAAATATTTCCCATCATGCTCTCTTTTTAACCACATTCGTATACACCATGTGATGCACAAATAATAAACATAAAGAAAATACTAGTGGGTCACTTTTCAATACACCATAGATTTACTATAAATTCCGAGTGGCATATATTGTGCGTAGTTGGAATAATATATTGGTATTTTATGGATATCATCCATTCATTTAATATCACCATAAATGCTTGAGTTGTATATATCGATTCACAGAAACTGCAATAAAGTGCGTTGTGCTTGCGCTATTTAGCATGTGCAAAAGAGTGACAATAAATATATTGCAATATCAAAAACTATTTTATCCTATTTACAATATAAATAGATATAAAACAAACTTCAATAAAATATGCAAATATCCATCTCCATACACATCCAGTCATAGTTTAAAGGTAAAACTGTACATACTTAAATACTGTTTTGTTGGATAAAAATGTATTATATCATTTCATCATTTCAATACATTTTTTAAAGTGCAATAGTGATGTTGTAAACTTGACACTCAAATGTGCAACATAACGCAAAATGTGCAATGTTACGCAAGATATTAAGATGCAATTTCGAATCCTATAGTTTCCTTAAGCCAACTACCTGAACAATCTGGGACATCTAAAATAGATGGCAACCCCTATTCTGGTGATTAATGTGACCTACACAAAAGAAATTATTTAATAAAGTGACTGAATTTTCACAGGGAGAACCTTGATTCATCCCTGTTATAAACAGTTAAAAGAAAAAAGAAAAAGAGAGAATGTAAACAAATCTGTTCTGGGTGTCGGACTGGGACATAGTTATAATAATAAATCATTAAATATTGCTGGGTTGGAGCACAACTCACAATCTTTATGTTGCTAACACAATTCTAGTACTCATATCTGACTATGGAGCATGTTGGTTGTTATTATTTACAGAAAGTGATACTGGTCTTCCGTGGTGTTCAGTCCATTTGGTACCTTAGAATCCAATTCTAAGATCATCTTGGATTCTAATTGCCTTAGCATCCTATCACGGTCTCCTCCCCTTCTGGGTTTGGGTACTGAGGGAAGAACATAATAGCTAAGACACTGGAGGTTGTTGTTGTGCACACTCTTGAAGTGTCTAGCTACCGGATAGGAGCTATCGTTGTTAACGATTGCTCGAATATGCTGCACTATCCTGGCATGCACTGGTAGGCTGGTGCTTCCCACATACCTCAGACTGCAAGTGCATGCCAAGACGTAAACAGCATACTCTATTTTGCAACCGTAACTTCCCTTAATAGGCAATGGTACTGGGCTAAATGGAGTATTGTACTGTTGTGTATTGATTGCAAATTTGCAGGCTCTGCAGCTGCTGCATTTGTAAAACCCCAAACGGGGTGGGAACCAAGCTTTTTTCATAGAGAGTTCGGGGCAAGGTTTAGAGATGTGCGTACGTAGGGAGGGTCCCCTCCGAAACGTAATATCTGTCTGTGCTGGTAAATGATGGGATAATACTGCATCAGTTTTGAGTATAGGCCAACTCTTGCTTAGAATAGACCGGATTTTTCTATCCTGGCCACTATATTACGGTAATAAATCTAATAAGAGATTCAGCCGAACCTCCTATTGGGGCCTCATTTACCTCTACAGATTTAAATAGGGTTTCCCTCGCTCTTGTTTTCATTTTATTAACCGCTTTCTTGAGTATGTTTTCTCTATATCCTCGCTCCCTGAATCTGTCTAGTGCTTGGGCTGTGCATGTATTAAGCTCCTCATTGGTGCTACAGATTCTCTTCACTCGAAGAAGTTCGCTATATGGAATATTATCAATGACATGGCGAGAGTGGGCACTTGTGGCATGTAGGGTTGTATTCCCTGATGTGTCTTTTCTGTGTAGAGTGGTAGCTAGTTGCCCAGCTGTGTGAAAGACCCTGACATCTAAAAAGTCCACAGATGTCTTGCTGATATTATGCGTGAACCTAAGATTGTCCTCATTGTTGTTTAATGTAATGATAAATTCTTTCACACTTTCTTCATTACCTCTCCAGATTAAAAACACATCGTCTATAAAACGAACCCACATAACCACATTTGTTGCAAACACTGCTTCGTGTGTTTCCATGAGGACCAGCTTCTCCGACCAGCCAACGTGAAGACATGCGTAGCTGGGTGAGAAGCAGGCCCCCATGGCTATACCCCTTTTCTGTATATAGATGTCTTTGCCAAACAAGAAATAATTGTGATGCAAACACCAGCTTACAAATTCACTAAGCATCTTGTTATGGTTGTAACAGTGCACTGGTCGTGTGCTTAGAAAATAATCCAGTGCCTCCAGCCCTCTACCATGGTCTATACTAGTGTAGAGGGCTTCAATGTCCAATGTTACCAATATACAGTCTTCTGACCAAGCAATGTTTTTTAACTTTTGTAAGAAGTGTCCCGTATCTCTTATGTAGGTAGGCAGATTAGTGACAAGAGACTGTAAAAAATAGTCAGTGTACTGTGCCAGATGTTCTGTTAAACTGTCAATGGCAGAAATTATTGGTCTGCCCGGCACTGGAGACCTACACTTATGTATTTTAGGAATCAAGTAGAATTTGGGCAATACTGGATGTTCTACATGAAGAAATGTAAACTCTTCACTCGAAATAAGTCCTTCCCTTTTGAATTTATAGAGAAGTTTTTTTAATGATCTCTAGACAAATTATATTCTTGTATTTTTGTTTTGGCGTAGCACACAGTATCTGAAAGCTGTCTATTGGCTTCTTCCACATATTGAGCCTGGGGCCAGATGACTATATTGCCTCCCTTATCTGCGGTGCAGTCGATAATTTGATGATCATTTTTCAATTTATTGATTTATTATTATTACATTTATTGAGAGCGCAGCTAACCGGAGGTTTCCCGGCGCTAGTGAGCAAACAGAGGGTGAAATGAGCTGAGAAGGGTTAAGCAACAGATTTAGGAATTAAACAGCCAGGTCTTGATTCCCCTGCGAAATTTAAGGTAGCAGATTTCAGATCGCAGGGGTTGAGGCAGAGAGTTCCAGAGAGAAGGTGCTAAGAACGCAAACGAGCGACCGCCCATTTTGGCTTTATTGAAGCGCGGGATCTGAAACTTATTTTGTGTGGAGGATCTCAGTGTGCGGGAGGGGACATAATGCTGTACCAGAGAGGACAGATACTTCGGGGCTTTGCCAGTTTTGATGTGATGCATTATACAAAGAGCTTTAAATTTCACTCTGCACTCAATGCGCAGCCAGTGCAGATTGCGCAGATGGAAGGAGACCGAGGACCTGGCGGGCAGATTACAGATAAAACACGCTGCCATATTCTGAACCACCTGTAGTTTCTTGGTGACCTCCTTGCAGGCACCCAGAAGAAGGATGTTCCCATAGTCCATCCGTGATGTAACAAGGGCCTGGACTACAGTCCTATGGGTGTCTGCTGGAAGCATCCACGTGATCTTTCTCAGCCACCTGATGATGGTAACACAGGTGGCTGAGACTTTTACCACATGTTGCTTCATTGACAACTGGTTGTCAAAGAGGACCCCCAGGTTACGAGCTGTTACTGAAGGGGTGGGAATAGGGCCCATCTGCTGAGGCCAATGTTGCGGGCCCCAGAGCGATGAAGTCGGACCAAACAGAAGCAGCTCCGTCTTATCTCCATTCAGTTTTAATTTATGTCTGTGCATCCAGTTAGAGATTTGTTCCAGACCAGACCGAAGGGAGGACGTGGGAAGGTGTTTGTTGGTTGAGAGCGAGTAGACAATTTGGGTATCGTCTGCATAAGAGTAAATAGAGAGACCTGCTTGCTCAGCTAAGAAGGCTAGAGGCCTAACATAAAGATTAAAAAAGAGGGGACTAAGGATAGAACCCTGGGGAACACTGTGAGAAGAAGCGTGGATTGAGGAAACAGAGGAGGAGGAAAAAACTTGAAAGGTGCGGTCAGAAAGAAAGCTAGCAATCCAGGCCAGGGCAGGGCCATCAATGCCAATAGATTTTAGGGTGGACAAAAGGATGGTGTGGGAGACAGTATCAAATGCGGCACTCAGATCTAACAGAATGAGTGCCACTGTCTCCCCATTGTCCACCTGTCGTCTGATGGTCTCTGATACTCCAAGAAGGGTGGTCTCAGTGGAGAAGCCAGCCCTGAACCCGGATTGTGAAGAGTGAAGGAAATTTGAGGATTCAACATAGGAAGTGAGAAGAAAGTAGACATGCTTTTCCAGAATTTTGGAGTTGCATGGAAGCAAAGAGATGGGCCGGAAATTAGATGGATTATTTGGGTCAGCATTGGCCTTTTTTATCAACGGGACCACCATCGCATGCTTCCATGCTTTGAGGACCGTGGCTTCGACCAGTGAAGCGTTCAAAAGATCCAAAATAATCTGGAGTGTAGATGAGTCCAGGGTACCAAGTATTTGCGGAGGCATGGGGTCAAGGGGAGAGCCAGATTTTATTTCATCTAGGTATTTACGGAAAAGAGGGAACGAAATCAAGTCCCAGGAGTGAAGTTGAGGGGCGGGGGAATGGCCGTAAATGCCATAACAGATAAAGAATGGGGTGTTTGTAAATGAGAGCAAGAAGCATCAGAGGAAGAGGCGCTAAAATTAGCATAAATTTTATCTATTTTCTCAATGAAAAAATTAGCAAGAGAATTACATTGTTCTGTATCGAGACATGGGGCTTTAGGTGCAGAGGACATGCCTGATAGATCTTTTACTACTTTATAAAGTGCCTTAGGTCGATTTTGGGCATTGAGTATAGTGGTGTTGGCATAGTTGGCCCTGGCAGTGTCGCAGGCGGCATGGTATGTTTGAAGAGCAGTCTTATATTTTTTTTTTATCATCGATGCAATAATTGGAACGCCAAATGCGTTCCAGTTTCTTGCAGCGAGATTTTTCCTGTCGAAGTGTGTCATTAAACCAGGGGGCTGGTGGATGGTGGATATTAGGCTTATTCCTCTGAGCTGGAAGACAAGAATCTAAAGCTGTCATCAGCCAGGAGTTGATAGAGGACACATCTCTAGTAGTGATAGTAGGAAACGTGGGCCTAGAATTCTCAAGGCAGGTGTTAAGTTTACCATTATCCAAGCGTTTCCAATTTCTGCTGGCTTTGTGTGGGTGTAAAGTAGTAGCGGATTTGTGGTGGTCGGATATATTTAAACAAAAATTTATGATGAAATGATCGGACCAGACAATGGGCTGAGGGGGGAGGCAGGTGATGGTGTTAAGATTAGAAAAAATGGGGTCCAGTAAGTTACCAGCTTTATGGGTGGGGCCAGAATTATGCAGATGTAAGTCCAGGGCGGCCAGATCCTGTAGCAGACGAGTACTAATAGGGCAGGATATGTGATTGAAGTGAATATTTAGATCACCCACTATTAAGAAGTTGGTGGATTGTAACATCAAGGGGGCAATGAGCTCTGGGAGGGAGGATTCCCATGCACAAGTCGAGCCAGGAGGACGATAAATGAGAGTTCCAGTCAAAGTAAAATTAGGAGAAAGTAAAAGCTTAAATAGACCAGCTTCACAATTGGGGAAATCAAGATCTTCCCATTTGCAGGAATATTCCCTTTTAAAGATGATGGCAATACCACCACCCTCCTTGTGAGCTCGGTTTCTCCTTAGAAAGGTGTAATTATTAGGGAGAGCCATGGCGATGTCCGGGCCGGAGCTCTCGTTTAGCCATGTTTCAGTCACAAACATGGCTGCAGGGCTTGAGGACATAAGGAGTTCAAAAAAGTCTCTCTTCTGTTCAGAGAGAGATCGGCAATTTAAGCTGATAAAACACAGATCAGGGCAAGTCGAGTGGGTAATAGATGTAGAGTGTGTGACAGAGGGAGTATCCCAAAGTATGGGTAAAGTAGTGCATACATCAGGGATGGCAGAATCAAGCGTGAGAGCACATTTTGGACAACTCACCGGCGCATCTTGGCAGCGAAGTAAAGGAACAAAAGTACATGGAGGCGGCTGCAGACTCAGTAAGGCAGTGCGGGAGTATGTTATGTAACCGGGAGCAGTGGGGGTAGACCCTGGTCCCGTCCGGACGGGCGCAGACGGGCAGGACTTTGGCACGACTTCGGCGCCAAGTCGGCGCTCCCGCTGCGCTCGTCCGCTGCGCTTCCGCCACTGCTTCATTAAGTACACAATGGAAAGAAATTCACTGGACCGCTAACCTGCAGATTGACCAGCAGGGCGGAAGTGAGGATGTTAGGGCCGGATGCAGGAATTAGCGCTCGTGTGGGCCCGCTGCAACTAACGGCACAAGCCGTGGCGGATCGGTGCCCAGAGCGAGAATGAATATGTGGCCAAGAATAGAACGTTGTGCCGAGGAGCGGCGTTCAAGAAAAGTAAATTGCGTTTGTTTTAAAATGCACAACAAGTTACGCGTTGCGCCGAGAAGCGGCGATCAAAGTAAAATAACACAAATAAAGTTTTTTTAAAAATAGCAAATAAACACACAGAGCCTCAGCGGCCTGTCTCACCAATTGGAGCCCAATATTCTTTTTCTTTTACTGTTTTGATTCTCTTGCGGTGTTTGACTTGATGATATAGTCTCTTGAGGTCTGCCGTAACTACTTTGTGAAAAGAATCGATAGCGTCTCTTGGCATGGTTGGCATGAAATTGGAGGCTGGTTTGAATGGGCTGCCGCCTGCTCCAACTTGATATATGGATGCTTCTCTTAGTTCTTGTTGTGTGGACAGATTGGCATTGTCATCACTGATTTCCTGTGAGCTCCCCAATTGTTGCAGAGTTAGAAGCCCTCTCGCGTCTCTTGCCTCTAAAACTGTGGAAGGTGCACTTCTTGTAACACTTTCTACCTCGTTGAGACCATCTTTGATATTGAAAAATTTGCGCAATTTAAGTTTTCTTATGTATATGAAGACATCAATTCTTGTGGAAGTATAGTTAAAGTCTGTTATTGGGCAATATGTGAGACCTAAACTCAACAGTTGTTCCTCCGCTTTGGTTAATACCACAGTAGATAGGTTCACAATAGTGTTGTTGTTTGTTCCTATTGATTTTTGTTTTTGCGCCAAAACTGCTTTTTCTTTTTGTTGCTGTTTGGCTTTGTGGTTTTTCCGCCGTTGTTTCCGGTTTCTGTTGATCCTTGCCCTTTTTGATGTTGCCCCTGTCGGTTGTGTGAGCGCCGACTTTGTAGGCGGGCGTTGACTAAAAAATCAACCTCTTCGCCGACATTGAGGACATGAAGCGGCTCTGATCCGCCTGTAGCTCCCCTGGGGTCTTCATCTGAATAGAGACTGCTCAGATTGCTGCTGTTAGATTCCGTCTCACTTATTCCCCCTTCTATGTCATGGATTATGTTGGTACCCCCTTCTGTTGTTGAGGTGGTAACTGGGGTCACTTTTGGATTGGCTTTCAGGCGTCTTGCACTGTCGAATTTGCGTGCGAAAGTATAGATTTTCCCATTTTCAAAATCGTCCTTATCACGTGCAAATTTCCATGCTTTTCTTGTTTTGATTTTATCCTCATGTGCTTTGAGGCGCTTTTGAATTTCCTTTTTTAATTTCGGTATCAGTTCATTAGGTTCAAATTTAGTCAATTCCTCATTAATACTTTCGGGCGCAGACGGGCAGGACTTTGGCACGACTTCGGCGCGAAGTCGGCGCTCCCGCTGCGCTCGTCCGCTGCGCTTCCGCCACTGCTTCATTAAGTACACAATGGAAAGAAATTCACTGGACCGCTAACCTGCAGATTGACCAGCAGGGCGGAAGTGAGGCGTCTTGCATTGTCGAATTTGCGTGCGAAAGTATAGATTTTCCCATTTTCAAAATCGTCCTTATCACTTGCAAATTTCCATGCTTTTCTTGTTTTGATTTTATCCTCATGTGCTTTGAGGCGCTCCTGAATTTCCTTTTTTAATTTCGGTATCAGTTCATTAGGTTCAAATTTAGTCAATTCCTCATTAATACTTTCCATGTCTTTCAGAAATTGCAGACGGTCTATTTTGCATATTTAATTAATATGTTCATCAACTTAGTTAGACCCCATTCTTTTAACATATCTGGGTGTGGTTGGTCGCTGCTGGGTGCCAAAAGGATTCTCAGCCCCCGTGGGACCCGCCCTTCCCCTACATACATCGAAAGCGATTTATGCTCCCACCACTTCTTGCATTCATTCCTCATGCACTTCTCCATGCGTTTCATTAAGTTCTTAATTTGTACCTCACTCGATAACGGAGCTTGTTGCGCATTTGTTGCAGTTCCTGCAGTTGCTCCTTTCCTAGCAACATTTGGCAGAATGTGAAAAAGCTCCAACAAAGCCTTTTCCCTTTCTTTAACTGTCTTGTCCGACATTCTTACACTGCCTACGTCCTGCTGTATTACCTTCAATTCTGAGGTTGTGTATTTTAAAGTGCGAAGCAGATAATGCGTTCCGTTCGCTCTTATTGCCAAAGTCCTCCCAACCGCCTGTTATCTGAATACCACACTTGGATACTTTCACTCACCGCGATGTGTTTCTTTATCGGCATGCACGCCTCAGCTTTGTCGCTGTTGTTTTTCTTCGCGTTTGAAGCTCGTTTCAGCGTGTTCCTGGCGACTTTCACAACGCGGTGAGCAAACGAAAAGTAGGTGTGGCAGTTCTCTCAGGCAGTGTCCGTGGCGAAATTCTGATATCACAGATGCACGAAAAGTTGGTTGGGACCCACAGACATTTTGAAGGGAGTGGATTCGTAGCGGAGGCAACCACCCTCCGCGGATTAAATCAACAACACAGGTCACCCTTAAATCACCAGTCGTTTCGGAGATTACCACAAGGAAGAGACCAACGAATCCCAAAGGTGCTGGCAAAAAGTACTTTATTCCATAAAGGTCACAGCAGCGTTAGCAGATGACGCGTTTCGGGCGGTTGCCCTTACTCACATAAAAAATATTTCCCATCATGCTCTCTTTTTAACCACATTCGTATACACCATGTGATGCACAAATAATAAACATAAAGAAAATACTAGTGGGTCACTTTTCAATACACCATAGATTTACCATAAATTCCGAGTGGCATATATTGTGCGTAGTTGGAATAATATATTGTTATTTTATGGATATCATCCATTCATTTAATATCAGCATAAATGCTTGAGTTGTATATATGCAGTAGAACTCCAGCTTCGTAATCCCTTTCCCATAGGGCACAAACAAAGAGCACGGACCACCAAAGTGCAAATCCTTCAATTTATTTTTGCTGCAATTTCATTCCATAGTACATATATATATACATGTTTAAAAAGCAGCCGCCATATATATGGTCTTTTATTTTACATACATTGGTTTATGTCATTAGTCAATATGTGTTATGGCTCCAAATACTAAGGTCACTCCAAAAACATTTGGCTATATTTAGTCAAGAAAACCATCTTATGGCACAAAACCTCAGGGGACAGGGAACCCATCAGTCCATACATTTCATGCACTATAGTGTAAACACATGTTCATGCAACATTCATACATTTATGCCAAGTCCAGAAGTTTCATATATAGGGTCCCCCGGAGGGGTCATTCCGCAGGGACACTCAAACTGAGGGGTCTCCATCCCAGAAGAAATCTCCCCAATTCAAAAGGCATTTTTTCCATAGTTAGATTTGGTCAATATTATTTAGTCTTGCCGGGATCAAGGGCAAAGAGATGAAAATGCCACTCACCAGAAGTAGTAGTCACCACCGTTCAAAGGGGGTGGGGGGGTGGGGGGTGGGAAAGGCTAAAAACTGACCCACATAGTGGTTTTCGATGAGGGGCCAGACCAGTTCAGATTTCTTAAGCGTAGCTCACACGTTCTACATATGAAAAAGAAAAAATACCCCATAGCAGTTGGCACTCCTGCAGGTACACATGTACCCACTCCAACCTGTACTGACACCTCCACCTCTGAAAAAATGGGGCGGGCTGCAACCCTTGGTGGTGCCGACAACAGCAAGGTGAGCGGCTAATAGCCACACTGTCGTTGGTGCTTCCTCTCTGTAGGAAAGTAGGACCTACTGTCATGGTTAACACGACTTTTTGCTAGTGTCACTATTTTTTTTATGACTTGCCTGACTAGGATCCTGATAACCAGGACCCCAGTCACTGTGCTGTCTCCCTAAATTGACTATGGGAATTCTGTACCTCCACAATTGGCTACTGGTGTACCCCTATAAGACCCTAGTATATGGTACTGAGGTACCCAGGACATAGGTAAACCAGGGGTCCACTATGGGGTGTAGGATGTATTGTGCGACACATGAGTGACTACTCAAAATGTGACTAAAGGCCTGTGTAAGCTGGTGCTAGCCCTACTTACGACAGATAAAAGTTTTCTTACATCTTTATAAGGTATATTCTTAAAACCTGTAAGTCACCCCTAAATCAGGCCTTTCAATCCTGAAGGCAGGGGGCTGGGTTATAAGTGTGAGGGTGCCCTACAAGCCATTTTGATACTTATAGAGGCCATCCGTTCATTACGTGATTGCTAACTATGTAGTGGCTATGCCGAAACAAACATGTTGGGATCATACCCCAACACCGTTACCGGTGTTGGAAGTAATATCCCATGCACTGGGGGCTGCTCTGGGAGCCTCTAGTACTCCCAGTAACAGCCTTTTCAGGGTCTGCCAGCATGCTAGTGTTTCTGCCGACCCCAAAACGATTCTGCCTTCCTGCTGCTGGGATGTAGGACGTTACAACGCATGCTTTTACCACGCATGCCTTTACAACGCGGTTTTTACAACGCATGCCTTTACAACGCATAGTGCTTTGGGGCGCTGGATAGTGAATAGTTTAATTTACTATTCCAACTACAGTCCCCGTGGATAGTAGGGAAGGTGTTGGATAGTAAATTAAACCTATTCCCTATCCTAGAGTGCCCCCCAGCGCAATGTGTTATAATGGTTTGCGTTGTAAAAGTTGCGTCGTAAAAGCACTGCATGGTAAAAGTTGCATTGTAAAGGATGTTTCCCCTGCTGCTGAGCTGAGCGCGAACAGGGGAAGGTAGAACAAATGGTTTCCTGTCAAAGGGAGGTGTGACCACCTCCCAGGCAGAACTTAGTGTATTGGGCTGGGCTGGGATTCTCGCCATGGCAGCGCTACCAGACTGCTTTGAAGGGCACATTTGGTGCGCAATTTGCTTACTCCGGTTTGAGCCAGTTCAGGGAGCCCTTGCCTTCTGCTCAAAACTGGACAAAGTACATGGGAGTATCCGCACCACTGTTCAGCCCCTCCTCTGGGAGGGATCTCTGGGTCATCCTAACCTCTTTCCTAGGGTATTTAAGGGCTTACCTGGGGATGGATCCTCTGATTCTTTGTGGGACAATATTTAAGCCTGAAACCACATCACTCTACAACCGTCTAGACAGGTGGACTTCGCCTGAAGCCGAGACTGCATCAAGGAAGACTCCTTGTGCTCCTGGTCTCATTGTTCTGCAAGTCTTCTTCATTGTCTG
Organism: Lissotriton vulgaris; assembly: GCF_964263255.1. Taxonomy (NCBI): domain Eukaryota; kingdom Metazoa; phylum Chordata; class Amphibia; order Caudata; family Salamandridae; genus Lissotriton; species Lissotriton vulgaris. The sequence continues at coordinate 1,589,544,487 of NC_141693.1, read as the reverse complement.
TATCTGTGTTTCCTTCAAGATCTTCAACAGATCTGTGAACATCAAAGACACCCAAAATAATTTCCCTTGGCATTAAGAAGTCACTTCCCTGCATCTGCAAGCACCGCAACAAAACTGACCGGTCTGCTGCTCCTGATGTCCCATGGACTTCGAAAGGCTCAGCAACACAAGTGGTGGTTCTGCAACTCCCTCGAGACCTGATCTGTTTACTATGCAGTTTTGAGTTGAAGTGTCCTTTGTTGGAACTGTTGGGTCTGAGCCCCTGTTCACTACATCAACTTGCCGTTACCAAGATTTGTTGGCTCTGCACTTCAGAGATCTTCGGCCTACAAGTAGCTCCAGCCTCCAGCATCTCTTCCTGACAAGTACAGCATCCTCACTGCATCCTCTGCACCATGGGCCTTCATCTTTGGTGAGCTGCTCAGGGTCCTCTTGCGCCTCCTGTGCCTTCAGCTGGTGGGTCCCGTTGAGTGTCTTCTTCTGCTCCAGTGGGCCCTTCTGCCTGCTCAGGGCCTGCTCAGGGTCAGGGCCCAACATTGCTGCTTCTTTGCTTTTCACGACTGTTGTAACTGCCAAGGATTGTTGGTGCTCCCGCAAGACATCCACCCCTGGTTCTCGACATCCAATGTGTGACAGCTCGTGCACAGCTCCTGGTCTTCTTCAGCATCGCATGGTACCCACAGCTGCAGCAGCAAGGTCACTGTCAAATCTTCTGAATCATCCAACATCGGTGGCCATTGTTCATCCATGCCTCCTGATCACCTCTGTAGAAGGGATTCCGTTTTCTCACAGAACTGTGCACAGAGATCAGGAACCTCAGTGAATTAGGGTGACCCAAAACTCACCTCAGTATCCAAAATCCCCTTACCGAGCTAGCTACAGTGTCTCATTGGTTATAACAAACTACCAATGACTTAGACAAACCAGAACATGAACTTAGATTACCTCAGGTATCGTGGAACACATGAACACTCTTTCGCTCTATAATCATTTCAAACCAGAACGGGGAGTAAAAGAAGACACGTGCAATTTTGAAATATATATTATTCAATGCAAGGTTCTCAAACGCAGTATTTTATATAATACCAGAATACATATTATAAAAATCAGAGTTATCAGCATAGTCACTAATCCATAGTAAGCAAACGGTGATAGCATATTATAATGCAAAATCACTAGAGATCTGTATCACCTATATTTCGCGCACCCTATTTAGCATACTATATTATATCTAAGAAGGTCTCATTTGGGTTTTAGCAGGGTGGGCCCATACCTCTGATTCTCAGTAGGAGAAGATCACATCATCAGCTACCAGCTCTCTGCATGCGAAGCACCATCAAGTGTGTTTTTGCATTCTCAGTAACTCTATCTTAAACCCGCTTAGAGCCCAATGTTGGCAGCAACTGTATTTGTGTTATGTCTAGTGGTGCGAGGATCAGAGCTCCCAGCAACCTTGTGTTAGGTTATTCTTAGAGGGTTCCGCACTCACTGTTCAGACAGTGTACCAAGCACGACTGATATCAGAACAATAACATATTATTCTCAAATAAATCACATCTTTCGTCTAGGTTGAAAGCTACAATAACAATTATGTGTCGTGTGCAAACTGAAGCCAAAGGAAAATATGTCGTTTAAACACTTAATAAACTCATGCTAACTTAACACAGTATATAGAAAAGCAGCATCTATATGACACCTCCGAGTGGCATAAACTCTGTCCCCTCTGCTTGCAGGTTCTTCATTTAAAGAATCCACCCTTAGATTCCACCGGAGTCTGGCACAGTCTTCTCCAGTGGCCTATCTCCTAAAGTCCTCCATTGTGGTCTACAGCGGTTTCTGACGCCACTTCGCACAAATGCACCCAGCTTCCCTGGTGTAGGTATCCTGGTACATAAACAAGGAGAATCCTACTACCAGTTGGAAAGAAAAGTGAAGAAAGGGGGAACACTCAGTGTTGTGTAAAATACCCCTCACACACCAACAGGCCCCTTGGTGTCATGCTTCATCATCGGGGTCTTCGCACCCCGCTAAGGGGATGCGGCACGCTACGACCTGCGACTACGCGGGAGCGTTGACAAATCAGACTATGTGTGGTGTGTGTTGAGTGCAAGTGAAAGGATTTAGATGTGAGTGGGAAGTGTAGTGAGAAAATTAAAAAGTACCTGGCTAGTGGGTGAAAAGAAAAACTTTATTCTGTACCCCTGGCTGGTGCTGTTAAAAAATGTGCTAAAGGACGAGGTTTTGTGTCTTAGTAAGGGACAGAACCTCTGGTGTGCGTCAACATGTTTCGGTACATGTGTACCTTCTTCAGGACGGGGCACAACTCCCAACCCTACTCACGTTTTTCTACAAAATAGGATTTTGTTCTAATTTTTCTAAAAAGTGATTACACTCATTAAAGACAGCTACAATGTGCCTACAGCGGATTTGTGGAACATGTAGTTACATGTCCTGAAAAAAAGAGAAAAAACATTAGGTTTGGTTACCATGTAGGTTGGCTCAGACAGGTGCAGTCACCTGGAGCCCCAAACGGTTGATTTAACCTGTAAAGGAAAAAACAGAAAAGACAGACATACAGAACACACAACACACAAACACACTTATGACAGACTTAGGATTCAGTGTTTTTAGACATACTTATGGTATGAGCTGATTAAAGCATCATGAGCAAATTCTGAACATCAGGGTAGGTAGGTGGATCCACAATCTATAGGAATAGAGGAGTGGAATCAGTGTTGTTGTTTCTACTCACTTTTTTGACTCTGTAATACACCCACAGAGGTTGGACTCTGTTTAGTAAATACTCACGAAATCCGCCTTTATCGGCCTCCTTCCACCACCCTGTGCTGCTCCGCCGTAAGTGGTGTACGGGTGAGCTTGGTGATATTTAAAGGTGGATAAGGTGAGTTCCCATTGGTTAATTAGCGGAAAGGGCTAATGACCATATAAGGGTGATGACCTTGTTGCCGCCTCCTCCATGCGTGTGGTTTTGTCACATGTAACATGAAAACCACCGTCATTTGTTAATTACCGGGTTTTGTCTGTCCATATATGGACTTTCCGCTTGCTAGCCACTCACTCGCTGATATTTTCGCTCGCGCTGGAGGAGCGCCTGTGTGATGCAGCCGCCGCTGTCTCTCGTTCGCGCATGCGCGCTGCCGGGTCTCCGGTGTTCTATTGCGCATGCGCATAGGTCGAGTGTAGACCGCGCATGCGCGTTGTTATTTGCGCTAGTCATCGGTGGAGCTATTTCGCCCGGCTATGTCCTCGTTGTTGTTTTTAGTAGTTCGTACTCCACAAACTAGATTAGTAACCAGGTGAATCAGTGAGGTATTTTGGGTCAAGTGGATCTGCTCGTTGTATCACAAAACACGGAGGGGGTGCCATATCATTTATAGTGATATTCTGATGTGGTTGACACTATAATTACATGTCATTTATACAGAAGGTGGTACTGACTGTCGGACTGGTTCTCATATTAAGCACTTGTTATTCCTTTTGTTATCCGGGGGTGTTTAGGTAACTTGGCTCCACGGTATGTCATCATTGAGTCCGGTGACATGAGTTGTCAAGCGGAACACCCAACGTTGTTCCTTTTGGAACAGACCTGATTCAGAGGGTAATCGCTCTATGACGGTCCAGCGTAGGTCGTTGACGCAGTGTTGGTGTGACAAAAAGTGTGATGCCATCTTGGTTGTTGTTTTCTTGCAGCGTATATTACTTTTGTGTTCCCCTATCCTTATTTTGACGGGGCGGGTGGTCATGCCTACATATTCTAGTCCGCAAGGGCAGTTTATTAGGTAAATCACATTCCTCGTGTTGCAGTTGGTAAAGTGGCGCTGCTCCCATGTTGTACCATTTCTGAAGGTTAGGTTTTTACTTTTCTGAGTTTGATGACAACAACTGCAATCCCCACAAGGGAAATGACCCTGTACACCAGTTACATTGGGTCTCTCCATCTGGTTTGCCCGTGGTCTGGTATGGACCACGATGTCCTTTATGTTTTTGCATGCACACCGGAGGGGCAAAAACATAAAGGACATCGTGGTCCATACCAGACCACGGGCAAACCAGATGGAGAGACCCAATGTAACTGGTGTACAGGGTCATTTCCCTTGTGGGGATTGCAGTTGTTGTCATCAAACTCAGAAAAGTAAAAACCTAACCTTCAGAAATGGTACAACATGGGAGCAGCGCCACTTTACCAACTGCAACACGAGGAATGTGATTTACCTAATAAACTGCCCTTGCGGACTAGAATATGTAGGCATGACCACCCGCCCCGTCAAAATAAGGATAGGGGAACACAAAAGTAATATACGCTGCAAGAAAACAACAACCAAGATGGCATCACACTTTTTGTCACACCAACACTGCGTCAACGACCTACGCTGGACCGTCATAGAGCGATTACCCTCTGAATCAGGTCTGTTCCAAAAGGAACAACGTTGGGTGTTCCGCTTGACAACTCATGTCACCGGACTCAATGATGACATACCGTGGAGCCAAGTTACCTAAACACCCCCGGATAACAAAAGGAATAACAAGTGCTTAATATGAGAACCAGTCCGACAGTCAGTACCACCTTCTGTATAAATGACATGTAATTATAGTGTCAACCACATCAGAATATCACTATAAATGATATGGCACCCCCTCCGTGTTTTGTGATACAACGAGCAGATCCACTTGACCCAAAATACCTCACTGATTCACCTGGTTACTAATCTAGTTTGTGGAGTACGAACTACTAAAAACAACAACGAGGACATAGCCGGGCGAAATAGCTCCACCGATGACTAGCGCAAATAACAACGCGCATGCGCGGTCTACACTCGACCTATGCGCATGCGCAATAGAACACCGGAGACCCGGCAGCGCGCATGCGCGAACGAGAGACAGCGGCGGCTGCATCACACAGGCGCTCCTCCAGCGCGAGCGAAAATATCAGCGAGTGAGTGGCTAGCAAGCGGAAAGTCCATATATGGACAGACAAAACCCGGTAATTAACAAATGACGGTGGTTTTCATGTTACATGTGACAAAACCACACGCATGGAGGAGGCGGCAACAAGGTCATCACCCTTATATGGTCATTAGCCCTTTCCGCTAATTAACCAATGGGAACTCACCTTATCCACCTTTAAATATCACCAAGCTCACCCGTACACCACTTACGGCGGAGCAGCACAGGGTGGTGGAAGGAGGCCGATAAAGGCGGATTTCGTGAGTATTTACTAAACAGAGTCCAACCTCTGTGGGTGTATTACAGAGTCAAAAAAGTGAGTAGAAACAACAACACTGATTCCACTCCTCTATTCCTATAGATTGTGGATCCACCTACCTACCCTGATGTTCAGAATTTGCTCATGATGCTTTAATCAGCTCATACCATAAGTATGTCTAAAAACACTGAATCCTAAGTCTGTCATAAGTGTGTTTGTGTGTTGTGTGTTCTGTATGTCTGTCTTTTCTGTTTTTTCCTTTACAGGTTAAATCAACCGTTTGGGGCTCCAGGTGACTGCACCTGTCTGAGCCAACCTACATGGTAACCAAACCTAATGTTTTTTCTCTTTTTTTCAGGACATGTAACTACATGTTCCACAAATCCGCTGTAGGCACATTGTAGCTGTCTTTAATGAGTGTAATCACTTTTTAGAAAAATTAGAACAAAATCCTATTTTGTAGAAAAACGTGAGTAGGGTTGGGAGTTGTGCCCCGTCCTGAAGAAGGTACACATGTACCGAAACATGTTGACGCACACCAGAGGTTCTGTCCCTTACTAAGACACAAAACCTCGTCCTTTAGCACATTTTTTAACAGCACCAGCCAGGGGTACAGAATAAAGTTTTTCTTTTCACCCACTAGCCAGGTACTTTTTAATTTTCTCACTACACTTCCCACTCACATCTAAATCCTTTCACTTGCACTCAACACACACCACACATAGTCTGATTTGTCAACGCTCCCGCGTAGTCGCAGGTCGTAGCGTGCCGCATCCCCTTAGCGGGGTGCGAAGACCCCGATGATGAAGCATGACACCAAGGGGCCTGTTGGTGTGTGAGGGGTATTTTACACAACACTGAGTGTTCCCCCTTTCTTCACTTTTCTTTCCAACTGGTAGTAGGATTCTCCTTGTTTATGTATCAGTGCCCGTGGAGTAGGAATCCTACTTTATACTCTACCTCCCTTCCTTGTTAAGTGTAGGTATCCTGGTTCCTTAGATATCCATGGGTGGAATGACTCTCCAACCTTCTGTCTTCCAAAATGTTTCCTCAGGATCCACTGAAAAGGGTCCCTCTTCTCCAAAACTGCAACTGCGACTTCCCCGTTGACTTCTATTGGACACACAGCTGTTTTTGACCTCTGTATACAGCCTCAGTGGGGTTCCTGGGTACTTATCTTGGATGTTTGCCTGTATCCCAGCTCCTCTGAGTCCCCTGGTCCAAGTCCTGACTTCGGTCGCAGTTTACATTTCATTTTTTTAGTATATGGTTTGGTCTCCCCCTGGAGGACACTGTATTTTGTACTTACTTACCTATTGCTATTAAAGTGTTATTGTTTATATCACCGGGTAGGAAATATACCAAAGTATTAGTGAGTGTTGGATAATAAATAGACATATGTTTTATATATACGCTGTGTGTTTCTTCATCGTTAAACCTACACTACATGATTAGGTCTGGTAAAAAAAGCTGCTTAACACTACTTTTGGATAAGCCTGAAGGCTGCTATCCACAGCTATCACTTAGAGAGCTTTCTATGGTTGTCTAAGACCACTAAAATCACCATAAGGGTTGTCTGGATTAGTGGAAGATGCATCACTTACATAAGTGTGCACATTACTAAGCCAACCTCCTACACTCTGTCACCGTGCTCTGCCATATTGCTAGGTGGGAAAAAAAAGAAGTAGGAAAAGTAGGAAGGAATTAATATAAGAAGAAAGAAAGAATGAAGAAAGTAAAGGAAAAACCAAAAAAAGTACAAAAAGTCACAAAAAAGACATACATGACAAAAATACTCAAACACAAAGACACACACTGATTGAATAAAGGTACATGAAGGGTTGGTGAGCAGGATAGGGGGAGGTTTGGAAAGATTTAGAAAGGATGAAACAATCAGGCCCAGCACCATGTACAGAACAGAAAGCAGGTAAAAAAAATGTGTGATGCCACTCGTGCTGATTTTTCAGCGCAGAACACAATACTGGCATGAAACACCAGCGGGAGCATTACTCCGCCCATTCTTGGAGTATTGTGGAATCTTGCAGAGTTTTCTTAGAACTCCACAAGTTCTGCCTAGACCCTAAGATGTTTTCATGGACTATCAAAAAAGAGATCGAAACGTCGACGCCGAGTCTAACTCTTCTCACATGAATCTACTAGATCTTCAACATTTTCTTGTTCCATCTTTATGGTGTAAAGATATTGACATTGATTAGAGTGGACTTTATGGACATTAATCTTTGGTTTTCTCATTCAGACATTGAAATTCATCTGACAAGGTTTATGTTTTTGTGGAATTTTTTGATTGGTACCGCTAGATCAAATATACTGAATATATCCAATTATCTTGTGTGCACCTTTTCTTCAGGATTAATTCCTTTTTATCATTATATAACTTTGGTGAGCTTTATTTCCCGCTGTCACTTTTGGGACTGACAATATATGAAAATTATTTTTAAATAACTTTTTGTAAATGATTTCCTTGCTGGCCTCTAAATGTATTTCTTGTGGGCCTGCAGGAAGGATTGTGCCTCCCATTTCAGTCACCATTTAAACATTTCTCAGGTCTGCCATTAAAGAGCCTCTATGTGCAGTTTAAAACTGCCATTTTGACCTGGCAAAATAGACCTTTTGCCAGGCATGTACCTTCCTTTTTACACATTTAAGTCACCCCTAGGGTAAGCCCTGGACAGCACAGAGGGCAGAGCGCAATGCATTTAAAATGTAGGATATGTACCTTTAAGTTTTACATGTCCTGGTAGTGAAAAACTCTTACATTTGTTTTTCACTACTGCATGGCCTCTCTTTCCTATAGGATAATATTGGAGTTGTCTTATTACATTTTGTGTGCCATTTCCAAACGGGAAGAGATGACTGGTTCATGTATGAGGTCTCTGAAATCCTTATTTAAAATCCTAACTCATGGTGAAGTTGGATTTTAAATTACAATTCTGATAATGCCACTTTTAGAAAGTTGCAAAAAAGAACAATTGATGGACAAAATGCAGAACAATGTCATACATTAACCCCAGTACAAAGATCTGGGCATAAATCCTTCTTTTTTTGCTCCCCATGCAATTCCATTTTGAACCCAGCCATGTGCAAATCAGTCTTGACCCTGAGATCAATGAGAACAGTCCAGCCCTGCATTCCGTCCACCATCTGTGTGTCTTTTGCTTTCTGGCCCTAAGTGTGCTGGATGTGCCCAGACATGGGTCCCGGGCTCACTGTGCCACTGGAGTCAATCTAGCTGGCTGATGAAGGGTGATGCTCCGAAACCTGTCCTAGGATGCTTGTTTCCTGGCTTGGCTGGACTGTTCCCATGAGGACCTGGGCCAAGACTGATTTGCATAGTGCTGGGTCTAAACTGGTGTGGCATGGTAGCAAAAGAATGATGGATTTAACACAGATCTATTGACTGGGGTAACATTTATTATTTGCTCTGCATTCCGTCCATCATCTGGATTTCTTTTACTTTTAGAAAGTTGGCATTTTCTTGCTTTAGCCATTTGGTGCCTGCAGCCTGTCTCCGGTTATATGACTGGGTGGTTGGCAGTCAGATTTTGTGTATTTCTCCTAGACAGCCACAAACAATGGGAGCTTAGGTCTGACTGGATGGGCCATCACTGCCAAGATAGGAGGAAAGAGCTGGGCCCAGCCTCACTTACACCTGAATAGGATGTGTCTTGTCTCCACACAAAGGGCCTAACAAACCTGCATTGTCACTTCAGCCAGCTCGGAGCCAGGGCAGCGGAGGCAGGGAATTCCCTTCACTTTAAAGCCACCATCTAGAAACTTCTCCCATCTTCTGGGAAACAGGGATCCTGTGTATAAAAGAAGAACCTCAAACACCAACTCTTCAACACTTCTGAACCTGTTGATACTCTACAGTAAGGTCAAATTTCCCCTGAGAAAAGTTATTGTATAACCAGCAAATTACTCAGTTACTGCATACAACAATCTTCATATATGTTCTCAAACAAGCTGAAAATCATACAATCAAGCTGGTACCTCAATATTATGCATAGCCTTAACTTTTTAGTAAAATATTTCATAAACATCATTTGTTTTATTTGGGTATTTCTTTTAAATATGGACTTAAGCTACCAGAAGGTCACAGACCACTATGAAATCAGTTAAAACGTTGTTATATAGTGGCATATAAAATACGGTTTAAATCATATAATTTAAACATTACAAAATCAAAGATCAAAAGGGAGACACATGGGGCGCGGCTTAGCAGGCCGGCATGGCGGACGTGTGCTAGCCAGCTCCGTCCAGCCCAACATTAATCCTACTATCATCCTGGCTCCCTTGGACCTTTGAGCAGTCCTGGAGGGGGTATCTTGGCTCCAGTTATCTGTGGGGGCAGTCCGGTGAGCGGTCGCGGTGTCCAGAGCGACTGGGTGCTGAGGCCGATGCGTCTGCACGGTGTGGCGTGGTGTCTGGTGGCGGAGCCGGAGAGTGGATTTTGGCGAGCGCTGGAGGGACCTCGAGCCGCGCGTCTGCCCTTGGGAACCTGCGGCAGCGGCTTGCGGTCCTGACGGCTCAGTGGCGGCGGTGATCTTCGTAGGACAGGTCGGCCCGGGGTCCCGGTGGTGAACACTGGTGAGGAGCTAAAGGGAGCAGGGGGCGCGCCGTCCAGTGGGGAGACTCGGCTGCAACCGCACACCAAGCCCAGGAGAGAGGCCAGTTTCTGGGGCCCCAGGCGTGGGAGGGCCCTCCTCCTGGTCATTTCGTGCCTACAGTGTGGCGGTGACGGCAGGTAGAGCGGGAGGCCCTCCCCTCGGGCTGGTGCCTGTACTTGAGGACCGGCGGCTGCATTCGGGCCACGTTGGGGGGGCTAAGGAGGCCCTAAAGGAGCTGTCTGGTCTCTCCTCGACCCCTGGGGTCCCGTGGTGGAGACGGCAAATCGGCCCTGTGATGCCCTCGCCATGGGGGTTTCCTGGACTTGAGAGGAGGTCGGCCTGGCCTGGTGTGTGGCCCCGGGCGTTGCCCCGTGACGAACCTGTGGCAAGACCTGGGCCAGGAGGGACAGCGCAGCCGCAGGGTAAAAACAGCGGATCGTGACGGACCTTCTCTACTGCGTGGGCCCTGGGCGTGGATGCAGGTTGGTGGGCCTGATTTGGTGGAGGTTCCCCTGCTTTGACAGTGGTGACTGGCCCGTGATCGGTGGCCGCGCCCCTGGGGGACGTGCAAGGAGACTGATCTGTGCCCACCTTGTAATCCCGGGGGGCGGACACCGGCGGTCGAGTGGGCAGCTTGGGGCCCAGAGGACGGCGTCACCGGTGGGGTTACACCGCCATGGTGCTTTGAGAAATCGGCGGGAAGGGTGGTGGAGGGACCGTTTGCTGGTCGTGGCCCCTACTGGTGGATTGTGGGCCACGAACCGGGGGTGCTTTCCTTCCTTTCTCCCTTCCTTCTTTCCCTCCCTTGGGATCGGGCCCGGTGACGGATCCACCTGTGGTGTGCCTGCGTAGAGGAGGCTCTTGTGCCGGCACCCAGTCCACCTTGGCCTGAATCTACGGGGTGTCCGTTGAAAGCCACCATGACGAGGGATAAGGGCGGCGGTGAATCCACGAAGCATGGGCCTATAGACAGGTTCACTGGCCCGGGAGTGATGGGTGGCGCCGCTGTTGGTTCCCAGGATACCGTGCCAGACAACGCGACCCTGATGGTGGCAATCACCCAATCCAGGGATATGCTTGGTGCCAAAATTGCCGCAGTGGGTGCAGACATTATGTTATTACACCAAGATCTACGGAACGCGGTGTCCCGCATCACAGAGGTTGAGACCCGCATCTCAGGGGTGGAAGATGACGTTTCGGTCCTCAAGCAGAAGGTAGCAAGTATGGAAAACATCCAGAAGGGCTTGGCTCTCCGGGTTGAGGATGCTGAGGGGCGGGCCCGGAGGAAAAACCTGCGCTTTGTTGGCTTCCCGGAGGGGTGCGACAATGGCAATATGGAGCGTTTCCGCCGGCAGTGGCTGGAAAGTTGGCCCCCTCCGGATACGCTGTCCCGGTGCTACGTCGTGGGCCCACAGAGCACTCATTCAGAAACCCCCGGTGGCGGCTCGTCCACGACCGTTGATTGCGAGACTGTTGAATTACCTTGACTGTGATACTGTGCTGAAGGAGGCTCGAGCCAAAGAACCTTTGCTCTATAACAATCATCGTATCCTGGTGTTTCCGGATTATACACGACTTGTGCAGCAGCAACGCCAATCGTTCATGGTGGCAAAGGCCCGACTGAGAGACCTCAAACTCCTGTATGCCTTACTATTCCCTGCTCGCTTGCGTGTGGTATTTCTTTGACTCCCCAAAGGAGGTCTTTAAGTGGACAGATGAAACCGTACAGGTGCAGGTGCATACGCCACCTGGGCTGCAATCAGACTCATCATTAAGTGAGGGGCCATCGAAGAATCCCCGTGGACAGCGCCGAAAGGGGCACAGAAGATCGCGGTCCCAGAGGCACTCTGTTTCCTGCGGAACCTCCTCCCAGGGAGACCCCGCTTCCCAGCACCGGACATTGGACCCTTGATCCTTGTGAATAGGATGGTGCCGAGATGCTTCTCTAATTGGACTGTGTGACTGTTTGAATTAAGTGGTATAGAGGGAGCCCTTAGGAGGGCTGAATTCCCACCTGTCTAGTGTGTGTGGGTGTGGGCCTGGGGGACATGGGCTGTAAGTTGGGGATCCATTGGCGGGTGCGGACTGTGACCCCCCCGTTGGGGACTTTTTGCCAACGCCACTGCAACAGGTATTTCAGCGTTCTTGAGGTACGGAGTGGGGGGTTTGTTATGGGGAAGGGGTTTGGTTAGGGGTATGAGTAGCGCTTTTACACTGGGCCCATCACGTCATGCACACACACTGTTGGGACCTCCTTTCCGTGCTACACCAATGCTTGTTGCCCAATGGCTAGTGGGGCTGTAGATGCTCGGGTGTCCTCCGTATTGTTAGTTGGAATGTGCGTGGGGTCCTGGATAAAATTAAGCGAGGGGCTGTCCTGCGTCAGGCAAAGAGGGCCGGAGCTGACATCCTCTTTCTGCAGGAAACCCATCTGATGGGCTCCAAGGTCCTGTGCATGCAGCGCTATGGCTTCCAGCAGGTCTTTCACGCTGGGTTCATGCAGGGTTCTTTGGGAGTAGCAGTTCTAATACATTGCAGGGTTTCATACGTGCAAGCGTTACAATGGCTGGACCCGCAGGGGCGGTACTTGTTTCTTTGGGGCATGATTGGGGAGGACTCTATTGTGCTGGGCTGTGTATACGCCCCTCCCCCATTACAGTGGTCCTTGGTGGAGCGGCTGCTCTCCCTATGGGCTGACATGCCTGACGTGGCCTCAGTGGTGGGTGGAGATTGGAACGATGTTATGGATATGGGCAGGTACAGAAGCAGGGCAGGAGGGGGTCTGGGTGGCACTCCCCACATGAAATTGCATTCTCTGATTACAAGCCTTCATTGGGTAGATACCTGGCGGCACACGCATGGTAATAGGAGGGAGTTTACGTACCTCTCTGCGGTCCATAAGTCATTCTCTAGGATGGACTATGTTTTTGTCCCACGGGCAACGACAACGAGTGCAGTGTCCGCTGGGATCCTTCCTAGGGGATTGTCGGACCACTCTCCGGTGTTCGTGGAGCTGCAGCTGGACAGGGGGCGGCAACCCTTTCGCTGGTGCCTAGCAGTATGGAACTTGCAGAATGCCGACTATGAGAGGCATATGAGAAGTGTGGCTCACTGGTTAGAGGAGGCAGACCTGGAAGCAGAGGTCAGCCCGGGACCAGGGTTCAATTCCCGGCTCGGCGGGGTCTTGAGTCCTAAAATGTCCATGGACTTGACAATTCTCGCTCCAGCGCCTACTCGATTCACGGGTTCACACTCTGCAACTCTGGGCAATAGCTTGCTTAATCTCCACAACGGCCCCTCGAGGCAGGATGCCTGGCTTTCACCTTGCGTATACCCTGCCGGGGTATCTCACAAGGGAATACCAGGACGGATTCCCTAAGCAAGCACCTTGATGCCTTCGGGTGATACGTGCGCTATATAAATCGCAATACATTTACACATGAGGGAGACGATTGCGGACTACTTTTTCGCTAATGTTGGGTCGGTCTCCAGTAACACTTTGGGAGGCACTGAAGCCCACTCTACAAGGGTGGCTATTGCATGGTGCATGGCGGCCCGTAGAAAGCGCTGAGATGAGTTGGTTAGGGCTGAGGTGGAGGTGGAAGCACTTGAGCGTTGGAGCCGTGAGGCGGGTGGCGGACTGGAGGTGCGACAGCTAGTGCTGGCACAGCAGTCTTATGCCTCTCTCCTGATGGACGAGGCTCGCCAAATCTGGCTAGCAACACATAGCAGAATCTGTCAATGGGGGGATAAGTCGAGTAAGATGCTACATCGGCTCTGCCAGGGTGTTTTCATCCTCAGGCCCTCCTGGGGCGCTGGATGAGAGGGGGTGCCGATAATTGACCCTAAGACAATAGCGGAAAGTTTTGCCACCTATTACATGGAGTTATATGCCCCTCAGGAGTGCCTACTGGAGGCAACAGTGGACAAATTCCTTGCGGATCTCTTGCCCAGAGCCCACAGCTGGAGCTCCCTCTCTCGGAAGAGGAACTGGGTAAGGCCCTGGGTGAGCTCAACTCAGGGAAGGCGCCGGAACCCAATGGTTTCCCCAGTGAGTTCCATCATCGGTACAATCTACAGCTAGCATCTTATTATCGGGCGGTGGTGGAGGAGGCCAGGGAGGCCGTTCGGCAGCCCCCGGCACGCAGAGGTGGTGGTGTTTTATAAGCCTGGTTGACCCCCGGAGCAGCATGCTTCTTACTGCCACATCTCCCTTCTCAATGTTGAGGCCAAGGTTTTGGCCAAAGCACTGGCTAACCGCCTCCTAACACTTATTTCGTCTTTGGTCCAACAAGACCAGGCCAGGTTCATGCCTCAGAGGGTGACGTGCCACAACATACTGCGGGCACACGTAGCACTGGCAGTGGTCCGACAGACGGGGGAGTCGGCTGCGCTCCTACTGGCAGACTTGGACAGGGCATTTGATTCCCTGAGCTGGGTTTACCTGTACGCTCTCCTTCGTAGGCTTAATCTTGGCCCCGGTTTCTGTCGTATGTGATGCTTCTATATACCGAATTGACAGCATAGGTACGCGTGGGGGGAGCAGTCTCATCCAACTTCCCTATCCGACGTGGCAACAGACAGGGGTGCCTCCTGTCGCCCTATTTATTCGCCCTCGCCTTGAAGCTGTTGGCAGCCTGGGGGCGTATCGACATACAGTTGAAGGGATTTAGTTGAAGGGATTTGAGTGGGCTCCTGGTCTATCTGACAGGATCGCACTATATGCGGATGATGTCCTCTTCTTTTTAACAGCATTGGATAGGTCGAGCCGCGAATCTGGGAGATCATGCAAATATTCGGGGAAACGACTGGGCTGTACATGAACTCTGCAAGTCCACGCTGTGGGTCTTGGGAGCTCGGGTGAGAGTGGGTGCATGGGCATCTGTGCTACAGGTACCGGTGGGAGGACTTAAATATCTGGTAGTATTCCTATTGTATGTGCTGACGATTTCGTGGGAGAGGAACTTGGCACCCGTCTGGGAACGCATTTGTACAGACATTAAGACCTGGTCCCGTATGCCTCTAACCATCTATGGCAGATCGGCGATCTTCAAGATGGTTGCACTCGCCCGCCTGCTATACCAGTTACATAATCACCCATTCCCGATCGCGCCTCGATGGTTCCGGCTGGTGAATTTGGTGCTGGGGCAGTTCCTTTGGGGCATGGGGGCGGTGTGTGCGGCGTTGCGCACATGCTTTCTCTCAACCTACTGTGGAGGCCTTGGGACCTCAGATATTCTTTCATACTACCAGGTCTCATACCTGTTAGTCCTCAACAAGTTGTGGTACGGGACAGGGGGGACCCGGTCTATGCATTGGAGCGTCACCTAAAGGGGCATTACACTCTACTCTGCGACGCTGCGGGGTGTGCTACAACCGGTGTCAAAGGTAGTCTTCCAAATCTGGCGGCAGTCTCTACGACGAATGGGGTGGTGGATTACACTAACTAGGGAAACTACTCTGTGGCACAATGGATGCCTGTCTGACCTGGCGGCCCTGCAGGGCTTTAGGGGAATGGATGCCATAGGTATTTCCACCCTGGAAGATGTAGTGCGGGATGGTTCTCTTAAATTATTCTGGAATCTGCAGGTAAAATTTTGCATGCCCCGGACACAGTTCTATCGGCACATCCAGCTCCGCCATGCCCTGTCCCCCAGCCTGGAGGGCCTCGACTCCATCCCCGAGCCCATTGGAGGCAAAGGTTTTCATGGGTGACCTCGAAACCAAAAAGATCTTGCGGATATATCAGTCCCTGGTCACCCACAGTGCGCCTACACTGGAGAAGCTACGAAGGGTGTGGGAGGAGGATGTGGGTATGTTGGTGGAAGAAGACTGGAGGGAGGCCCTAGCCGCCCCCCGGGGAGTGGCCAGAGCGATACGCCTCCTCCTCATCCAATTAAAGTACCTCCACTGGCTTTATTTTACTCGGGTTTGACTGTGGCGGGCGGGCCTGGATGCCTCCCTGGAATGCCTCCGGTGTGGTGGGGTGGAGGGCACATTCCTGCACATGGTCTGGCAATGCTCATCAATGGATCGTTTCTGAAGATTGTATTCTCTTGCCTATCTGAGGTCCTGGGGTAGTTGCTCCCAGGCACACCACAGTTCGCCCTGTTGCATGTGATGGACGGGTTTGGGTGCAATATTTATAAATGGCATCTTATGCAGCTGGGCCTCACGTTGGCGAAACGCGATATTGCCAGGATGTAGCAGGATACGTGGGCCCCCTCTATGGCGCCTGGAAAAATGGCCTGGAGTTCTGCATGGGGCTGGAGCAGCCCATCTTTGTGGCCCGGGGATGTCCCCGTAAGCATTATAAATAAGGCTCCTGGTTTTCTGTTTAAATGGATTTTTACATATAAATACAGACGGAAAAATATTTGTTTTCCATTTGCATTTATAAATAGAAGCCGTAAAATGCAGCCAAATTGGATTCTCGGATGCCAAGAATTGCTTGGCAATCCGTGCTCCAGCCAGGGTTGCCTGCCACAACCCTCTTCCTGATTGCCGTGTATGGCTGCCCACATTAGCACCTGCTGGGCCATTAATCTCTGGTAGGCTTGGGAAATTCCTTCAGCTGCTCCTTTGACATCTCCGGAGCTCCGGCGCTGAGCCTGCACCCCAGTGAGTTTAAGGTCACAGGTTAATGAAAGGGTGGGGGTGGACCTGTATTTCACTGTTTGCACTTCTGCAGGGGTTTTTTTTTATAATCAACTTTATTGAATTTATAACAACATGGAAATTCATTGGTTGCATAATCATTTGGGATACGCATGACAATGCACACAGTTGATAGGTAAAGGGGCGGTCCATGGGGGTTTAACACGGCAGTCCAGACATTAAATACAGTTGTACATAAAATAAAGGCAGTTCGTCATGGTGGCAACATATTAAACCATTTACCCCACACTTTACTGAATAAGTCAGGGCATCCCGGGCTTCCAATAGGGCTTCTTCCTGGATCCCACACCAGTACACTCCCCTCCTCCATCCCTGTACAGTAGGTGCCTTAGCCTGGGACCAGTGCGCTGCTATGTCTCTCGTGGCCACCGGCACAGCTGTCCCCAAAAGGCGCTTGTCCACCATAGAGCCATCCAATCCGTCAAACACCCCCAACAACATACACATCGGATAGTGGGGAACCTCGCATCCCAGGGCCTGCGTGAGTTCAAGCTCCACCCCCCTCCAGAACGGCGCCAGAGCCGGACAGCACCATACCATGTGATAAAAATCGGCTGGGGCGGGGGCACATCGTGTGCATGCTGGAGAGGATTTCCTCCGGGCCTGTAATAGACGTGTCGGGGTGTAGTATGCCGCATGAAGGTAATAAAGCTGGACCAGGCGCAACTTGGGGGATGTGGTCAGGATCTTGGGCGCCATAAGGGGATCCCTCTAATCCGCCTCTTCTAGGGGGCCCCGCCAACCCTCCCATCGAGCCATGAGTTCATCTAGGGAAGCGGGACCATTGTTTACCAGGGACCGGTATATGAGGGACACTCCCCCCTCCCTAGGCTCCCCATCATCACCTGAGCCTCCAGCGGGCTGAACTCTGGAAGGGAGACAGGAGGTGAGACATTTGTATGAAGGGCGTGTCTGAGTTGTAGGTACTTATAGAGTTGGGAGTGAGGAAAGGCGTGGCGCTGCTGCAGGTCTGCAAAGGATCGGATGTGGTCATCCACCCAAACATCTCCGAGCACTGAAACTCCAATGAGGTCCCATTGTCGTAACCCCTGCAGGGACGAGACCTCTTGCATCCAGGACCCATGCCAAAGTGGCGTCTGCCGAGTCAGTTTCCGGTCCCACCTCACGTGACGCAGGGCGTGCGCCAGGCCAGAAACACCATCCTGGTGACTGGGGGTATAACCTGCGGCACTGGCCTACAGTATAAAAATGCCTGGATCTGCGTGAAGTCCGACGTGCTGAGTTCTACGCGATATGCAGGGTCGGACTAGGCGCCTGCATACCAATCGTGGATCACGATGAGTTTCGTGGCAAGGTAGGTGAGGTGGAGATTGATTACCCCATACCCCTGTCAAAGGGGGGGATACGACACTGCACCAGGGATAAACAAGGTCTCCCTCCTCCCCAGAGAAACCAGGTGAGGGTACCGTCAAGTTCGCGGAACCAACTACCCAGGAGGTGGATAGTAATGTTTTGCAGTATGTAAAGAAAACGGGGAGGACCATCATTTTGAAGAGTGCACTCCTGCCCAGGGGGTTAAGGGGGAGGGTCTGCCTTCTCTTGAGATCCGCCTTCATCCTAACGACCAAAGGCGTAACATTCAAGGCCCATTCGAGCTCCGGCAGAAGAGCTCCCCAAACGCCAAGGTATTTGACCGAGTGTCTCCTAAGGGGGATGTCTGACTGCCAGTCATAGAGTCTCTGGAGGGATGCAGGGGGATTAAAGTTGACTTCGCCGGATTGAGGTGGAGTCCAGAGACCAACACGAAAGCTGAAAGAACCGCCAGGCACCTGTGGCCAGAGCTATCTGGGTACGCCAAATAAAGCAGAACGTTGTCCACATATAGGGCTATCTTATCAACCTGGCTCAAGTCCCAGGCCCAACCCGAATAAGTGGGTCCTGTCGGATGAGTGCCTCCAGGGGCTCCATCGCCAGCCCGAATAAGAGTGGTGAGAGCGGCCCTGACGAGTGCCTCCCCGGATATGGAATGCCTCAGAAAGCTCCCCATTGATGAGTACACGGGCTCTGGGATTAGTGTAGAGAACTCTGATCAGATGGCAGAACGAGGGACCAAAACCCATCCTGTCCAGCACATCCTGCAGATACTCCCAATCCACCATATCGAAGGCCTTCTCAAAGTCTATGAAAAGCAGCGCCAAGTACCGGCTTAGGCGGCCACGGTGGGCCAGAGCCAGGTGGAGACGACGAATGCAGTGGTGAGTGCCCCTGGCAGGCATGAACCCGCACTGGTCGGGGTGGACCAGGTGCTGCAGGAGGGGTCAGAGTCTCTGAGCCAAAACAGTGGTGAATATCTTGATCTCCATGTTGATCAGTGAGATCGGGCGGTAGTCTGCACAGTTCAGGGAGGGCGGCTGCGTCTTCGGAATAACTACTATCGTGGCCACACCAGACTCGGGTGGGAATGTCCCCGTCTCAGCCACATGGTGGAAAAGGTCCACCAAATGGGGGGCCAGGATATCCTGAAAGGCCGCAAGTACTCTTGAGGGTACCCATAGGGACCAGGCGTTTTACCGGGGTGTAAGAGTGAGATAGCCTCCTGGATTTCCTCCAGGGTGAAGGGGCAGTCCAGAGCCTCTGCAGTCTCCTGAGAGAGACACGGTAGTTGGGTACCAGTTATGTCCAGCAAATCAGCCAGAGGAGCGCCCAGGAGACGAGCGGTGTAGAGGGTCGCGTAGTAAGCCGCAAAGGATTGTGTGATGGCTGAGGACGTCACTTGGAGAACCCCGGTGTTCGAACAGACCTCGGGAATAATACGGTTGACTTTGGGATAGGACACTAGGTTGTGGAGGAGCTTGCCATTCTTATCACCCCACCCATAAATATGGGCAACCGACGAACGCCAAAGCATCTTAGCGGATTCCAACGAGATCCGGCGGATCTCCTCTCGAACTGCTGCCAGTTGTCGGGAGGAGTCCCCTGGATTGCTAGTGGGTTGAGCTGCTCCCAGCTGGGACTCCAGCTATACAAGCTGGACCTTCTGCTCCGACCGCTTCGCATGGAGCAGTCACCTGGCCACCTCCTGGATAACGGCCTTGCTAGCCTCCCACAGAGTCCCCGGCGAGAGAACCGAGCCCGTATTGGTGGAAAAATAGTGGCGCAACTCCTGACCAAGTGACTCCACTGTCGTAGAGTCCTTCACTAACCAGGCCTTTAGTTGCCAAGTCTTTCGTGGACCCATCGGAGGGAACCCGAGACGGAGGTAGATGGGAGAGTAGTCTGAGATCCCCCTGGGCAGTATCGCCGCCCCAGATACCAGCTGGCAGTCTGTGGCCGGCATCAGTAGAAGGTCAATTCGGGAGTGTGTATGATGGGCTGCCGACGTGTGGGTGTACTGTTCCCCGCGGGGGTTCCAAACCCGCCACACGTCACAGAGACCAAATGTCGAGGACCAGCTCGAAAGGATCTTTGCGGAGATGACACGGGCCCCGGATGGGGTCCCCGTCGTATTACGCAGGGGCTGCAGGACGGCATTGAAATCCCCCCCTACCACCGTAAGTCCCTGCGGTTGGAGGCAGGAGTGCAGGGGGAATGTAAAGTCTTAGGTGGCTCAAGGGGCGCCCTTCAATGGTTCCTGAGATGGCCACATAGCAGCCTTGTGCATCAGTCTCGGCTTTACCCAGGGTAAAGGGAAGCCCTGGTTGTTGAAGCTGCTGTGTATGTCCGCGATCTTGTTGTGGAAGTATGAAGCGAGGGAGTTGCAGAGGTCTTGCGATGGGGTGATGTCGTTGTTTCCTGAGCTGGGGTTGGAAAGCTCTTTCACGATGTTGAAGAGTTAATAATAATAATAACGAATTTTGTACCGCGCACGGTTACCCAGAGGCATCCCAGCGCTTATAGAGAATCAGAGCAAGCTGCCTATGTGAAGCAGAACAGATTTAGAATTATTCTGGAAATAGATAAGTTTTCAAATGTTTCCTGAACCTGAGCAGTTCCTTGCAGTTGTGTGCGTTGTTGTCCAACCGGTCCTTGAATGCTGTTTTCTTGGCGGCGCGGATCAGCTGGTGGTGTTTCCGGGTGGCAAGTTTGAAGGAGGTCCTGTTGTCCGGTGTCGGTTCCCTTCTCCAGACTTTCTCGAGGGCTCGGCAGTTCTTCTTGGAGCTTTTGAGTTCGTCGGTGAACCATGGGGCCTTCTTGCTGCCGGGTCTGCTCGGCGGGGTCCTCAGTGGTGCGAGTTCGTCCGCGCAGTTGCTGATCCACTTCGTGAGGTTGTCGGCGGCCTGGCTGGGGTTCGCTGAGCTGGCGGGAGGGTGCTGGCTCAGGGAGGTGGCGAGCTGGTCTGCTGTGATCTTGTTCCAGCTTCTGCGGGCAGCCTGTTGCTGGTGGTGGTGGGTCGTCGTTCTCTTGAAGGTGAAGTGGACGCAGCTGTGGTCCGTCCATTGAAGCTCAGTGGCGTGGCTGAAGTCGATGTCTGTGCTGGAAGAGAAGACTGCGTCGAGTGTGTGTCCGGCGAGGTGGGTGGGGGGGACACCAGTTGCTTGAGTCCCAGGTTGGCGAGGTTGTCGAGCAGGGTGCTGGTGTTGCGGTCGTTGTTGTTCTCCAGATGGAAGTTGAGGTCTCCCAGGAGGATGTAGTCAGCGGAGGGGAGGGCATGCGGGCTGACGAAGTCGGCGATGTCCTCGCTGAATTGTGTGCGTGGTCCAGGGGGTCGGTAGATCAGGGTGCCTCTGAGGGTGGTGTTCAGGTTGGTGTGGATCTGGAAATGCAGGTGTTCGGCGCTGGTCAGGGTGTTGTCGGTGCTGGTCGTGAGACGGATGGTGCTCCTGTGGACGATGGCGATGCCTCCTCCCATCTGGTTGGCGTTTCGGTCCCTCCGGACGATCTTGTAGCCCTCTGGGATAGCGATGGCGACGTCGGGAGCTGAAGAGGCGTTCATCCAGGTCTCCGTGAGGAAGGCAACGTCAGGGGCTGTGGTGTCGAGGAGGTTCCAGAGTTCGATGGCGTGTCTGTGGACGGAGCGGGTGTTGAGCAGGATGCACTTGAGGTGGGTGCTGCTGGTGTTTGACTTGGCGGGTGTTGGTGCGAGGCAGGTCCGGATGCAGGAGAACTTGCAGGCGTGGCAGCTGAAGGGTCCGTGGGTGCGACGTGGTGTGGCTTGGTGGCACTCTGGGCGTCGGCCGGTGTTGAGTGCGTTGAGGGTGGCGGCAGAGTACGTCCTGCGGGTCGGTCGGGGTCTTCGAGGACCAGGGGTCCTGGCGCTGGTCGCGATCCGGTCGCGGACGGGCGCAGACGGGCTTACCTTTGGCGCGCCTTCGGCGCACAATCGGCGCGCCCGCTGCGCGTGACCGCTGCACGTGACCGCTGCGCGTTCGCACGGTCGCCATTTAAGGTGAAGTGCGCGGGTGGGCGGAGCAGCTGGGAGGCGGGAGCGGGGAGGGTTACAGAAGAGAAAAAAGGGGCGGGGACAAGCGGCGGTGGCGGGAAGGGAGGGCGGAGGGCGGCGAGGTAGGCGGACAACAAGGAAGGAAAGCCAAAAACACGGGCCAAAAGAAAATAAGCAATACAGGCACAAATAATTGACAAAAAAAGGAAAAAACGAAGTTAGGCAAAAACAGGCACAAATACGTGACAAAACAAGGCAAAAACAATCCCCGCAGCGGAGGCAGCCGGCAACCGGCAAACGAGGCAGCAGCGAGGCAGAGGGCAGGCAAGGGGCACACGCAGCAGCTGGTGGCCGTGCGGCGCGGGGGTGTCCCACAAGTGGGTCACACTCACCTGCGTCGCACGGTCGCCATTTAAGGCCAAGTGCGCGGGTGGGCGGAGCAGCTGGGAGGCGGGAGCGGGGAGGGTTACAGAAGAGAAAAGCCCCCCCGGAGCCCTGTGTAAAACCAGATTGCCAGACCCTGTCAAATCCGTAGTGAGCTAGAAAGTTGCAATGTGTACCCAGGAGGTGCGTCTCTTGGAGGAAGAGAATGTCCGATGTGTGGCGGTGAGCACCACGGAGGAGAGCCATGCGCTTGATTCGGTCTAAGAGGCCATTGACATTCCAGAAAATAATGTGGACAGGTCTAGTGAGGGTGAAAGTCATCTACGGGAATGGAATGTGGAGTGGCGGATATCTACGTGGGACCTTGCCCAGCCGGAGGAGAGCACCCACCCGAATCTGAGCTCAGAAAAGGGGCCATGGACCATGGACCATGGAAATTGGTGATCTGCTCATCAACTATGGAAACCAAGAAAGGAGGGAACATGACTACTGATGGGAGCCCCCGATGGCAGCCCGTAGGCGGCCAAAAATAACAAACAGGTGAAAGATGTGATCTGCGTGTCAAATGTGAACCCATCTGAGAGACATAGCTACCAAGAAGAACTGCAACCAGTGGCCCGTAGGCGGCTAAACAAAACAAACTGTTGAGAAACAACGGTCCCCCGTCCCTCCCATCCCCCCCAAGTCCCCCCATCCTACACTTCTGAAGTGGAAGCATCTGTCACCCTAAAACCCCAACTACTAACTACCCCACAAAGAGGTGATTCGCTACTCTAAAATGGTTAGCAACAATCAGTTAGGAGCATGGCTCAGTTGGACCCCCCTGTATACGGATATATGCCCATAGTAGCATGGAGTGGATAACAAAGAAGTCATAGGATGGTTCAGATCCAGGATGTCAGTGAGAAGATAAACCCTGGCCGGGTCACCCAGAGGAGCCAGGGGAGAGCCCCGCTCACGGGGGCGGGGATAGGCCTGCTATATCAGATCCTGAAGGGTGGAATGAAGGCATACAACTTGTAACACTGATCACACCCCCTCCTCCCCACCAGAGCCACGGATCACGGGGCTCCCAGACAGGTCTGAATCCAACATGGCCCTTCGCCGAGTGACGTTTGATCGTGGGGCGCTACCCATGTCTATAAGTGAAGACACCAGAGTAGAAGAGGAGGCCCTCCGGCTCGAGGTCTGAATCGGGGAGCGCCGGGACCATGCCCCCGATGACTGAGAATTCCCCCCCGGCGGGTGCCTCGTCTTCTAAATCCAGCTCGGTGCTGCTGCGCCTTGGGTACCTCCTGGCCGGGTTGGGTCGTTGTTTTCCAGGCATGGGAGGGGGCTGCACCAGGTAGGAGGGGCCACTCTTCCGTGACCCAGGTCCATGCCGCCTGTGGGGTGTTGAAGAAAAAGGTTTTGTCTTAGAAAAACACCTTAAGGCGAGCCAGGAAGAGGAGCCCATATTTGAGGCCCATGGCCCTGAGTTTTTGCTTGACCTCGTCGTAAGACCGCAGTTGAGTTTGCACCTCTCTAGAATAGTCCGAGAAGACCATACTTTTGGAGTTTTGCAAGGGCAGTGGACCTAGTGCCCTGGCGGCCTCCAGTATCGCATCCCTGTCCCAGAAGTTGAAGATTCAAAGGATAATGTGGCGAGCGGGAGCTCCAGGAGGGGGTTTGGGAGCGAGGGAGCGGTGCCCTTGCTCCAGCACAAACCAGGGGGAGAGTTTCTCTTTAGGGATCCAGGACCGGACCTATGCCTCGATGAAGGTGTCAGTGCATCCCTTCTTCACTCCCTACGGAAAACCCAGGAGGTGCAGGTTGCTTCTCCGGGCCCTATTTTCTGCGTCCTCGGCCCTTCAATGCAGCTCCGCGGTCTGTGTCTGCAGGCGGGCCACCTGGGATTTGAGAGTGCCCATGTCGTCCTCCATCTTGGAAAGACGAGACTCCGCCTCTGTAATATGGGCTGTGGCATTACGGAGGCCTTGCTGAATCAGTGCCACATCAAGCCTCATCTCACCAATCTTGTTTTCCACTGAGGCCTGTGATGCACTAATCGCCTGCAGGATAATGGAGAGATCACCTCCGGCCGCCCCAGGCGCAGTCGTGGACCTAAGCGCTGGGTGCGATCAGGCTTGGTGAATTGGTCCATTTTTGTCTGGGTTGAGGGAGTGGTGGCCTGAGCAGCGCGATTTCTGCCCATGTTCCCAAAGAGTCAGGTGGAGGTGCTCGATGAGGGGGAGGGGGAGACGCACCGGCGCCTCTGCCGCAGCCACCGCCACCCGGTACGGTGGCTGATCCCTCTCTCCCTCTCCCCTATGATGAAGGGAGGTGGCCACTCTCCAGGGTACCACAACTCTTCGCATCAATGGTGGCCCTCGGGGCAACCTCAGTGGGCCCAAGACCCCCGGGCCCTCCACAGGCCTCAACCGCAAGATGGCGGACCCCAGGGGAGAGGAAGGGGGCCAGGCACACACGTGCGCCACCCAACACAGTAGCCGGTCTGCCCCCACCAAGTCTCAGCTCACCTCACAGCCTGCAACTAGTGGGGGTAAACAGGCCTCCCAGTCCTCAAGTCCAAGGTTGGCCAGGGAACCTGCCGGGCCCCTGGAGTCGGACACTCCGCCTCTCCGGTATCAGGGCAGACAAAGAAGGCGGCACACTTCACTGCAGACCATGCCGCCCGCCCCGGGGACGCAGGACAGTCTCAGGTCAGCCACCCCGGTCCGCTGCGGGTCCCCCAACATGTATCTCCTCCTCGCACCCCAAAATGGCGGAGGGTGCGAATAGTCGCAGCAGGCCAGAGGGGGGAGGGTCGCTCAGCGGGAGTCACATAGGGGGTTCCAATGGGGGCCCATGCAGGTATTGAAGCAAGTCCGGCCTGCCAGCACCTCATTGCACAGCCCCGCTGCCAGCCCGGCCACAGTCTCTCCGCTCATCGTCCGTGCGGCTTGGCACAGCCGCCGAAGGGTTCGGGGGGAAGGAGGCCCACACAGCAAACCCCCTGCCTCCTCACCTCCACTGGACAGTAGCACAGGCCTCCCCCGGCTCCAGGCACCTTCCCCGCCTCTCCAGCAGCCGTGCCACCCAGGGCCCGGTGTCCACTCACCACCGGGACGCCCGGGGGCAGGGCCAACAAAGTAGCAAGGCCTGGACCCTTCCTCCCGAGTTGTCTCAGGTGCAGGTGTGGTGCGGTGATCGGGTAGCGCCACACCTTGTGCCACCCAGAAGCAACCCCCTCCGGTTACCTCCACCGCTGGGGGACCGCGGGCGCCTCTCCGCTCCTCCAAGTGCCGCCAATACACCCGGAGCCGGCCCTCTCCAGTCCACAGGCACCGGGGCAGGAAGTCACTCCACGGATCAGGTCCATAGCCCGACCCCTCACCCCCGGTACAGACCGCCGCTGCCAAGAGGATCTCAGGCGGGCAGGGCGGGGAGGGAGCAGCCGGGGCACCCGGCCGAGAGTTCAGGCCCACAGAGCGGGCAGCGAGGGGGCCACCATCTTGAGGGAGGAAGGCCGCCCGGAGCAGAGGGCCAGCGAAGGTGGCTCGGGCACCAGGCATGCCACAGGAGGGGTCAGAGCAATGCAGGCAGGGTGCAGGAGCCGTCCCCGAGACTCTGGGGCTTCGATGGCAGATAATAGTGGGCCAATGCAAGGCGGATGACGGAGGGGGTCCGGAGCACTCTTAGAGTGCGACCGGCATCTTGACTCCTCAAGCCACGCCCTCACTTCTGCAGGTGTTAACATTTGAGGAGGCGGGGGCGTTGTTAGTAGCGTGAATACTTGGAGCTATTGGAACTAATGTAAGACCGGCAGAAATGTGTGACCCAAAGAGGTCAGATAGACCGGCAATATAAAGACATTAAGAAAATTAGGTTGCATTCACTTTCAGGCCTTAAATTGAAACGTTCCTCCGTGATTTGGTGCAGCATGAAGAAACAACATTCCTGAGAGACAGACAGCCGGGGCATATCTGTAAGCCCCTTTTCAAGTTAAATTGCTTTTTTTCCCTCCATGGTAGAAGAAAGAACTGTGGCTGCAACTAAACTGTGTGGGATTACAGCATTAAAGAAACTTGCGTAAATGCTACGGGGCAGTACAAAGTAAAATAAGGAAAGTGATACACGCCCAATGTCTTCAAAGCGGAGACTCTTTAACTGATGGAAAAAGGGTTTTGCATTAGCGAAGAACTTAGATTAAAAAATATAAATCAAAAACTACCAGCTCACATGGGTGTTGTTGAATATTTTAGGCTTCATGCTTCAGGATTGTGAGGGAAATAGATCCTGGCAGGACTAATGCAAGGGCCTTTATTTTTTTTCTGAATTGAGAGCTTGCTGCCGTCTTTGGCCAGGTCACTGAAAGTGCACAGGTGCACTTGTCTAAATTCTAAATGTGTTTACATTTAATAACAAGCATTTGCAATGCAATAGGTCTCGCATTTGCAAGATATTAACTATTGGCATTGTAAATGACAATGCCTTTTATTTATATGTTTTGATAATTATTACCTATTCAAACAAGCGGCTGCTGTTGCAGGGAAGTATGTTGTGCCTGCAGTAGGAGAAACTATTTAAAGAAAATAACGCTTACAGACTAAAAAAGACGTACCATGTAACAACCGAAGTAAATGGTCCGGTTCTCATAGGAGGTTAGAAATTAAGACAAGGCGGTACTAAGGAGGGACTAACAAACCTATTAATGAATCAGAAGCCAGCATGTAAGAAGGACAATGACCCAAGCCAATGACAAATATAGGCAGAGAGTGGGCGGGGCTTCTATTTCATACTCCAATATAGAATGGCTCGCAGAGCAGCACATGCACTGCTCAGGCTCGACCTAATAAATGGATGGATGAATGATTGGAGAGGAACGTGCACAAAAGTCATTAACGCCCCAGGCCCCCTTTACACTTGATGAAGTCATAAGCACTTCAAAGCCCACCAGGGTTATAGAGTTATAGAAGTAAAGCATTAAGACACAGACATGGGTGAAAAACGGGAGATGTAAAATTACTTCAGTTTAAAGTTACAAAAAAAAAAAAGACGCAGGCCTGACTTTGTCAATAAAACATGAAATAGCCACAGATGACTGTGTGAGCCATGAAGCTCTATGTATAGGTGCACAAAATTCTTCCACAAAGCTCATAGAATTGCACCATGGCACACGGAATTGTAACAGCCATTGTGAGTCAGAAAGTGTCCCTTCAGCTAGGAGTTTTCCCCATAAGCCATGAAATTGCCGCCCCCACTTACACATATTATGAGGGGAAAACTATAGGGGGAGAAAGGGAGATGGAAGTTAAGAGGAACTCAATAGAGCAAAAACTACAATAAGGCCAGGGAGAGGTGATAAATGTGAGCAAAAGAGGCAAAATAAAATGAACGAATTACCAGACAGACCGTAAGCAACACACACAGACCACATGACTCTATTCCTTTCCTCGGACACACTAAATGAATGCACACATTAACACACACACACACACACACACTGCAGGCATATACATCTCCTAATACACCATACACGAATGACTGGATGCGAACACACCATAACATTCACTCACAGAAATCACCAAATGCGAAAATACACATTCATGCAGCCACCGTTAAAGGCACATATACACTAATCAAACACACATTTTCAAATGCGCACACACAGGCTACTTAATGCACACAAACGCCATCAAATGCAGAAATGCAAATTATGTTACACAAACACGCACACACATACAACAAGTCCACACACTTGTTTGTTATTTTGTCATTGGGATATAAGCAAAGACGGACCCACAGAGCTGCATTTTCACAGTACGTGTCCTTTAGCAAGGACACACAAAACAGCAGCAGAGACAATACGTCCCAACGAAGACCTTAAAAACCGGAAGCTGACAACTTTCCAAGCAGTCGGTATTGTGCACCGCAGGCGCAGCATCCGCAGACACACCTTAATAAGCAGTATACATTGATAATTTAACAACGTGTGTGACTGAGTGCAAAAATACAACTGAAGCAGCATCATACATTCCCCATGCACTAACTAGTCATGTCTTCTGCTCCGACCCAGCCCTTCCCTCCCCTTCCGAGCCCCGCTGCCCCCTCCATCCCTGCCCTGCCTGGGCCCCTCTGCTGTACCGCCCGATCGCCTGCTAAAGAAATAAAATAAAGGCGCGGCTCACTTAACCTTTTTTCTATTTTATACTTTAAGTTCGCAGCGCAGCATGTTCCCTGTGCCTCGATGCTTATTAAAAGAATAAATTATTAAAAGAATAAAATATTGAAAAAGTAGAGTTTGGCGAGCTGCGCCTTTATTTGGAGTGAGGTGAGACGGGGCTTCCCGAGAGCCCAAAAGGAGTTTGTTAAGGGGCGCCGTGTAAAAGAAAGGCGTGGCTCATTAAACTTTAGGGATCTGCACTTTACAGTTTCTGTATTGTACCTTTTGCATTTTGTGATGATTATTTATAAATACTCTAATTCTGCCCTAGACCTCACTTAGGGCCATATGTATCATAGTTCCGGTTTGCGATTTCTAAATAGCGATTTTTAAGGAATCGCTATTTAGGAATCGCAAAATGGTATGTATGAAGAAAATCGCTTTTAATTAGCGATTCCTTAATCTTCCTTAATTGCGAATTCGCATTGCAATTAAGGAATAATTTCCAATGCATTCCCATGGGCCAGGAGGCCCATAGGAATGATTTCCAAATAATTCTCAAATTGCGAATTCGCAATTTGCTCATTGCAATTTGAGAATTATTGCAAGGGTGCAGGGGTGTCTCAAGGACACCCTGCTGCACCCCTGTAAACTACATGTGTGTGCATATGGCGCACATACATGCCCTATGGGCATGTATGTGCGTCACATGCCACAATCAAAAATACAAATTAGTGTATTTTGAACAGAAATCGCAATTTACCACCAACTGGAAGTTGGTGGTAAATTGCGATTCCTTAAGCTGAATTCGCAACAGTAAAATGCTTCATACATAGCATTTCAGGAATCGCAAAATTGCGATTCCTTAAATGCTATGGCAAATTAAGGAATCGCAAGTATTTGCGATTCCTTAAGATGCGATTGGTTGATACATTTCAATTCATGCTAATTAGCCTTTTGCGATTCGCAAAGGCCGAAATTCGGCGAATTTCGGCCTTTGCGAATCAAAAAAGGCTTGATACATATGGCCCTTATTCAGTCAGTCCTTTCTTATTCAATTGTACTTTTGGTTTGCTGATTTTGTACCTTGTCTCTGGGACATATTGGGCCACATGCATCAAAGTCCGTTTTTGCGATTCCTTATTTGCGATTTTTAGGGAATCGCAAATAAGGAATCAGAGAACGGGATGCATGATTGAAATTGCATAAAATTTGCAACTCTGTAAAAATCGCAATTTTTACCGAATCGCAAATATTATGCGAATTCCAATTTGTGATTTCGCAATTCCCATTGATTCCTATGGGCCAAAAGGTCCATAGGAATCAATGGGAATTGCGAATTCGCAAATTGGAATTTGCAAAATGTTAATGCATTCCATGGGTGCAGGGGGGGGCCCAAAGGACCACCCCCTGCACCCCTGAAATGTATTTAGAAGTGCATGTTTCACACACACATGTCCTAAGGACATGTGTGTCTGTAACATGACAGTGTTTTAAAATGCATCTTTGGGCGTTTTGACACATTTTCGCAAATTACCACCAGGTTCAACCTCGTGGTAATTTGCACCCCCTAATTGCGAATTCGCAATTTTGAAAGTAATCATGCATTGCTTCTAAGGAATCGCAAATTTGCGATTCCTTAAAAGAAATCGCATTTTTGGAATTCACTAAAAATAGCGGTTTTACCAAAAATGCTTGATGCATCCCAGAAACCTATTTAGGAATCGCAAACAGCCGAATTTTGCGATTCGCACCGTTTGCACTTCCTAAATAGGTTGATGCATGTGGCCCATAGTCTCATGAAATTGAGGTTTAATGCCGTCCCAAATCCACCCAACCATGCGCTTGCTATTGAGGTGACTTTTTGAGGCGTAAGATTTTAGGGGTACACCACTCCTATGCTATCAATATTAAAGTAATTCATTTATTTTAACTTAGCTTTTACCCTCCCACCATCAATATTACTTGCTAGTATAACAATAAAGTCATGTAAGGGAGTTAATACCTGCATCATTTTTCTCCTATTTTGAAAAAAAATAACATTTGGGGAACAAATGGTATGGTTTCTCTCTTAGAACAATGGCTTTACTTCCTTCCAGTCCTGGCTCACACTTTACTCATACTCTGTGGTCTTGGGTAAGTAAATTGGTTTACCTCCCCTGTGCTGTAATTTACTTCTCTGGCAAAACTGGGAATGCTAAGAGACACAGTATGCCCAGCCCTGTAAAGTGATTTTTAAAACACAATGTGTTTTCATTTACCCATCATTCGACCTGAATTATTCAAATTACAGCAAACGGCACAGAGGCTAATTTAAGGTAGGCCATTTGCTAGAGTACGGTCCCATTAGCTTGGGGTGTGTAGAAGCCACAAAAACCCCTCTACAGACTCAGGAGAAGGCGATAGAACATACCAGCACCCGTCTCACGATATCTTACACAGTGTAAGCCCTTACCCCTCTCCCATGTCTTTAAAATGGCCCAAACCTACAAAGTCATTCTTTTGGCACTCACACGTGTGTGCATGCTGGAGTCCTCAGACCTTGATGTATAATCTCCGAATGTTTTGAGATTCATCACTGGTTGACATTAAATATCCTTCACAACTGATCTTCAGGGCTACATTTTGTTACATTTGTTTATTCTGCATTTATAGGCCATTTCAGGACTGTGCAGGTCCCGTTTTAGTTCAGGTAAAATGTATGTTCAGACTAAATAATGTTTTTTTCAGCTCGTGCACCCTTGCCCAGTTGCCCATCCGAATCGTTTGGAACAGCTCACAGAAATCCGAGCTGTTCAGGAGAGTCTAAATGACATTTTGAGAAGCAGGCCTTAAAAACAGCGCTCTTTTCAGAAATAACAGGGTCCAGGGAGACTGCGTTACTCGGTGTAAAGAAGCAATGTCCTGGGTCTGGTCTAAATTGTGCCTTTATTTCTTAACTCCGCAGGGTGTGACTGAAGATAACTTAATTTCCTGTCTAATAAATAAAATTCCAAATCGCCTCACATAACGTGCCTTTCGTTGCGCATTCTACCCGTGACTGCGCTCAGAACTCAGCCAAACGCTTCAGCTTTTATGGCCGGCCATTCCCAGTAACAGCTGGGAATGCTCGATGCTGCACGATAAGGCCAGTCTGGTCCGGAGTACAGGTCAGAACTGCATAAGCAATACTTTTAAACAGGGCTCGAGTCGGGGTACCACGCGGGTGGGCGGCATCCCCCCACTTATTTTACCGGGGGGGATGCTGTCCCCCCTGTCTAACAGCTAGACTTTACTCTTTGGCCTCTCTAGGACCACAGTGAGACGGATTAAAGCCCCCGTGGCCCCCTGGTTACGGCAGCTGCGCTGTCAGGCAAAATCAGTCATTTTACTCAGGGAATGAAATGCGGACTCGGATCTGTTCCGGACCCTCTGGGGTAAAAACTTTCGTGGGGGGGGGGGGGCGGGACAGAGTGCTGCTACCATGGAACATTGGGAGGGAGGGGTGAGGGGGGGTGAGCAGACACCAGACCAAATTGAGAGTGTGTAAAAGGCCGCTTTTATTGAAACAGGTGCATATTCACAATAATACAACCCTGGCAAAACGCCTCACAAAACTAGACCTCACTAATTAAAATATTACCTTACAACCCCAAACGTCAGGCCCGCCCCTAATACGTCACAAACCCCGCCCCCACCCAGTACAACATAATTACAATTCAAACAATACAAAAACCTGCATAATCATTTAAACGTCATCCCAACCCAAAAACATAACGTCACATTCCAAAAATTGCCCACCAACAACTTACGTTACCCAAACCGTTTAACCACCCCACGAAACAACTATTTAAACTTTTTCGATCCATCACCCAATTTTACCAAAAACCCAACAACCTTCATGAGCCATCTGACAAAGAATCCCCAATTTCCGCACGGCACCTGTTCCAAGCGACAAGTAACAATTATCAAACCCCATATCCACCTGTTCCGGAAAAACGACCAGAAAATAATAAAAAGAAATAAATAAAAAACCCCGAGGAAATGTGGAGGAAACAAGAAAATACTAGGGAGGGAGGGAGGGAAATTTTTTCCAATTAAACTAATGAGCTCCCGGCCACCAGGTCATTCAGCCTAAAATGGTGGCCGAGAGGAGGAGTCAGGGGAATGTATAACTGGGCTCCTTCAGTAGGAACCAAGGGAGCCCAAAAGAAGCCCAAAAGAAGCCCAATGCTGGCGGTCCGCAGACCCCCCCCCCACT
Organism: Lissotriton vulgaris; assembly: GCF_964263255.1. Classification (NCBI taxonomy): domain Eukaryota; kingdom Metazoa; phylum Chordata; class Amphibia; order Caudata; family Salamandridae; genus Lissotriton; species Lissotriton vulgaris. Next base: position 1,589,511,847 of record NC_141693.1, on the reverse strand, counting down.
AACCCCTCCCAATCAGCCCGGGGGGGGGGACCTCCCTGCGGTCGGCTGCCCCCCCCCAAGCCCCCCTTGGGAGGGAGGGGTGAGGGGGGGTGAGCAGACACCAGACCAAATTGAGAGTGTGTAAAAGGCCGCTTTTATTGAAACAGGTGCATATTCACAATAATACAACCCTGGCAAAACGCCTCACAAAACTAGACCTCACTAATTAAAATATTACCTTACAACCCCAAACGTCGGGCCCGCCCCTAATACGTCACAAACCCCGCCCCCACCCACAGGGCTCGACAAATCATATAAAATGCTCTAGACCTGCAGGTATAGTAAACTACAAAATCTCCTCGACCTAACTTAAATGAACTTGACCTCAAACTCTGAAAACTGAGCAAATGTGACAAGTTAGCAAGATTTAAAAGCATTTTTATTGCTCATTTACTTCGTGAGCAATAAAGATGCCTTTAAATCTTGCTTTCTTGTCACATTTCCTCTGCTTTCAGAGGCAGAGGTCAAGTGTCAAGTTTGTATTCCTACTCGCCAGAAAGGGCGAGTAGGACCTAAAAATAGCTCGTCCTTAACCAATCTCACTCGCAAATGCGAGCGGTCGAGTGAATTTCTCGAGCCCTGCACCCAGTACAACATAATTACAATTCAAACAATACAAAAACCTGCATAATCATTTAAACGTCATCCCAACCCAAAAACATAACGTCACATTCCAAAAATTGCCCACCAACAACTTACGTTACCCAAACCGTTTAACCACCCCACGAAACAACTATTTAAACTTTTTCCATCCATCACCCAATTTTACCAAAAACCCAACAACCTTCATGAACCATCTGACAAAGAATCCCCAATTTCCGCCACCCAGAAAAGAGGGGGGGGAAGGAATTACCCTCCTCTCTTTCTGCCCCCCAAAAGAACCAACAAAGGACCAAAAGGCCTCAACCCAGGAAGTTCTGAATCTTCAAACACCGTGAGAGCACCTCTCGCAATTCCAACAGATACAAATCCATCCCGATACGAGACAGATGAACACCATCACAACGGAAAAACTCCAGAGTGTCATAACGGATGTCCTTATGGGACACCCGCCCAAAACCCAGATCTCTACAAAAACGGGAAACCTCCAAATTCAACTTCCTGCGCGCCTTATCAATTGCCCTAGGCTTCAGTGCACCCCTCCAAGTTCTCCTGGGGACCAATTCTGTCCATAACACATGGCAGCCCGACCATTGTTGACGAATGAGAGAAAGGTCCTTCTTCATGGCTCTCAAGAGAACCACCCCCTTCACCCCACAGAGATCATTTTCCCCGAGGTGCAAGAGCAAAACGTCTGGACAAATACCCCCCACCAACCAGGAATTCAAGGCCGGAATGAGCTCCCTCCAAATCATACCCCCTTTCCCCTTCCATACAACATTAAACAAACGAGAATTAAAACCAAGAGTGGGACCAAAATAACTCTGTATAGCTTGAGCTTCTGCACGTCTAACGAAGGAATGTCCCACAATCCAAATCGTCATGACCGAAGCACGGGGCCAGCCACCGAACCAGGAAAAGAAAAGCAGCATCAAATTCAAGAAAGATTAGCATCCGCAGGCGCCGAAGCACGATCATTCCGCACATAGCGCCTAAAACAGTTGGAGGACCAACGCCCTAAAGACATAATGTCTTGCTGCGACCAACCCCTATTGTGAGCCTCAGTTGCCGCCCCAATCCTGAAAGAATGTGTACCATACTGTCGTTCATCCAGGCCCAAAAAACGCAGCGCTTTACGTAACACCATGCGCAGTTGATACTCAGTCACCCTGGAACCATCCTGATGTTGAAAAACAGGGCCCTCAATGGCGGCCCCCGAACATTCTCTCAAGTTCCTGGCCCACCTCACAGGACACGTCTCAGAGGGAGAAGGTGCCTCCAGCCAAACGCCCCTCCCCCTGCTTTGCTGGTCCGTTTTTGCCCGAGCCAACCAAATGTGCAGACCAGAGTCTAGAAAATGAACATCCCCCCACCCCACCCCAAAACCAACTTTGGAGCCTAATAACTCAGAAACTCTGAAAGCACCAAAAAACATCCAAACCATGAGAGTGGAAAAAAGACACACCTCAAACTCGTCCAAACAAACTGAGGGTAAAACCTGTAAAACTCGTGCCAATGTCTGCCAAGACAAAGGTTGGCGAACCATCTGCTCCCGACCCCTCTCCCTGGTCCAACCTTCCAACATACGCCGACCCACCTCCCCCGCTGAAGGAGAATAACCCCACAGTAACTTGCCCATGAATGCAATACCAGCCAATTTCCCAGCAATTGTCACGCGTGTCAGACCCCTGTCCATCAAGAGTAGAATGAACTGAACCACATCTTCACATCGTCCCCAACCCGGAGCACGCTAAACGGCCCCAGATTCCAGAAACTCCTTCCAGGCTAACTCATACGTCGCCCTAGTAGAAACAGCCAGCGAACCTACCACCAACTGCAAAACCCTGTCTCGCCTACAGTCCACAGACGTTCTGGCATGGGGGTCGGCATCCTGTCCGCCTCCGAGGCTAGCCCATGGAATCTCTCCCACTGTGAACGAGACAAAGCATCCGCAATGTCATTGTCCACCCCAGGAATGTGCAAGGCCCTAAAACTGATGTCATACGTCAAGCACCCCAACACAAAGACCCTCAAGAGCTTCAAAATTTGAGCATCCCTGGCCGATTGATAACGTCCACCACAGCTTTATTATCAATCCGAAACAGCACTTTTTTGTGAGCAAACTCATGGCCCCACAAAGTCAAAGCAACCACCACGGGGAATAATTCAAGGAAAGCAATACTCCTGCCTCCATTCTTCCACGCAGCAGGCCACTGTTCAGCACACCATCTGCCCTGCCAGTAGAGACCGAAACCATCACCGCCTGCAGCATCTGAAAAGATTTGAACATCCCAAACCCAATCTTCTTCTCTGTACAGAGGGATGCCATTGAATGAGTGCAAAAATGAAACCCACATCCTCAAGTCCTCCTTAACACCCGCTGACAGTCGGACGTGATGGTGAGGTAAAAACTGACCAGATAGCGCCCTACCCAGACGCCTGCAAAAAGTTCTACCTGCCCTGACCACCCTGCAAGCAAAATTAAGATGGCCTAGTAGCACCTGGACTTCCTTGACTGTTACCTTCGTCTTATGCAACATAGCATGTAATAGGTCCAACATTTTTGCCTTTTTATCCTCTGGTAAACGTGCTTCCATGACATTAGAATCAATCTCGATACCTAAAAAAGACATGGTCGCGCAGGGGCCCATTGTCTTTTCCGGTGCCAACGGCACACCTACAAAATCCATCAGAGTCTGGAAGGTTCTCAAAGCATTCTGGCAAGCCGAGGAATTGGGAGCACCCACAAAAAAGAAATCATCTAGGTAGTGGGTCACAAGCTGGTGTCCTGAAGTATTGGTGAAAAACCATTGGAGAAAGGTGCTGAAAGTCTCAAATAATGCACAGGAAATGGAACAGCCCATTGGTAAGGCCTTATCAACATACCACTTCCCATGAAATTGAATCCCCAACAACTCCCAATCCTCAGGATGTACTGGCAACAAACGAAATGCAGATTTTATATCACACTTAGCCATTGCCGCACCAGTGCCGGCAGATACAACCAAGGCCATGGCCACATCCACTGAAGAATAAGATACTGAGGCAGCCTCGCCGTCAATGAAATCATTAACCGACGAGCCCTCCGGCCATGACAAATGTTGAATCAAACGAAACTGCCCAGGCTCTTTCTTAGGGACCACACCAATGGGAGACACAATAAGATTTTCCAAGGGCCAATCATCAAAGGGTCCCGCCATCCTTCCTTCACACACCTCCTTGTCCAATTTGTCCTGTACCACAGTGGAGTGTTCATTGTCTGACAGCAGATTCTTTGACCACCGCCGCACCCGCGGGCCAGTATAACCAAGACGAAAACCTTTTTGAAAACCATCCAACAGTAACTTAACGGCCTCGGCATCCCCATAACCCCTTAAAGCCACTGCCAAGTGAAAATGATTAACTGGCGTACGAGCCTTTGGGCCCAGCCCCGGAATTGTTCTTCCCCCCCCTGTTAGGCTGAGGTTGCTGGGCAGGACCTGGGGAATTCGCTGACTGTTGTGACCATTGTCTGCCCCCGGTAACACGGGGCCCCCAACACCTTGCAAGAGGGTGTGTTCTACCACATTGGGAGCACACGTGCTTAAACTTACAATACTCCCTGGGGCAATAACCTCTGTTAAAATCCCAACATGTCCCATCGGCAGGTTGGGCTGATGCTGCTGTACCCACCCCCCCCCGGGTGGGCTTACCCTGAAAGGGCCGGTAAGGTAAAGGATATCCACTAGCCGTAAAAATCGTCTTTCCACCAGCAGAAGCCCCCATCGTGTGTTGCCACAAATCATTATCCAGCTCCCCCCATTTTGCTTCAGGATCCCAAGCCATCCGAGCTCGAAATTCCTCGTCATACTGTGACCAGGCATACCCACTACCAGTAATCTGAGCCTTTCTGATCACATCCATATATTTAAAGAGTGCCACACAGCGCTCCGGGAACTTCTCACAGTACACGCTAGCATATATAAGAAATGCCGCTGTCCAGTTCTCTATGGTCAAAGGCACCTTGGGGCGCTTGGCCAACTCGTACTCCTCCTCCTTAGACCCTTCCTTGGATCGAACCTCCCTATGTAAAAGCTTTAATAGTTCCACATATTCCCCTTTCCAGATCCTTTCCTTAGTGGATAGCATTAAATGGGCGCTCAAAGGTTTCGTGACACCCATGTAAGGCAATTTCTTTATTTTAAGTTCCTTACTGTGTGAGGGGTCTTTACCTACCTCCATGGGCTCAGTAACAGTGCCAGAATCCACCTTAGAACCCGCACCCCCGTCACTTGTACCCACTCCCTGATCTTTAACATATCGACCTTTGTGGAGCTTAAGGTCCATACTCTCCGAGGGGGGCTCCCCCCCCCGTACCCACAGACACCATCAGTGGTTTTGCTCGCGGCCCGGTAAGCTCACCTGGATTCAATAAAGGAGGTGGGCCTGCCTCACTCTCCATGCCAAATGCTCCACATCTTCACCCGTCCGAGGAACCCTCACCGCGGGGCCGCTCTCTCTAGGAGGTCTTGATACTGTAGCTTTCGAACGCACCACCACCGGTGTCTGTAAAACATCATCAGAAGCGTGAAAAAGCCCCCCCCCCTTGTACTCTCAGCACGTATCTCGCCCTCCTCAGGGCTCTCATCATCATAATCTAAAACCAATGATTCCTCCAACCTAGAAGGGGCCAACACCTTTAGCGGGCTTTTGAAACCAACCTGGGCCTTACCAGCCCGTACTGACACCTGAGGCGGGGGAGCCGACTGGACCCGTCTGTACTCCCCCGAACGTTGACCAGTTTTATACACATTAACCAACGATGAATCCCTTTTTTGATGAGAGGAAACATTTGGGGCCAGCGAGGACGCGCCAGTCCTGCTTCTGCCAACCCCGCCGATATCCAGAGATCCTGACAATGGGGCCAGCGAGGACGCGCCGGGTCTGCTTCTGCCGACCCCGCCGATACCTGTAGAAAGAGAAGTTGGGGCCAGCGAGGACGCGCCTGACCTGCTTTTGCTGACCGCGCCGAGATCTTGAAACGAAGATGTTGGGGCCAACGAGGTCGCGCCGGACCTGCCTACGTTGACCACGCCGGGGTCCCTCGCCGGTACGGGGTATGCCGCGCCAGGCTCCACCCTCCCTTCTCCTCGGTGTAAATGGGCCGCGCTCCACCCTACCAAGTCTGCCGTTCCACGACGCTCGCCAACCTGTGAAGAAAAAGGCTGAACAGATGTGCCGGGACCCTTACCACCAGAACGGCCAAACCTATCAACCCCAGTAGCCACACAAAGATTAGAATCCTGAACTGCAAACTACCAGAGTCTCGCGAAACGACCATATCAGACTGAACAGGCAACCCCCGCTAAAGGGGGGCTGCACATCCTCGCCCCCACTACTCCAGTCCAACATTTCTTGAACAATCTTAGACGCAGGACCCGACACCAGTCCAACATGACCTCCCTGTTGAGTATCAGACCGAGGCTGCTCCACCCTCCTAAAAGATCTGCCCCCAACAGGCAAACCCGGAAAACTCAAAGTACCCCCAAAACCACTCAACATATCAGTCCCCTGAATCGTAGGCGCCCTGCTCGCATCCCGTATCCCCTCAGCCCAAGAAGGAAAAACATCTAGACCTTCCCATGACCTGGCACCCACCTGCCTACTGCCATCCTCTTGTAGAGAAGAAAACCCTCCAACCGACCCAGAAACATCCTGCTGCACACCCAACGAACCACGATCAGGCTCCTGCCCCCGCAAACCTACCCTCCTCTTCATCTGCGCCCACTCCCCCTCCCCCACCGAGCCACTCAATACCGACAACACCTCCCCCCGGGTTGAGGCAGGGGGGGAAAACAACAGGGGGCTGTAAGGCACAAAAGCAGACCCAGACAACAACGGCCCAGACTGAACCCCACCACAAGAGACAACTCTGACAGGAACAGTATCCCCAGAAACGCGGGACGGCGTCGAGACAAGGTCACCCCCAGCCCTTGCACCCGACTACAATTGCACCACCTGTTCAACAACACTCTGACCCCCCAAACCAGTCAAATCAACAAACTGGGAATCAGGCCCAGGAACCGGCAAACCGCCGTCACCGCCAGCACGAGGCGCGATGATGTCGGCGTGCGCATGCGCACCAACCGCCGGCCCGCCAGCTAACGGCTCCACGTCAGGAAAAACGGAGGCAGAAGCGGAACGTTTCCTGCCTCCACGCTTTCCGCCCCGCTTGCCCCTTGCTGCGGGGACCGAAAGCGACCTCACCGGCAACCCCTCAGTCACCAGAGGCGCCGACGCCCTTCCCTCTTCCAAACCCGCTTCGCGCGGCAAAACCGTTCCTCCCTCAGAATGGGCCCCAATCTCGGGGACCACTCTCCTAGAGCGTGGGCGACCCCTCTCACTTACCGCCTCCCGGCGAGACCTCTTAGGCGACTCGCAAGCCGCGACCGCCGCCGCTACACGTGCTGAGGCCTGCCGCCGAGGACGCGACACCCCAGGCACATCACCCAACACCAGGTCCAAACGCCCAGCTTCACTAAGGAGACGAATAGCCTCCAAAACGCGGTAGTCTTCTCCTGACATGACTAAGAGAACAACAAACCAACAAAATTTTTCCAATTAAACTAATGAGCTCCCGGCCACCAGGTCATTCAGCCTAAAATGGTGGCCGAGAGGAGGAGTCAGGGGAATATATAACTGGGCTCCTTTAGTAGGAACCAAGGGAGCACAAAAGAAGCCCAAAAGAAGCCCAATGCTGGCGGTCCGCAGACCCTCCCCCACTAACCCCTCCCAATCAGCCCGGGGGGGGGGACCTCCCTGCGGTCGGCTGCCCCCCCCAAGCCCCCCTTTTCGAAGTGTGCACAAAGTGGTATCCGAATTAAAATTGGAGCTTCATTCCACCCACACTGCGAGTAAAAAATACGCCGAGACGTTCACAGCCCTGCCCCCTCCCAGAGCACTGCGTCCAGCGTAGTCTGCAGAGCTCGGCGGTGGCTCCTTTATATATTGTTCCTGCAGTCCAGGCACTCACTTCACCCTGCGTCTCCTTTATATATTGTTCCTGCAGTCATTGCGTCCGCAGAAATGTTTCCTGGGGGGGGTCAAAATGGTAACGTCATGGTGCAAGCCACCTTTTGTGACGTCACTCCCTGTCGTGACGTCACTTCCGGTGACAGCGTCCCCCCACTTCTTTATTTAGGCCTTGTGCCCTGCTTTTAAAGTGTGTTGTTCAGGGCTTAATTTGTTGGGGAACGCAACTTATTTTTCCTTCATTAGACTTTGAGCCAGAACAAGAGAGTGTCGGAAAATGGGCAAAGGAGGAAGAGAATGACGGATATAAGGGTGACAAAGAAAGAAAGCAAGTATGTCAACGAACCAGCAAGAGTGAGAGATAGGACTGGGGTGTTGGGTGGTGGAGGAAAGAGTCATCCCGGTGGAATTAAGACTGTAGAACCCTGTTATTCAGCAAACCCAAGGCCGGCTTCGGGCTTATGAGAAAAGTCTAGGCACCGGCACTGACTATTTCACAAGTTAAGCACTGCACGACCCAAGCAGAGATGAAAAAGTAATGCGAGCGTTTTTCCGTGCCCTGAAGTATTCACTGGTCCTATTGAAGGCCTTTGGCTTTGATCATCCTGTGAAGTTTTCCGCAGCTGTTTTGTGATCCTCAAACTTGTTTTTTGCAATACATCGTAGTCCGGGTTTCTGCAGTGTTCTGTGTAGAGTTGTGGGGGGCCCTAAGCCCGCATGGCTACAGAAAGACACACAGGACACGGTAGTTACTGGGTACAACTGGCCCAGAGCACGTGCGCTCGGCCACTTTTATAAGATCAGCGTCACCTGACCGGTGATGTCCGTGGTGGGTGAGTGTACAGTGTAACATTCACACTTGGCACACTAGAATGCTGACTTCACGTCACTACATTCTGCAGCGAATCCAGGCAAGTGAGAGCCGGGAGCGCTCCAATGCCCACTAACGGCAGGCTGTGCGCTATACCAACGCTAACAGCAGTGACTACAATACCACCCCCCTGTGCTGCCCTTCAGTGGTAACTTTAATACTTGCAAGGGGCAAAGGTGACCTAGGCCGCTGAGTGGGGCCTACCTAATACTAGTTTGCAAACAGACACAGAGACTAGCTATTGGTTAGGGGCCGAAGACCACGAGCGGTCTCGCTCCCGTTTATTTATACCCGAGGGCTGTCCCGCCTCCGGGCTGTGTGCGTGCGTGCGTGAGTGGACGGGCCGTGTGGCTCTGCCAGTACATCCCTCCAAACTCACAGATGAATAGTCCAGTCTTATTTAGAGTTCTTCGCAGTGCGTAGTCTCCAGGCATAGCCCTGGAGCCGCTGACTGGGAGTCGGGTTTGGTTGTAGGTTGTACCTCTTGCTTCGCTGCCCTTCAGTCTCGGGTGCACCCGCCGGTTCTGTTACTTCACTCTCGGGGCCTGACTGGATGATGTTCGATCCTGCGCCTCCCCGGGCTGGTGATGGTTCTCTGTCTTGAGAGTTGGCGGCTGCCTCAGGGGTAGCCGGCTGGGCCTCGTCGATCTCCGTGTCTTCCGACACCTGTTCCTGTGTTGCTTCATTCATGGACGCTCGCTTGAACCATGACACGTTTCGTGTCACTACCCTTGATCGGTGGGACGCTGACACCATGGTGCCGTGGATGTTCACAATCTCCCATATCTCGGGCTCAAATGTTGTCTGATACTTCCACTGTTGGTGGCGAGTCTTGAGTACGACGCGGTCGCCTACGGCCAGTGGCCTGACTCCGGCTCTTCGCGTTCGGCTCGCTCTCTCATTAGTGCGTCGTCTCTGGTCCTGTGTTGCTTTGTGGTCTCATTCGGGGGCCTGCCATGCTGGGCTCACCAGCATACAATCTCGTGGGAGTCTCCTGAACATGACGTGCGCTGGGGCGCACTTGGTGGTACAGTGTGGTGTCTGTCTGTAGGCGTTCAGAAACTGCAACAGACATTCCTCGGCCACTTCCCCTTTCTCCACACCGATCCTTAGCGCTCGGTTCATTGTCCTCATGAACCTCTCGACTTCTCCGTTGGCCTGAGGCCATTGTGGTGTGATCCTTCGATGACGTATACCTCGTCTGGTTAGATATGCTTTGAAATCAGAGCCCTGAAATGGCGGTCCATTGTACGATCTTATTTCATCCGGGAAGCCTAGCATGGCGAACGCCCTATCCAGGGCTGGCTTGACATGGCTGAAAGCGGTGGATGGAATCACTTCCACCACTGGAAACCGGGAGCATGAGTTGATCAATACCATGGCTTGGCGTCCATCCGGGAATGACCCAAAGTCCATACTTTTCTTGGACCAGGGAGTATCACACAAGTCTTCGGTGATGACTGGATGTGGCGCAGGTTCCTGACTTGTGATGACACATGAGTGGCAGTTGCGGATCTCCTCCTCTACCGCGCTATCAATGCCGGGGCACCACACCCTTCCACGCAGCCGGGCCTTTGTCTTTGCTATTCCTTGATGTCCTTGATGGGCGAGGCGTACCACCTCCCCCTGCAGGCTTGAGGGTATGACAATGGTGGCCCCTCGCAAAACCACTCCGTGAGGTCCTGTGCTCAGTTCACTTCTCGCACGCCACATCTGTTGGCGAAATGTCTGCTCCTCCGCCGTGAGGGCGCTAGCTCCGTCCAAGAAGTGCTTCCAACTGCGGTCTTCCAGGGTGCGTTTCACCCTCTGGAGACACTCATCCTGGTTGGTGGCCGCTCCAATCTCTTCCAGCGTGATGGCCTTGTGGCAAGCTTCTTGTGACAGGATCCTGACAAACTCTTCCACCTACTCTAGGTCCTGGTGTTCTAACGTTTTGGGAGCGTGTCCTGGGTGGCATGAGAGGAAATCCGCGGGGTTGTCCGCCCCAGGGCGCAAGATGACTTCGAACCTGTATGTCTGGAGCTGGACGGCCCACCGTTCAATCCTGGGTGGTGCAAGTCTGGCCGTCCCCGCAAACAGCGGAACCAGCGGTTTGTGCTCTGTCACGACCGTGAACTTGTGTCTGAAAAGGTATAGGTGAAAGTACTGGCATGCCCACTTTATGGCGAGGGCCTCTCTCTCAATCTGTGTATAGCGCATTTCCGTGGCCATCAGTGCCCGGCTGGCGTACGCCGTGGGCACCCACACGTTATCTTCTGTCTTCTGCAACAGGACCGCCCCCAGCCCTACTGGGCTGGCGTCCACGACGATCTCCGTCTGCCGATGTGGTCTGAAATATGCCAGGACCTTGTCATCAATCAGGGCCTCTTTCACGGCTCGAAACGCGTTGTCCTCCCTCACGGACCACATCCATGGTTGTCCCGCTTTGGTGAGTGCGCGCAGAGGTTCCGATAGAGACGCCAGATTGGGGATAAACCGGCCACAATATGTGGCCATCCCCAGGAAGCTGCGGACCTCAGTTGCGGATGTCGGCTTTTGTGCTGACCGGATGGCCTCGGCTTTCTTTGGGTCCACTCTAAGTTCGTCTGGAGAAAAGATGTATCCAAAGAATTTGACTGATTCGTTTTAGAACGAACACTGTTCTCGGTGCAACGTGAGTCCGTGGTCTGCTAGGCGCAGCAGCGCGGCTCTCAGGTGTCCATGGTGCTCCTCTAGGGTCTTGGAGAAGACTAGAATGTCATCACTTAGATTGATGACTCCTGGCAGCCCCGACAGCGTCTCCCTGATTGCATTTTGGAACACTTCGGCGGCCGAGGACACGCCGAAGCTCAGACGTTTGAACCTGCGGAGGCCGACATGGGTTGAAAATGTTGTGATGTTACGGCTGTCCAGATGGAGCTCCAGCTGGTGGTAACCTGCATTTAAGTCCAGTTTGGAGAACCACTTGGCCCTGTTTAAGTCAGCTACTATATCGTCCATAGTTGGCATGAGATGACGTTCCCTTTTAACTGCCTTGTTCGGGAGGCGCATGTCTACACATAGTCTTATTGCGCCAGGTTGTTTGGGTTTGGGTGCCACGACGAGGGGTGACACCCATGGGGTGGGCCCTGATACCTTCTTGATCACCCCCAGTTTCTCGAGCTTCGTTAGTACCTCTTCCACCTGCGGCCGCAGGTGGAACGGCACCCTCCAGTGACGCAGCGCTGTTGGCCTCACTGTGTGGTCAATGTGCAGCTTAAAGACTTTTCCCTTGAGGCAGCCCAGGCCTCGGAAGAGCGTCGGGAATTCTCTCAACATGGCATCCGCGTGTCGTTTGTGGACTTGGTTAGCAAAGAACACCAGTTGAAGATCCTCTGCGGTGTGGCAGCTGAGCAGCGTGCCCCGTTTACCGCCGGTCACGGGAAATTTCGTGTTCACTGTTTGGTCATTGCACGACACCGTCACGTCGATTACTCCGCGCAGTGGCAGGGGTTCATCACTGTCGTACGTGTAAATTCTGGCTTTTGAGGGCAGGAGCGGTGGGCGAGGGTGCAACTGTTCGTATTGCGTACTGTCCATTACATTCACCGACGCCCCTGTGTCTATCAGTGCCTTAATTGGGGAACCCTCGATTTCGACTTCACACATCGGCGGCAGCCTCTTCCTGGATCCATCCCGACCGACGAAGGAGACGAAGAAAACATCGTCGTCCTCGTCCTCTTCCAGCCAGAATTCTGTCTGGTGCGTGTCGCCGCACGGTCCCGGGTCCTCGAGAGAGATTTGACGTACTCCTTCAGCGGCGCTCCTTCCTGCATACTTTCGCGAAATGGTTCATCTTGCCACAGTTATGGCATGCCTTCCCACGTGCAAAACACCGTCCGTTCGGGGGATGCTCCATCCCACATTTGCCGCATGCAGATCGAGAGGTTGCCGCCGGCTGACCTTTTTGTGTAGAGAGAGGAGACCTTCTCCGAACCACACCACGTGCTCCTCTTTGATAGACACGTGTTTCGCCGGCGCCACTGGTCCGTCTAGTGCGGCCTGCATCGCTTCCGCCCTCGCATTAGAGAGCTCGTGTGACCTCGCCAGCATGAGGATTTCGTCCAGGCTGATACGTGGCTGCCGCAGGATGAGGCGTCGCAATTGGACTGACCAACAGCCTTGTATTAGTTGTGCTCTGATCTCCAGCGTCCTGTCCAGCAGCTCGCATGACGTCGCTAACTTGCGCAGTCTCGCGTAGAAGACGTCGATCGACTCGCCCTCCGCCTGGCGGGCCTGGCGCAGCTTGAACCACTCAAAATCCGGGTTGGCGCGGTGGTCAAAATGGCGGTTGAAGGCCGTGACCGCAGCCGCGTAGTCGTTGTCGTCCCCTCTGTTCGGCAGTGTCTCAAACAGCTCATAAAGCTCGTCGCCCCCATAACACATCAGGAGCGAGCGTTTGCCTTTACTATCGGTTTCCCTGACGCCCACAAAATAATGTTCTAGAGAGGCGCCATTGCGCGGCTGCTGTAGTAGGTTCAGATAATTCTCTAAACGGCGGATTCGGGCCGCCATGGCATGACCCGGTGTGGCGGGCGTGACGTTCGCAGCGGGGACCTGAGGTGGTGGTCCTGCTTGTACCGGACCGGCATTCTGTGGCGGCAAAGGTGGCGGGATAGGAGCCCGTTGGGCCGGTCCTGTGGCCGCTGCCCCTCCCGTTGCTGGCTGGCTCATGTTTGGCGCGTGGGCTGCCCACTAGCATTGAAGGAGCGACGGTGGCACAAGGGGACTCGCTGCTGGTGCAGGTCTGCAACACTGGCCCCACGTCCTCTTGCTGGTGCAGGTCTGCGTTGTGTCTGATACAGCCCAGCTTTTTCTGACAGCCTGGGACCTTGGCGGCCAATGAGTACAACCTCGGTTGTGCTTCACCCTCAGAACGGCCAAAAACAGAGCTCCGCGAGAGGCGTGAGCTTTGGCAGGGCAGACTTCCCGCTCTCGCGAGATGCGTGAGCATCCGCAGGGGTGCGGCGAGGGCCGAACCAGTCCCCCCGATACGCACCGTACGCGTCTCCCCTCCCACGCTCTAGCAATCCAGAGCGCTGGGATGTCGGCAAGGCAGGGCTGGCCTCTACGGCGGGGACGCTGCAGCACGGGCCCACGGCAGATGCAGTACTCCCTCCCGGAGGGGGGGCTCACCTCCGCGCTGCGACAGGCGCGAAACACCCACCGGCCTCAGGTAGGGCCGGGATAGACAGCACAGCGGGGTGGCACCCACGAGGGATCAGGTTGCCGGCCGCAGGCTCCAGCGCAGGCAGCGCAAGCGGGCTCAGGCGGCACCGCAGGACACGGCAGGCGCGTCCGCGGGGCGAGGCATGGGCAAGGGACCCGCCTCGTCGCCAGTGTAATACTTGCAAGGGGCAAGGGTGACCTAGGTCGCAGAGTGGGGCCTACCTAATACTAGTTTGCAAACAGACACAGAGACTAGCTATTGGTTAGGGGCCGAAGACCATGAGCGGTCTCGCGCCCGTTTATTTATACCCGAGGGCTGCCCCGCCCCCGGGCTGTGTGCGTGCGTGCGTGAGTGCACGGGCCATGTGGCTCCGCCAGTACAGTAACTAGCTCCGCGGTGAGGCGTGCGCTTATGCCTTTGCATTCTCAAGCGAGACTTGGAACCGATTCATGGAAAACACAGCATGAGTAAACCTTCCCCGGAGGTTCACGGCTGCCACGGGGGTAGATTTTCACGCTCTTGGATTTCAAAGGGATTCCCAGCTCGTTCCTGGAAGGTGGGCACCGGGCCCTGGTTTCCTCATGTGTTCCTGGAAAGCTGCTGTGAGTCTGCAGCTTGGGCTCCGGGAGCCCTTTCTGCTCGTGCATGTCCACGTAGTGACAGCGATGCACGGCAGGGCGCCGCCGCCTTGGTACAGTGACACTACTTTTACAAAACCCTGACGAGAATCGCCATTATTTCATAGCCTTTATTTTTTTCATTTAATCAATATTCTCAGTAATGGCATTTCCTTCGGATTGGCTAATTCTATATTATTTCAGCTGGAATTTTCCAGAACTTTCATGTGAAGCCCCAAAAGTACTGTTCGTAAATTCACCATGTGTCGATCTGCACCAATGCATGTCAATGTATTTGGTTTCTTATTCAAGGCATGATCAGCTCCTTCAAAAAATTGTATAACATATCCTTTTCACTCTTAAATATAACTTAAAAATACATAGAGCCAACAGTTAGCCTAAGGTTTATTGCTCTGAAAGTAAAATGTATCAAGAGTTTTTTTCATGCCCCCAAAAACGTTCATTCTTCATCTCCCTTGTGTTACTGACGCCAGCTCCCTCGGTTTACTAACCCCAGCTCCCTTTGGAAACCTCCGAGCCCACTGAAATGTGCTGGTGAGCGTTTTGTTAGGTCTCAGACCATAGCCTGCGCTTGCGCAGTCTCGCTCCGAGATTTAATGTCTCCTAGAGTGGGGCTTGAACCCGCCCCTCTTCTCCATTGGCTGGCTTCCTAAACGTAGCCCAGCCATTGAAGGAGAGGGGTGTCACTCCATTCAAGCTCTGTCTTTTTCGGATTTGGGGGCGTGTTTTTTGCAGTTTTCTGGCTGTGATGTCATCCGTCACTCAACAGCAAAAACTACGCCCCCGAATGCGAAAATGTCGGTGCTTTTCTGACGCCATTTCTGCCCGACTGCCGCCGCAAGAAGTCGAGAGACTGCCAAGTCCTCCGGTGAGTGCTTGCTGTCCTGCCCCCTCTTTGCTCGTGCTTGCTGTCCTGCCCCCTCGTTGCTTGTGCTTGCTGTCCTGCCCCCCCTAGTTGCTCGTGCTTGCTGTCCTGGCCCCCCTATTTGCTCGTGCTTGCTGTCCTGCCCCACCTCGTTGCGTGTGCTTGCTGTCCTGCCCCCCTTCTTGCTTGTGCTTGCTATCCTGCCCCTTCGTTCCTTGTGCTTGCTGTCCAGCCCTCTCGTTGCGTGTGCTTGCTGTCCTGCCCCCCTTGTTGCTTGTGCTTGCTCTCCTGCTCCCCTCGTTGCTTGTGCTTGCTGTCCTGACCCCCTCGTTGCTTGTGCTTGCTGTCCTGCCCCCTCGTTGCTCGTGCTTGCTGTCCTGCCCCCTCGTTGCTTGTGCTTGCTGTCCTGCCCACCCTTGTTGCTTGTGCTTGCTCTCCTGCCCCCCCTCGTTGCTTGTGCTTGCTGTCCTGCCCCCCTCGTTGCTTGTGCTTGCTCTCCTGCCCCCCTCGTTGCTTGTGCTTGCTGTCTTGCCCCCTCGTTGCTTGTGCTTGCTGTCCTGTCCCTTGTTGCTTGTGCTTGCTCTCCTGCCCCCTCGTTGCTTGTGCTTGCTCTCCTGCCCCTCGTTGCTTGTGCTTGCTGTCCTGCCCCCCGTTGTTGCTTGTGCTTGCTCTCCTGCCCCCCTCGTTACTTGTGCTTGCTGTCCTGCCCCCCCCTTGTTGCTTGTGCTTGCTGTCCTGCCCCCTCGTTGATCATGCTTGCTGTCCAGCCCCCTCGTTGCTTGTGCTTGCTCTCCTGCCCCCTCGTTGCTTGTGCTTGCTGTCCTGCCCCCTCGTTGCTTGTGCTTGCTCTCCTGCCCCCCACGTTGCTTGCGCTTGCTCTCCTGCCTCTCGTTGCTTGTGATTGCTGTCCTACCCCCTCGTTGCTTGTGCTTGCAGTCCTGCCCCCTCGTTGCTCATGCTTGCTCTCCTGACCCTCCCTCGGTGGTTGTGCTTGCTCTTCTGCACCCGCCCCTCGCTGGTTGTGCTTGCTCTCCTGCCCCCCCTCGCTGGTTGTACTTGCTCTCCTGCCCCCCTCGCTTGTTGTGCTTGCTCTCCTGCCCCCCTTCGTTGCTTGTGCTTGCTCTCCTGCCACCTCATGCTTGCTGTCCTGCCCCCTCGTTGCTTGTGCTTGCTGTCCTGCCCCCTCGTTGCTTGTGCTTGCTGTCCTGTCCCCCTCGTTGCTTGTGCTTGCTGTCCTGCCCCTTTGTTGCTTGTGCTTGCTGTCCTGCCCCCTCGTTGCTTGTGCTTACTGTCCTCCTGCCCCCTCGTTGCTTGTGCTTGTTGTCCTGCCCCCTCGTTGCTTGTGCTTGCTGTCCTGCCCCCTCGTTCGTTGTGCTTGCTCTCCTGCCCTGCTATTAGCGTGGTAAATGACAATGCCATTTATTTATGTTTTAAAAACAAAAAAATAATGTCATAAGCAATGCCAATAGCTCTAACTTTAAGAATGCCGAGGCCATTGCATTGTAAATGCTTGTTTTTCTAACGCCACACTCGGAGAGGCCTTAATTTACTCAGATTTGAAACATTATGGCCGGAGAAGGTGCTATGTAAACCACCTTCCACAAGAGACTCGAGTCAGCTTCATTTTTATTTGAAAATGGGGTGGTAAAAAAATAAAATTGCGGAAGAATTTTCTGAAAAACGACGTGAGTCAGTGTTCGATCGCGAGCCAGCGCCGACTGGGAAGCAGGCCGCCTGTTAGCTGGCTGTATGCAAATTAGTCTGTTCCTGTCCCAGTGCATGATGGGAACAGGGCAAACCAAACTACAAAAGCCAATTCTTACACTGGGAAGGAAACAAGCTCCCGGCGACCGGTTTCTGGCATTACAGCCGTCTTCGGCCCGGTTTGCTTGAATCCTGATGGTGCAATGAGCAAGGGTCTCACATCTGCCAGGTTCTGAGCTGGGATGGGGCAGTGAGATAAATAACGGTGATGGATCAAGCCCTGATCTTTGGACTGGGTAAGAGTGGTCTGTTTAACTCAGACACTCTGTTCATCACCACCCCCTTTTCTAAATCGTTTTTGGCCACTATAGGTGTGGCAGGGTATACTCAGACATGAGTCCCTTTCTCACTGCTCCATCAGGATTCAAGCAAGCCGGGCCGAAGAAGGCTGAAATGCCAGAAACCGGTCCCCGGTAGCTTGTCTCCTTTCTGGTGAAGAATTGGCTTGGTAGTTTAGTCTGCCCTGTTCCCATGATGCACTGGGCCAGGGACAGACTGATTTGCATATAGCCAGGTTCTGAGCTGGGATGGGGCAGTGAGATAAATAACGGTGATGGATCAAGCCCTGATCTTTGGACTGGGTAAGAGTGGTCTGTTTAACTCAGACACTCTGTTCATCACCACCCCCTTTTCTAAATCGTTTTTGGCCACTATAGGTGTGGCAGGGTATACTCAGACATGAGTCCCTTTCTCACTGCTCCATCAGGATTCAAGCAAGCCGGGCCGAAGAAGGCTGAAATGCCAGAAACCGGTCCCCGGTAGCTTGTCTCCTTTCTGGTGAAGAATTGGCTTGGTAGTTTAGTCTGCCCTGTTCCCATGATGCACTGGGCCAGGGACAGACTGATTTGCATATAGCCAGGTTCTGAGCTGGGATGGGGCAGTGAGATAAATAACGGTGATGGATCAAGCCCTGATCTTTGGACTGGGTAAGAGTGGTCTGTTTAACTCAGACACTCTGTTCATCACCACCCCCTTTTCTAAATCGTTTTTGGCCACTATAGGTGTGGCAGGGTATACTCAGACATGAGTCCCTTTCTCACTGCTCCATCAGGATTCAAGCAAGCCGGGCCGAAGAAGGCTGAAATGCCAGAAACCGGTCCCCGGTAGCTTGTCTCCTTTCTGGTGAAGAATTGGCTTGGTAGTTTAGTCTGCCCTGTTCCCATGATGCACTGGGCCAGGGACAGACTGATTTGCATATAGCCAGGTTCTGAGCTGGGATGGGGCAGTGAGATAAATAACGGTGATGGATCAAGCCCTGATCTTTGGACTGGGTAAGAGTGGTCTGTTTAACTCAGACACTCTGTTCATCACCACCCCCTTTTCTAAATCGTTTTTGGCCACTATAGGTGTGGCAGGGTATACTCAGACATGAGTCCCTTTCTCACTGCTCCATCAGGATTCAAGCAAGCCGGGCCGAAGAAGGCTGAAATGCCAGAAACCGGTCCCCGGTAGCTTGTCTCCTTTCTGGTGAAGAATTGGCTTGGTAGTTTAGTCTGCCCTGTTCCCATGATGCACTGGGCCAGGGTCAGACTGATTTGCATATAGCCAGGTTCTGAGCTGGGATGGGGCAGTGAGATAAATAACGGTGATGGATCAAGCCCTGATCTTTGGACTGGGTAAGAGTGGTCTGTTTAACTCAGACACTCTGTTCATCACCACCCCCTTTTCTAAATAGATGTAGAAAGGTAAGCAGCAAAGAAAAAAAGTAGACCCTAATTAAAAAGATAACAGCCAGCAGCGTAAGTTAACTGTAGTTGGTCCATGCTGCTTCCTCCAGAAAGGGAAGAAAAAGGAAGTGATGTATCGGCCAACATTGAGCAAGATAAGAACAGCAATGCCAGATTCCACCAATGGCAAGCGACAAAACAAAGACAAATGCAATGGGTGGAGTTTCAGTAGTAATACTGATTACTTGATACCTCGCAGAGTACGAGACCTAAAAATGGCTAGTGACAGTGTTTTCAATATTGTAACACAGCATCAGATCACTAATAATACTGCAAGTAATCTCTGTGACACCACTCCCATTTCTCAAATGTGAGTTCTTCTTTTGCTCTAACAGAAATGTTTTTGGGTGGATGTTGTATGAAACCTATTTGGCGCATATATACGTATAGCTAAACCTATAATAACCATTTGCACTGTGTTTAAATAAATGTGGAAAGATACTAGCAGCAACGTCTTTTTTTGCTTGCGACAAAAATAAATACAGATATATACAGATAAAATGGCATAAAAAGAAATATGGATAAATACAGACGGAAATGTTAAAAAAATAAATACCATAAAACCGGGAGCCCTAATTATAAAATATGGAAGCGGTGGGCGGACTATAGGGGCCTGTGGCTGGAGCCTCCGAGTGCAACAGATGATGTTCCAGTGGAATGAGGGTAGAGACAGGGTGGTTGGGACTGGCACAGCAGGGGTGGGGGGTCGCCTGGGGTGCGTGTGTGCTAAGACTGGTATTGTCTTTCTTCAGTCCTGGTATTTCGTTTATTTTTTTCCTTTTTGTCCTCTGTTATCAGCGGGTGGGCGGTTCTCAGTGGGGGTTGTGCAAATCTGGGGGTAGTGGGGGGGGTTAGGGAGAGTGGGGTCGACATCCGGAACGATACTCAAAGTCAAAGATTTTGGTTGTTTTGTTTTATAAAAAGGTCATTTGAAATCATGCAAATGTGTAACTGGATACTGCAGTGGCCTCTGGGGTACAGAGCCCTGCATTTATTGTGCAAATTGCCAATAAAGTTTTTTTTTTTTGAAAAGGGAGAAACATATTTGACACAATTCACTTGCCTTTTTTTGCCATACCCTCTGCTCAAAACATTATGTCTGATACATAATATACTACGACAATGAACATCTATTAGATAGCGAAATTACAGCATATTCGGTAAGTTAACCCCTTCGCTGCTAAGCCTTTTCCCCTCCTGTGCTAATGCTTTTTTTGGCGTTTTGTGGTAGTGCGCGCTTAGGGCCTTGTAACTTTTTGACCACATAAGGTATCCACGCCAAATTTGCGTCCTTTTCTTCCAACATCATGTGAATTCTAAAGGCACCCAGGGTTTGTGGATTCCCTTGGAGGGGTCCCAGAAATTAACCAAAATATAGTGATTTTTTTGTTTTTTTCAGAAAAATGGGAAAAAACGGGCTGCAAATGAAAGCCTCTGGGGTTTTCCCTAAAAAAGTTATCAAAAAAGGGTTTATGGGGCTGAAATCTCCATTTTCTCAGCTTGTAGGGAATGACAGTCTTTTGTCAGAGAACCAACATTTTTCACACAGTTTTGGCATTATTCTGGGACATAGCCTATTTTTGCTATTTTTTGAGCTTTCCACCTCCTTCCAGTTAATGGTAGAAATGAGTTTGAAAGCAATAATGGATCCTGGAAAGCTGTACATTTCCGAAAGGTAGACAAAAGTTTGAATTCAGAAAGGGGTGATTTGTCTAAATCCATGAAGATTTCTTTATAGAAACTAACAGTTAAACATTGGAATAATTGAAAATTTGTTGAAAAAAACAGCCTTTTGTCTCAACGTTTTCACCTATAACTTTTTCTAATTTTGACCGCTCTTGGAAAGCAATATACCGTTACATCCGCTAGACCTTCCTGGTTGTGGGGATATATAGGACTTGTAGTTTAACCAAGAACCCAACGAACCCAGATCCAAAAACTGAGCAGCAACTTGCAATGGTATTTTTTCATTTACTGGGTATAGAGCACTTTGGCTTGGAAAATGTATACATGGAAAAATCTGTATGAAAGACACCTATGTATTTCTGAATTGGGTACAAATTATAGAGTTCAGAAACAGTATATAATTGCTAATTTTCAAAATTGGGAATACTCATACTAGCATGAGAACTATTGGTCATTTTTCAAAAATATTTTTTACACAATGTCTTTCATTGAAAGGGAGAAATGCATGAAAGCTCAATTGGTAATAACAGTTGATTTACAAATCTGAATTACCCCATGTCTCCCGATAAAAACGGTACCTCACTTGTGTGGGTCAGCCTTGTGCCTGCGACAAGAAACGGCGCAAAATGCAACATGGTCACACCTAAATTTTGCAGTTACAAATTAACTTTTTTGGCAAAGCGCCTACCTGTAGTTTTTGCACCCTAGCTCTGCCGGCACCTAAGGAAACCTAGACAACCTATACATTTTTGAAAAGTAAACACCCAGGGGAATTCAGGATGGGGAGACTCGACTGCCTACCACCAGGTTTTGCTACCCAGAATCCCTTGCAAAGCTAAGAATTTGACAAAAAAAACCAAATTTTCCTCACATTTCTGTGGTGGAAAGTTCTGGAATCTGCGTGGATCAACAATTTTCCACCCACCCAGCGTTCCTCCAGGTCTCCTGAAAAAAATGGTACCTCACTTGCGTTGTTAGGCATAGTGGCTGCGACATGAAACAGCGCAAAACGCAACGTGGTCGCACCTCAATTTCCCAGTGAAATCTTGCGCTTTTTGGACAATTAGACTACCTTTTGTTTTTGCGCCCTAGCTCTGCCAAAACCTAGGGAAACCTAGCAAACCTATACATTTTTTAAAACTAGACACCCAGGGGAATTTAGGATGGGGTGACTCGTCTGCCTACCCCCAGGTTTTGTTACCCAGAATACCTTGCAAAGCTAAGATTTTGACAAAAAAAAACACATTCCTCACATTTCTGTGGTGGAAAGTTCTGTAATCTGCGTGGATCAACAAATTTCCACCCACCCAGCGTTCCCCCAGGTCTCCTGAATAAAATGGCACCTCACTTGCGTGGGTAGGCATAGTGGCTGCGACATGAAACAGCGCAAAACACAACGTGGTCGCACCTCACTTTCCAAGTGAAATTTTGCGCTTTTTGGACAATGGACTACCTTTTGTTCTTGCGCCCTAGCTCTGCCAGCACCGAGGGAAACCTAGCAAACCTATACATTTTTGAAAACTAGACACCCTGGGAAATTCAGGATGGGGTGACTCGTCTGCCTACCCCCAGGTTTTGTTACCCAGAATCCCTTGCAAAGCTAAGATTTTGGCCAAAAAAGTACATTTTATTCACATTTCTGTGGTGGAAAGTTCTGGAATCTGCGTGGATCAACAAATTTCCACCCACCCAGTGTTCCCCCAGGTCTCCCCAAAAAAAGGTACCTCACTTGCGTGGGTAGGCATAGTGGCTGCGACATGAAACAGCGCAAAACGCAACATGGTCGGACCTCAATTTCCCAGTGAAATCTTGCACTTTTTGGACAAAAAGACTACCTTTTGTTTTTGCGCCCTAGCTCTGCCAGCACCTAGGGAAACCTAGCAAACCTATACATTTTTGAAAAGTAGACACCCAGGGAAATTCAGGATGGGGTGACTCGTCTGCCTACCCTCGGGTTTTGTTACCCAGAATCCCTTGCAAATCTAAGATTTTGACAAAAAAAACACATTTTCCTCACATTTCTGTGGTGGAAAGTTCTGGAATCTGCGTGGATCAACAAATTTCCACCCACCCAGCGTTTCCCCAGGTCTCCTGAAAAAAATGGTACCTCACTTGCGTGGGTAGGCATAGTGGCTGCGACATGAAACAGCGCAAAACGCAACATGGTCGCACCTCAATTTCCCAGTGAAATCTTGCACTTTTTGGATAAAAAGACTACCTTTTGTTTTTGCGCCCTTGCTCTGCCAGCACCTAGGGCAAACCTAGCACACCTATACATTTTTGAAAACTAGACACCCAGGGGAATTTAGGATGGGGTGACTTGTCTTCCTACCACCAGGTTTAGTTACCCAGAATCCCTTGCAAAGCTAACAATTTGACAAAAAAAACACATTTTTCTCACATTTCTGTGGTGGAAAGTTCTGGAATCTGCGTGGATCAACAAATTTCCACCCACCCAGCGTTCCCCCAGGTCTCCCAAAACAAATGGTACCTCACTTGCGTGGGTAGGCATAGTGGCTGCAACAGGAAATGGTTCAAATCGTACGGTGGTGAATTTACAACTCCCAATTGCAAAACAACCTTGATTTTTTGGGGGGGGGCACCTGAGTTTTTGGCCCGATGCTCGGTGGTATTCTTTGGAAAGTACCAAACCCAAACAGTTCTAAAAAGTAGACACCCGGGGGAGTCCAGGGAGGTATGGCATGCGTGGGTCCCCCAATGTTTTCCTACCCAGAACTCCTTGCAAACCTTAAAATTGGGTAAAAATATCACTTTTCCGAACTTTTTTGCGTGGGATCTCCGTGCCGGCAAAAATGTGTTCCCCTTGTTCTCCCGAGTAAAAGGATACCTCACTTGTGTGAGTGCTCCAAAGCAGAACAGGCCAAAAATGAATTTTGAAAAAAGTAGTATTCAAGTTTTACAAGTTAAGCCCCCCTGCCTTAGTCACAGCCCTTTGGCCCACCCACACAAGTGAGGTATCATTTTACTCGGGAGAACAAGGGGAACGCTGGGTGGTAGGACATTTGTGCCGACACGGAGATTCCAGGCAAAAATGTATGGAAAACTGTTTTTTTAACCTAAATTTATGGTTTGCAGGGATTTCTGGGTAGGAAAACATTGGGGGACCCACGCATGCCATACCTCCCTGGACTCCCCCAGGTGTCTAGTTTTCAGGACTGTTTGGGTTTGGTAGTTTCCAAAGATGTCCGCCGAGCCCCGGTCCAAAAACTCAGTCCCACCCCCCCCAAAAAGAAGGTAATGTTGCTATTGGTTATTGTAATTTCTCCACCGTACGATTTGGACCTTTTCCTGTTGCAGCCACTATGCCTACCCATGTAAGTGAGGTACCATTTTTATCGTGAGACCTGGAGGAACGCTGGGTGGGAGGAAATTTGTGTGAGCCCAGTGATGCCGCGCTTTCCCACACAAAAAAAGTGTGAAAAAACTGATTTTTTCAGCAAAAATTGATGTTTGAAAGGGATTCTGGGTGAAGGAACATTGGAGGTTTCACGCAAGCCATACCTCCTTGGAAGCCCCCGGGTGTCTACTTTTCAGAAATGTGTGGGTTTGGTAGGTTTCCCTAGATGGCCGTCTCGCACGGGGCCAAAAACCCAGGTAACCCCTCTTGCAAAAGCTGGTGGTATTGAATGTCCCAGCGTTCCCCCAGGTCTCCCGATAAAAATGGTACCTCACTTGCGTGGGTAGGCATAGTGGCTGCAACAGGAAACGGTTCAAATCGTACAGTGGAGAATTAAGTTTTCAATTTCAGAGCGTGTGATTCAAGGAAATTGTGACAGACAATTTCAAGTTTGCAGGAGATTGTGGATAAAAATCAACAATATAATTCACCAGAAAGACATGACCATATACTTCCATGGTTTAACAATAATATCTAAATTTAGTAAGTTATTTATAGCTATAATGTACACCGTAACAGAGTTACTCAAAAGTCAAACATTCAAGCACGGCTAACTATTCCTCAAAGACACACACATACAGGTTGGATTTGGCACGAGGGCGAGTGATGGTTCAGTACATAAAATTTTATTAACAAGATATTTCAAAAAATGAAATGCTCTGTCAATAAATAAATGCATAAAAACCGAACCAGTGACTCGCAACTCGTGAGCTGTAAAGCCACGACAAGGCACCAACCGTTTTACAGGCCATTCACGCACCTTTCATACCTGATACAAACCAGACCATTTACACCATCCGGAAGGAGCAGCAATCAATCAATCAATCAATCAGGTGGCTGCTGCTGTTGCTCGTCTTGGTCTTGGTCGGTGCTGGAGTAGTGCAGGTCTGGATGCAGGTGAACTTGCAGGAGTTGCAGCAGAAGGGTCCGTGGGTGTGTCTCGGGGTGGCTCGGTAGCAGCCCGGGAATCAGCCGGCGTTGAGTGCGTTGAGGGTGGCGGCGTCGTACGTCCAGCGGGTGGGCTGGGTTCTGCGGGGGCCAGGGGTCCTGGCACTGGGCGCGGTCCAGGCGCGGACGGGCGCAGACGGGCTTACCTTTGGTGCACCTTCGGCGCTCAGTCGGCGCTCCCGCTGCGTGCGTCCGCTGCGCGGTCACTCTGGGGGCGTCATAAATCAGGAGCCGGGAGGGTGGGTCAGCTGGGAGGCGGGAGCGGGGCGGCCAATGGGCTTGTGGTGGGCGGGGCCGCAGGGAGGCAGCGGCGGGAAATCGGCACAGACGGGCGGCTCAGCGGCGGCTGGGTCTGTCGTAATTTGACGATGGCCGAGTTAGCGCTTAGCTGTAGCTACACGTTTTCTGTTAAAGTTGGCCATACTTGGAAAACACCATTTTGTGTGCATGGCGGCCATCTTAGATCATGAGCGGCCTCGTGGCCAGCATGGCCTTTAGTCCGTTGTCCGTACCACTGACCACTTCAGTTTGCCCAGCAACAGGCTATTTTTAGTAATGGTCAAGCCTGTACATGCGCAGTCCCCATTGACCAGTCACCCCTTAGGAATGTGCCGCAAACTGACCAGTGGGTTTGAAACCCTCCAATGAGCTGGCAGTGTTCCAAAACATGACCATATATGTACATAATGTTCTGTAACTTTGTGCCGCCTGTCCTTTTTTATTACCTGTAAAACGTATAAAAGAGGGGGTCACACCGATGTTCGGTGTGATACTTCTTGCATTACCGAAGGGTGCTGTAGGAATGTACCACCACCCCATGGGGTTTTAATAAACTTGTTCTTTGCATTTTTCAGTTTCCGTGCCAACAGTTCTTTCGGTGTAAGTGGGTTATCTTCGGAGCATGTAGGCCTTGGGAACCCAATACCACAAATTGGCGACTCTGGTGGGACTCATCGGCGACTCGGATGCCCGAAGGAGAGGTCGTGACGAAGGTCTGGATACTCGCCATGGACGCGCGCTGCCACTGAGTGACCCGAGTCTTGGCACCCACGGTGTTTTTTCCTTTCCTTCCGATCTGACCTTCCAGGTGGCGCCGGTCTCCGACTGAGTCCTCGATTGTCCGTGTTGCTGGATAAAGCGCCGTTTGGCTGATTCGATTACAAGACCTTGGCAGTGGGAAACTGGACCTTTGAGGCTTTGGGTAAGATTTGTGATCGGTAAGGTAGTCTGCGGACGCTTACTGAAGTTCTATGATTTGTGATCGGTAAGGTAGTCCTCGGACGCTTGCCGAAGTTCTATGATCTATGATTTTGATTTGAGTTAGCTAACATTTGTGAATTTGTGAATTTGTGATCTTTGAAAAAGTATATGTGTAGTACACTTCACATAGGCAGGCATGTAGAGATGTTTCTCTAATTTTGTTTTTTCCCTTGAGCGGCACATTTGTGTGAAGTATTGTAAGTGCCATTTTATATGGTATCGCGCTTTCGTGATACTTTTCGAACATGCCTGTTTTAAGCACACTCCGAGGAATGTGCTGTTTTGGAAATGGTACCACAATTAGGTTAGCGGAATCACAGCCGGCTCCCCCAGAAGGAACACCGAATCGAGAAATGTACATTAAATTTGGCCTTCCCCCTATAATGTACAGTAAATTATGGAATAAGTATACAAAGTCTGATCCTGAATTGCAATGGCCTCTACATGGGTCGTTCGATTTGCGTAAAGTACAATTTGTGGAGCAATGTTTGTTTCAACGAAGGTCTAGACAAAACATGTTTGATTGTGTGCGAATGTGGGAGAAAGCGGTGCGTGAGCGAATGAAACGTGAAGTTGCCTTGGCGGACAAAGAGCAGCGCAAGGCTGCTCGGGATAAGGCTTTACAGCTTGAGGAAAAAGAGGAGCAGGAAAAGAAAGAAAGGGAGGAACAGGAACGTAAATTGCAAACGACGGGTCAATTCCCTATTTGTCGACTGCTTTATCCTGTCCTTAATAATGAAATTGATGATTTTTCTTTATTAGATCGATCACCGCCTCCGTACGTCTCGCCTACAGCTCCTCTTGCAGAATCGGACGATGAAGGACAGGATAAGTCGGGAAAGAAAGGGGTATCCGCTCTCAGGTTTACTGCGGAGAGATCCGCGCATTTACGTAGTTGGGCTCGTAGAGTGAATACGATGTATGCTTCTCAGTCCGAAATTGTTTCTGAAAGAAGTACCTGGACAGACCAAGAGTTATTGTATTTTATGTCCGCTTTGGCAGACGAAGTTGTTACCTCATTTCGTAAAATTTCAGATACGTTAGAACCTAAGGATGTGTCAGTTCATCGTGAGAATTTAGAAACAGGTGTATTTGTTCTTGCAGATGTCGATGCCTTTTACAAGCAACTGATCAAGCTGCGAGATGAGACTATCAGATTGCGGGACGAGCGGAAAAAGATTAAGGAGTCCGGGCTGGAGTCCGACGGGCAGTCTAAGGAGTGTTCTCTCCGGGGTTCAGATAAGAGTTCTGCCATGCATGTTATGCCTATGCGTGAAGCTGCACCTTTATATGTTCCACCAAAGGGGGAAGGTACAGATGATGATAGAAGGTCAAAGGATGCGAAGGGGTATTTTGTATATAATTGGGTGTATACGCCTTGGAATAGAGCGGATGTTATGGCGTTGAAAAATTCTCTACCTGATCTTCGTAAAAATCCGGCAGCATTCTATGAAGGGGTGGAAGGGGCTATTTCATCTTGTGTGATGACTCTGGTTGATATAGATCTGTTTTTTGGGTTAATACTTCCGCCTGACATGTGGAGACAAATCCGTAAAAATAATGATGAGACAATACTAGGGGGTACATGGAAAGAGATTAATCAAGCTGACTTAGAGAGGAAACCGGCATGTAAGCCTTGCCAGCTGATTTTAGACCTTCCAACGGCTATTCTGGTTAAATTAAAAACGCTCGTACCTTCTAAAAAGATAGACTGGACTATGTTAGCTTCGTGTAAACAAAAGCCAGATGAAACGGTTTCAGACTTTTTTACACGTTTTGAAGAGGCGATTCATGATTACAGTGGTCAATCTTTAACAGATGATACAGGTCGGCATTTGTTTGTAGATAAGTATGTGGCTAATCTCCTGCCGGAGATTGCCAAACGATTGAAGTCGAGTGAAAGTTCCTGGGCCACGGCGACCCCTGCGTCTTTGTTAACGATGGCTCAGTATTATGAGCTCAAAAAACAAACAGTGTGGAGGGTCAAGGGGATAGTTTACCGACCTGTCTACTCACTCCCCAGAATGCGAATATATAACAACAAAAGAGTAGACCAAGTCTAGAAAATGGTGTGTATGACTGAGCAAGTGAACATGCAACCATCGAATATGCATGCAGGTGGTGCCGAATACTGTTGACTACCCGAGGTTTTGAATAAAACCCATCAGACCGCCCATTTGGCGGAAATTCATCATTTAGGGCTTGGTACATATTCAAACCTCTACCTGGCCATATTAGTGCCAGGGTAACATCGAACCTCTGTGTACAATGTTCCTCACTATAATGATGTTGGTAAAGTGCAGTGCTCAAATAATAATGGTGAGTAAAATTGACTACTGAACCTTAAGGAAATTTCAAAGTAAAGGTCAGAGTGTCAAAGCTTAAAAACACGCCCTGTAGTTGACGATGGATACTACTCTGTGGCGCTGAGCAAGGTGGTCAGTATTATGAGCGGCAGGAGTTGGAAGCTAAAGAAAGTGTTGATAAGAAAGCAAAAGAATTGAAAACAAAGGTGATGTTGGCACAGGTTCGCGGAACACAGGGTAGAGGGAACGATAGGGGTAGACGAGGTGGAGGAAACTCGTCGTATGGTCGTACGGATATTGCGGAGGATCAATGTGCTTATTGTAAGGAGTTTGGTCATTGGGCTGAGGATTGCCCGGTACTACGGGAACAACGTAGCCAGCGTGGTCGAGGAAGTGGTAGGTCGCGGGGTGGTTATACGGGAGCGAGAGGTGGCGGAGGTGATCGTGGAAGGGTTGAGCAAGGGGGCCGTGGCCAGGATGAACGAAATACTTTTGATAGACGGCACCAATATCAGATCTCAGAGGGTGAGAATGTGGAGCACCAGGATTATGTGCATGCATAGGACTGCGTAGGATGGGGTGCGGAGCCAATTGAAGTGCCGGTGGATCAGGAAGGTCCATATGTAACAGCGGGCATTTTGGGTTCTACTGATCAATTCTTAGTAGACACCGGAGCTACTCGTAGCGCCTTGTCAAAGAAATTGGTTCCGAGGGCTCCCCTGTCTGGCGAAATGATAACATGTGTAGGGTTCGATGGCACACCCTCCCCTAGCCCTTTGTCCAAACCCCTTGCACTCTGTCTTGATAAATTTTTTAGTTTTGGCCAATTTTTGTTATCTCCCTATACCCCAGATAATATCTTGGGCCTTGATTTGCTTAAATATTTTCGAGCAACGATACGGTGCGCTCCTGAAGGAGTGCGGGTTATCCTGAATGACAATTACCCTGATCCGAATAGGTTCTATACCATATCAGATATTCCCGCTTTGGCCTCTCTCCCGCACACGTTATGGGCGACCTCAGACACGGATGTGGGGGAGATGCGCATTCCACCTATTCATATTACTGTTAAGGAGGGGGCCTCTTTGCCACGGGTGCCACAGTATAAGATTTCGAAAGAAGGTGAAATTGCCCTGACTCACATTGTCCAAGATCTGATTGTGGCTGGGGTGGTGGAAGAGGTTTCTTATAATGTTTGTAACAGCCCTATTCTCCCGATTCTTAAAAGAGACACCGATGACAAAGTCTATCGTTTTATTATTGATTTGAGAGAGATCAACAAAATTGTCGTTCCCCAATACCCGGTGGTGTCCGATATTACGACCTTGCTTACGCTGGTACCACCAACGGCAACGACCTTTAGTGTAATTGATTTGAAAAAACGCTTTCTTTTCTATCCCTGTCCATCCCGATAGCAGATATCTGTTTGGTTTCACGTTAAATAATAAATCGTATAGATTTTGTCGTGTTCCCCAAGGTTACACTGAGAGCCCGAGCATCTAAAGCCAGGCTTTGAAAAGACAGCTTGATTCCTTTGAGTTGCAATCGGGGGTTGTTCTGATCCAATATGTGGACGACCTTCTGCTTGCCGCAGATTCTTATACGCAATGTGAGGAGAGTACGATTGCATTGCTTTCCTTTTTGGCACAGAATAATCACAAAGTTTCTAAGAAAAAGCTACAATATTGTAGACCCAAGGTGACCTACCTCGGTCATCTTTTGTCTAAGGAGGGGCGTGCATTGACATCAGATCATATTCAGGCAATATTAGATACACCAGTCCCCCGCACACAGAGAGATGTACGCGCCTTCATAGGGTTAACGTCCTTTTGTAGGCAGTGGATCATGGGGTTTTCACACATTATCAAGCCTCTGTTAGCGTTATTGTCCAAAACGACACCAATGCCTCTTGAATGGACAGATGAATGTCAGAACGCTTTTGATCAATTGAGGCAAGCCCTTTGCTCTGAACCCGTATTAGGTACACCAGATTATACGAAGATTTTTACATTGTACGTGCATGAGAAAGATGGGTGTGCATTGTCGGTGTTAGTGCAGACACACGGGGATAAGCAGAGGCCATGTGCATACTTCTCTGCCATTCTTGATCCTGTAGCGCGAGGGTTACCTGGGTGTTTCCGAGCAGTCGCAGCAACAGCAGTAGCGATACGGCAGAGTGAGGGAATAGTGCTATCGCATAAATTATTGGTGTTAGTTCCTCATGCAGTAGATGCCCTGCTAAACCAAACAAAGACCCAATATCTCACGAGTGCACGGTTAACAGGATACGAGCTTACCCTGCTGGCGCCACATATCACACTAAAAAGATGTGCTACTCTGAATCCTGCCACTTTATTGCCCTATCCGGTTGAGGAGGGTCAGGAAGAAAAACACCATGACTGTGTTTTCCTGACCGAGGAACAGACAAAGGGTCGTGTTGACCTACAGGATATGCCACTTCCAGATGTGGATGGGGAACTGTGGGTTGATGGATCATGTCTGAGGCTGCCAGATGGCACAACTTCCGCAGCCTATGCAATAACGACACTGAAGACAGTGGTGGAAACAGCTAGAATACCACAGAAATCGGCTCAAGCAGCGGAGCTGATAGCCCTGACAAGAGCCTGCGAATTGAGTGCTGGCCTATGTGTGAACATATACACAGACAGCCGGTACGCCTTCGGAGTAGCACATGACTTCGGTCTACTCTGGAGAGAGCGTGGGTTTTTAACTTCTCATGGAGTACACATTATGCATGGAGAGTTGGTGCGTGATCTCCTCAACGCATTGCTTTGTCCGAAGAAAGTAGCGATAATGAAATGTAGCGCCCATAAAAAGATTACTGACGAAGTAGGTCAGGGAAATGCCTTTGCGGACAGCATAGCGAGACAAACGGCTATGTCCCGAGCTGACTCCCCCATGTATGTGACCAAATCCCAAGCAGAGCGATGGAATGATGCTAGAGCGGAAATATTAGACATTCAGAAATCAGCTACTGAATCAGAACTTGCGGCATGGGCAACTGATGGGGTACTAGACGATGAAGGGTGTTGGAGAAGCAAGGACATGGAGAAATGGAAATTGCCTGCAGCTTACTTGCAAGCGATGGTCCAGATGACACATGGGTTAGCACACGTGGGGGCTCTTGCAATAACTCGATTGTTAACACGGGTTTGGGAGCATCCCGAGATAGCTAATACAGCCAAGAGAGTAGTGCAGACCTGTCTGATATGTTTGCAGCACAATCCTGCTAAGGGGACCCATACTCCGAAAGGAGGGTTCGTTCCACCTTCTGCACCATTCGAGGTACTCCAAATGGATTATATCCAGCTTGAGCGCTGCAATAACCTGAAGTATGTCCTAGTGGTGGTATGTGCTTTTAGCAAATGGGTTGAGGCCTTCCCCACGAAAGACAATACAGCATTGACAACGGCTAAGGTTTTGCTCAAGGAGTACTTCCCTCGATTTGGAATTTGCAAATTTTTGTGGAGCGACAATGGGCCTCATTTTGTCGGGAAAATTGTGGAATACGTGCTGAAGGGGTTAGGGATCCAGCAGAAGTTTCATGCTGTGTTCCACCCTCAGTCAGCAGGTCTTGTGGAGCGGTATAATGCTACGTTGAAACTAAAATTGGCTAAGATCGTGGCGTCCACGTCATTGAAATGGCCGGATGCTTTACCGCTGGCATTACTCTCTCTTAGATCAGTGCCCCACTCTCGAACAGGCCTCACACCCTATGAAGTGGTGTTTGGACGGCCTATGAATATCTGGGGGGTGCCCAAGCCGCGATTGATACATGATGTGCCTTGTATAATGATGAACGATTATTTGGCACGATTAACAAATGATTTGCTTTCTATTCATCAACAGGTTCGAGAAGCGCTCCCTGACAACTCTACTGGAGAGGGCCATGATCTTCGCCCTGGCGATCATGTAATGATCAGGTCGTTTGAGAGGACGAACAGCTTGGAACCGAGGTGGCGTGGCCCCGAGCAGGTCCTCCTGGCTACTCGAACGGCCGTACGAGTGACCAACAGGAAGCGGTGGATACACTCAACTCACTGCCGTCGTGTCTCTCCTGACCTGGTGAATCCTGCTGTGTTGACTGACTACAAAGAGATTCTGGATAAAGAAAAGAGCCCAGCGGTGACATCGGCCGAAGCTGAGGGAGCCTTCCCCGACCACACTGTTTCTGGACGAGAGCACTACAATCTACGGCCACGATAAGAAGATTCTTTTTTGGGTTGTTTTTGAAACTGGTTGGTTACCGCTCCAGGTTTGTGAAACGGAAACCGGGAATTCCAAGGGGGGGGGATCAGTTTTGCCAAGTGTAGCGACACCCCTCTTGGCCCGGAGAAGAAAACAACGGCTACCTCGGAGCTCAGCACCGTATTTTTCTTTTTTTTTTAGGTATAATACATATATATATGTACATTTGAGAATTTGTGAACTTTATGAACTTTTTGAACATTTAAGACTTTTTGAACTACAATTGAACTATGGCGTCGTCAGCATCACGGGATAAAAGAATACTTGGTGCCATCCTTTTTGTCCTAACGATTGTGATAATAGCAGTAATAGCCTGGGTAGTTGAACTTGTGGTACCTGTACGTGAACATTTGCTGCCGACTACCCCGGCTCCATCTGAACATTTTCATTTCACCTTGCCTTACCATGAAGAATGGCACCGACAAACTTATCTGAACAATAGCTTCATTCAGATCTTGCATCATACACATAATATGACAAATACCTCAAATTGTTGGGTGTGTGGGATGTTACCTGGGCACCAGAAGAAAGGGGGCACTCCACTCATTCCACTCCCGTTCTCACATAATGGATCCTGCAACGCCTGGTACACCCTGCTCTTCACTCTGAGATGGCCAACAAAAGGGGGGGTGCTTTTCCGTTTAAATAAAGTGTGCTACCATGACCGAGATGGGTATCCGCAAGCTGAGGGTACTCGATTCGAATGGGAAGAATACCGGCCCGACAATGTCTCTGCCCCACGTGTTTACAGCAATCAACGTAACATAAATGTCTCCAGCTCACATGTTATAAATGTCATTGCCACGAAAGCTGATCTATGTATACGTAATAAAGGCATGATTTCGGTTGGGAAAAGCGAATGTAATACCACAATAACGTTTGATAGCCCGAATGGCATATCGTTTGTAGCCTCACGAAATACGTATTTTATTTGCGGAACGAAGGGTTATCATCAGCTCCCTTTGGGATGGTTAGGTACTTGTTATGTATCTTTTGTACTGCCTCCTGTATTCATTGCCCCACCGATGTACCATAATGATTATATTTTGTACCACGATTTTATACTGAACCGTGTTAAACGTGCCGTTGTGTTAGATGACATAGACCAGACAGACACTGCTTTGCAACAGTATGTGGATTTTAATCTCGGACTGTTTTTGTTTGTTGGGGCTGCTCTGAATAGTCGGAAAATACGAAGACTGACTCGTGTAGTTGAGGCTGTAGCAAATGACACTGCTATTGCATTGGAGAACATTACTGAGGAAATGCAGATTTCTAGAATTGTCACGTTACAGAACAGGATGGTTTTAGATGTAGTTCTAGCCGACCGTGGGGGGGCATGTAGAATTATCGGAAGTAGCTGCTGTGTTTACGTACCTGACAACTCACCATCTGTTTATGATGCAATTTCGAAACTGCACAAGATAGCTGCAGAAATACATCCAGATAATGGTACTTGGACTCTTTCAGGGTGGTTCTGGTCAATGCTTACCACTTGGGGTTGGAAACTGCTAACGATTCTATGTATTCTTGTGGGGATACTGTTTTCTATATGTCTATGTATTCAATGTGGTCCAGCTTTGTGTTCTATGTGTCTATCGGCTTGTATACCATCAAGACGAGCTCTTGCTCATGACAAAATGATGCTTCATAAAGAAGTAGCCCAGATAATGTTGATCGATATCGAAGATGAACACCCAGATTATGTTCACTATGAGGTAGCTTCAGCTGAACGCTAAAAGGGTCGTCTGTCGTAATTTGACGATGGCCGAGTTAGCGCTTAGCTGTAGCTACACGTTTTCTGTTAAAGTTGGCCATACTTGGAAAATGCCATTTTGTGTGCATGGCGGCCATCTTAGATCATGAGCGGCCTCGTGGCCAGCATGGCCTTTAGTCCGTTGTCCGTACCACTGACCACTTCAGTTTGCCCAGCAACAGGCTATTTTTAGTAATGGTCAAGCCTGTACATGCGCAGTCCCCATTGACCAGTCACCCCTTAGGAATGTGCCGCAAACTGACCAGTGGGTTTGAAACCCTCCAATGAGCTGGCAGTGTTCCAAAACATGACCATATATGTACATAATGCTCTGTAACTTTGTGCCGCCTGTCCTTTTCTATTACCTGTAAAACGTATAAAAGAGGGGGTCACACCGATGTTCGGTGTGATACTTCTTGCATTACCGAAGGGTGCTGTAGGAATGTACCACCACCCCATGGGGTTTTAATAAACTTGTTCTTTGCATTTTTCAGTTTCCGTGCCAACAGTTCTTTCGGTGTAAGTGGGTTATCTTCGGAGCATGTAGGCCTTGGGAACCCAATACCACGGGTCGCTTCGAGCAGCGGCAGCAGGAAGGCGTCGGCAGCAGGAGGGGTGACCCGGCCTAGTTAAAGGCACAGTGGTCACTCCTGAAACTCGCACTGCGGTCCCCTTAAATCAGGAGCCGGGAGGGCGGGTCAGCTGGGAGGCGCGAGCGGGGCGGCCAATGGGCTGGTGGTGGGCGGGGCCGCAGGGAGGCAGCGGCGGGAAATCGGCACAGACGGGCGGCTCAGCGGCGGCTGGGTCGCTCGGAGCAGCGGCAGCAGGAAGGCGTCGGCAGCAGGAGGGGTGACCCGGCCTAGTTAAAGGCACAGTGGTCACTCATTACAACAATCACAATAAGGGACAAGGTACACCCTACTTCAGAAAGAGATAAAAGACAAACATTACTGCACAGCCATGTAATCCGCAAGCACACACACATTCTGGTTGGATTTGGCACGAGGGTGAGTGATGATTCAGTACATACAATTGTATTCGCAAGTAATTTCACAAAAATGAAATACACTGCGTATAATTGAAAGTATGATAAACTGAACCACTGACTCACAGCTCGTGAGCTGTAAAGCCACGTCAAGGCACCAACCTCTTTACAGGCCATTCATACACCTTTCGTACGTGTGACACATTCAAAACATTCACACCGCCAGCCGCGGACCCATCACATTTCAACACTCACACCAGCAGACAGCGCCATTCAAGGGCCCATCACTTTCACACGCCCACATTTCTGACATTGCAAAAACACAAAATGATGGACTGCGTGGAGTGTCACTCAACTAGCAGTGTGTGTAGTGACCAACAGAAAGTAACTACTCACACACCGCCAGCCGAGCGCCAGTCCACCGACACCACCATCCAAGCACTAGACCATGCACACCGCCAGCCAAACACCACTCAGCGCACACCGACAGCCAAGTACCACTCCACGCACACCACCAGCCAAGCAACACTCCACGCACACTGCAAGCCAAGCGCCACTCCACACACACCGCCAGCCAAGCACCGCTCCATGCACAGACAGCCAAGTACCACTCCACGCACACCACCAGCCAAGCGCCACTCCACACACACCACCAGCCAAGCGCCACTCCACGCACACCATCCAGCCAAGCGCCAATCCACACACACCGCCAGCCAAGCACCACTCCGTGCACGGACAGCCAAGAACCACTCCACACACACCATCCAGAAAAGCGCCACTCCATGCACACCGCAAGCCAAGCACCACTCCACATACACCGCCAGCCAAGCACCACTCCATGCACAGACAGCTAAGTACCCCTCCACGCACACCACCAGCCAAGCGCCACTCCACGCACACCACCAGCCAAGCGCCACTCCACACACACCGCCAGCCAAGCGCCACTCCGTGCACAGACAGCCAAGTACCTCTCCACGCACACCATCCAGCCAAGCGCCACTCCACACACACTGCGAGCCAAGCTCCAGCCCAGGCACACCACCAGCCAAGCACCAATCCCAACACACCACCAGGCAAGCACATGACCACGCACACCGCCAACCAAACAACAGACCATGCACACTGCCAGCCAAGCACCAAGTCCACAGACACCGCCAGCCAAGCACCAGTCCACAGACACCGCCAGCCAAGCGCTAAACCATGCACACCTTCAGACAATGGACACTACACGCAAACCAACATCATACTTTAGTTTTTTTAAAACATAAATAAAAAACAGAAACAAATTGCAAATTGATACAAATCTACTAACACAACAACTAAATCTAAATACACTACACAAATGCCAACTTTGAAACGGAACAATCAGTTTTAAAGAATAGAGACCAGCCTGTTCACTTTACCACTCATGGATGCTCCCAAAACTTCTTTTGTGTGTGATACATTCTAAAACAAGCAGGCACACACAGCCCAGGGTTAGAAGGTCAGTCGGGGCAGTACATACGAACCTCCTTCCGCAAACCTCTTCGCCAACAGACTCTACATCTCCGACTGGGAAAGTCTTTTGAGGTTGTAGGAGGAATTTGATCAGGAAAGTGGCGATCTTTCAATCTGGAAACATCCTTCACCAATCCAACTCTAGGAACACTTGCCTGTTCCACTAAAACAAGGCTGCCTACTACAGACTCCTGAAACTTCACAAAAGTCATCTTTGACTGAGGACAAGATTGCTGGAACACAACAAAAGCATTAAAGGTTGCCAAGTGGAAAAGATGGATAGCCAACTTCTTGTACCAAATGTAAGACTTACGAAGAGCAGCATACAGTTCCAACCTCTGATCTACTCTGTCAACACCACCCATGTGCCTATTATAGTCCATAATGCACACAGGTTTGTGCACTTCTGCAACCTGACCCCAAATAGTCAACGCTTCAGTGCTTTCATCATGTATGGAAGTCAACATGTAGACATCTCTCCTGTCTGAAAATTTCACAGCTAAAAACTCCTTACAACGCAATGCACTGCACTGTCCCCGAGCAAGCTTTTTACAAACAAGTTCTTTTGGAAAACCTTTACGGTTACAGCGGATTGTGCCACAAGCAACAGTGTCCACTTTGGCCAATTCCCTGAACAACCGCACACCAGTGTAGAAGTTATCTACATATAAATGATGGCCTTTGTTAAACAATCCTCTACCAAGTTCCCACACAATTTTCTCAGTCACTCCAATAGTGGACGGACAACCAGGGGGGCTAATCCTGGATTCCTTACCGGTGTACACCCTGAAATTAGAGACATATCCAGTCTCACTGTCACACAGCATATAAAGCTTAATTCCATAGCGTGCCCTCTTACTAGGAATGTATTGCCTAAATACCAAGCGGCCCTTGAACAACACCAAAGACTCATCCACTGCAATTTTTCTCCCAGGATAAAAGATCTCAGAAAATCGATCAACAAAATGATCAAGGACAGGCCGAATCTTGAAAAGACGGTCACAATCAGGGTGATCTTGTGGCAAAGCATTACCATTGTCAACAAAATGCATCATCCGAAGCAGAAGCAAATACCTATCACGACTCATGACTGCCGGAAATATAGCTGTTGCCATCAAGGGACTAGTAGACCAATATGAAGCCAATGATGGTTTCCTAAGCAAGCCCATCAAAAAAGTTAAACCTAAAAACTTTTTCATCTCCTCCAAATTTGTGGGAGTCCACCGGTTAGCTCGAGCATGGGGCTTAAGGATGGCACTGTTCTCCCTCAAAAACGGTTCTGCATACAAATTAGTCTGCTCTACGATCTCTGCCAAAAACACATCATCCATAAACAACTTGAAAAAATCAATTGGCAAAAAGTTTTCAGTGTTCACCCTACACCCTGGAACACCAGTAAATTCAGGCAATGCCGGCTGCACCATGCCTGGGGCAACCCAGAGGTCAGAACTTTCATCGACAAGTCTCCCAGCCTCAGGCTGCCGCCCAGCTGCCTCTTGTCCCACTACACCAACTGGAAGTCTAGGAGCCCCAGGCTGCCGCCCAGCTGCCTCCCGCCGCACTACACCAACGTGAAGTCTAGCAGCCCCACGCTGCACCACAGATGCCTCTTGCCGCACTATCGGCACATCAATGTCCTCCTCTACCACAGGCACTTCATCCACACCAAAAATAGCTTCATCAGCTCTCAGGGTATCTT
The DNA here is from genome assembly GCF_964263255.1 of Lissotriton vulgaris. Classification (NCBI taxonomy): domain Eukaryota; kingdom Metazoa; phylum Chordata; class Amphibia; order Caudata; family Salamandridae; genus Lissotriton; species Lissotriton vulgaris. The sequence goes on along the minus strand of NC_141693.1, from coordinate 1,589,473,320 downwards.
CATCATCAGACGATGCAATGCGCAGAGAAAACTCACTACCAGAATCTTCACCTCCCGTCTCTGCCTCAGAATCTGAGTCACTCTCAGCACCATGGTCAGAGGAAGAATCAAAAAGCATTCCAACAACTTGCTGAGCGGTAATCCGGCGGCTAGCCATTATCCTTACAAATAAAGGAGTCTGCACAAACAACTCAACAACCCCAACACTGTGCAAAGTAAGTTAAAAAATGGAAGCCTTTATCACAAATATCTATATTTAGAAAAAATATACAATTCACTTACAAGAGACAACTACACTCACCAGCACCAACTCTGCAAAGACACAGCAAAGAGGCAACGATATCCCACTAGAAAGATGAAAAAAAACTTACATCTACAGAAGGACACATCAAAAACAAATGCAAAACATGTTTTACAATCACACCAGACAGAAACCAAACATACTCGTATTACTACACACTTTGCAAAAAAAAACAATTACATCACAATTGAACAAAAAAGAGGTCTCTTACCAATCACATGCAACTACAGAAACAGCAGAACAACAGAACCACCAGTAACGGAACCGCACACTGCAACAATCTAAAGAGAAAAAAACCACTACACATTAGAAGAAACAAAAACAACACACATTACAACAGGCTATGTCACAGGGTATGTCACAAATGGGGTGTCTGTCCCCAAGGGGGGAAGATTATTATTATTATTATTATTCTGAGTTTTGTATAGCGCCTGGTTACCAATAGGCATCCCCGCGCTCACCAGAGAATAGCACTACCAGAATAATGCAGGGGTTAAGCAGAGAACAAAAAAGTTTTTAAAAGTTTGCGGAACCGAAGAAGACTGGCTTCCGAACGTAGTTGTAGGGGAAGAGAATTCCACAGGGTGGCCACCTTTATCGAGAACCTTCTGCCACCCGTTCTTGCCTTCTTCGCCCTCCCAACCTGAAGAAGATGTTGGTGGTCAGAACGGACAGAGCGGGGGGCCTTATAGGGCTGGACCATCTCCCCCAGAATAGGTGGACCTAACCCCTGCAGGACTTTATGGGCGATACAGAGTGACCTGAATTTCACCCTGTCCCTAACAGGGAGCCAGTGCAACGCCCTCAGCGCCGGGCGAGCAGACTGACGCCTGGGGAGACACGTCAAGAGCCTGGCGGCGGCGTTCTGCACTTGCTGCAGTTTGTTCAGGGTAGATTCAGGTGCACCCAGGAACAACGCGTTGCTGAAGTCCAGCCGCGAGATAATAAGCCCCTGGATGAGAAGCCTCCTGGTGGCCGCCTGGAGCAGCGGTAGAATCTTCCGGGCTGAACGGAGCAGGCCAAAACACACGCCAGCAGTCTTTTTAGCATGAGTTTTAAACGAGAGGTCCTGCTCAAGCCACACCCCCAGGCTCTTGATCTCCTGCTTGGGGGTGGGTACAGATCCCAGGCAATCGGGCCAGCTGCTGGGGGACAAGGATGGAGAAGAGTTCCCCAGCAGCATCAGTTCCGTCTTGGAGCCGTTTAGCTTTAGTGCTGAGCTGCACATCCACGTGTAGATCTTCTCCAGACACGAGTGCAGCCGGTCGGGATGGTGAGCCGACTGGGAAAGGCCTACCACCAGCTGAGTATCATCAGCATAACTGATGATTTTAATACCCAGCGGCAGTACCACACTCTCCAGGGGGGCCATATAAACGTTGAATAAAGTAGGGCTCAATGAAGAGCCCTGAGGCACACCACACTGGAGAGGGATTGAAGATGATTTTTCATGGCCTTCCCACACCTCAAATGTACGTCCTTCCAAGAAGGAAGCAAACCACTTGAGGGCCAAACCAGTAACCCCCACCCCTGACAGCCGTTGGAGAAGCACCTGATGGTCCACGGTGTCGAAAGCAGCACTGAGGTCCAGGAGGATCACTGCCACTGATCCCCCCGAATCCAGAATGCTCCTAGCATTCTCCACGACCGCCAGCAGGGCGGTGTCGGTCCCCTGACCGGGACGAAAACCCGTTTGGGAATCGCCCAGGAGGGAGTTAACCTCCAAGAAGTCCGACAGGCGACTGTTCACCAGCTTCTCAGCCACCTTACTGAGACCCGGCAGCAGGGAGATAGGCCTAAAGTTGGCAAGGTCGGCGGGATCCAGGTTAGGCTTCTTCAGAAGAGCCTTAACCACCGCCCCTTTCCAACTAGGGGGGACTACCCCTTGAGTGAGGGACAAGTTTATGAGGTCCGTCACTGGGCCGCCGATGGTAGAAGCCACCTGTTTGAGATATTTAATAGGTGCTGGGTCTTTCGGGGAGCCACTCTTCATGGTCCTCAGAACCGACAGAGCTTCCTCCATAGTAACAGGACCAAGAGAGGCCAGCTCTACTGATCGCATCCTAAGCTGAGAACTGGAATTATCATCCGAGGAAGATACCTCACCTTGCCGGGGAAGGGAAGCCAGTATGTTGTCGATTTTAGTTTTGAAAAAGGAAGCCAATTCTGTGCATTTTTTGCGCGGGTCCTCGTGGATAACCCGAGGTTCGGAGGTATTCAGTAGTTCCTTAATGACCCTGAATGACTCTTTAGAAGAGCTGGCCGCAGAGCCTATTCTCTCTTCAAAGAATCCAGATTTTGCCACCCGAATAGCAGATTTGTACCTGCTCAGAGCCGCACAATATTCTTTCCGACTCGTTTCACTCCAGTCTATCCTCCAGGACCGCTCTAGCCTCTTGCATCCCTTCCTCAAGGTTCTCAATTCAGACGAATACCAGGGCGCCGAACCCACTCTCTTCCCCCTCGTGAGTTGTTTCTTTTTGGGTAGGAGGATATCCAACGAGTCCGTAAGCCAGATGTATAGATTCGCATCAGCGACAATCGGATTAACTCCCGGGGGGGGCTGCGTTGCCTCCAGGTGTACCGCCCAGGTGTCAACCGAGACCCTCGACCAGGCTCTTTCCAAGGTGTGAACCCTAGGGACCACCGCAGCTGGGCTATCAAATTGCCACATTGCGGACACCAAAAAATGGTCTGTCCAGGGCAGAGCAAGCGCAGGAGATGAAATAAGATGGTCCAAATTTGAGAATATAGGGTCAAGCAAGTGGCCCTTCTCATGGGTCGCACCCGGGTTAGCCAGATTGATCCCAAAAGCTTTGAGATCATCTAGCAGGTCTACTCCCGCGGCATTAGAGGGGTCATCAAGATGGATATTGAAGTCCCCAAGAGCAACAAAGTTGGCAATTGAGGAGGCAAGAAGTGCGGTTGTTTCTAGGAGAGAATTAGGGAAGTTTCCCAAGGGTCCAGGAGGGCGATAAATCAGCAGGCCCGCCAGGGACACTGTAGGTGACAAACGAAGGGAGAACTGACAGCTCTCACAATCAGTCGCCCCTCCATTCTGAATCTTACAAGCAAGCGTGTCTCTAAAAAGGATAGCAATTCCTCCTCCCCTCCCCACAGGTCTGTCGAGATGGGATATGAGAAAACCTGGAGGGAGTGCTCTGACCATATCAGGGCCCGAGCTAGGGGAGAGCCAGGTCTCAGTAAGAAACAACACATCAAGCTCGTGGTCCAGGATGAGTGAGTTAATTTCAATAGCATGACTCGGCAATGACCGGCAATTCAGTAAAGCCATGGAAAGGGCAGATTTCACAGCCACGGAGTTATGACCGGAAATACAGGCTCTGCACGGTAGAAAAGGAGTGGTTGCCTCCTGTGCAAAACTGCAGATGGTAGGGTGGGGCGGACTATAGGAAATGAGGGCCTCCCTCCCATATCGAAACCTATTGGTAGGTGGCGCCAAGGAGACGGGCATAATGGCAAGCCCTGGGCCCGTCTGGGCCCGGACGGGTACAGACGGGCTGAACTCTGGCGTAACTCCGGCGTCAATTCGGCGTCCCCGCTGCGCGTGACCGCTGCGCGTTGGCATGGCTACCTAAATACTGATCTATATAACAAATATAAGGAGTACCACCAAAGATGAGGCTAAACAGCCAGTATTGGTGGGATGAGACTCTGATTGGGAAGAAGAAGTCCTTCTTTGTTTTTTAAGGAACCCCTCACTCACCGACCTGGTCGGTGACATGCTTCATCATCGGGGCCACCTTGACAGCCGAGTGCCGCCAAGGTGTGCTGCGACACCTGAAAATACAGTGGAGCGGGTATGTGAGTGATGAATGTGAAAAAAAGGTCAGTGGGTTAAAAATTGTCCTGGTATGACTTAATATTATTTATTCTAAGGCTACTGGACAATGTTAAAATAGTGTGTGTAGATACAATGAAGGCTTTAATAGGACCTAGTGTATCTGAGGTATGTGATAGGTCTACATGTTTCAAACCATAGGTGGGAGTTACCGGTTTTTCTTCAGGACCATAAAAAATGAAAGGAGTTGGGTGGTCAGGGTACACTAACGCCCTGCCATACCTGCAACCCTCTCAACAACCTAGATAGCAAGTTTGCTAAATGGTTAAAAAGGTTTGCAACCGAGTATGGTTACAAAAAATGACAAAAACCTGTAAAAAAGATAAAGGGTTATAAGTCACAAAGGATAGTTTACATGCCTGTAACGTAGTGAAGTGACGTAGTCCGTTCTATCTTTGAGTCATTCCACAACCAGTATCAGCGAATTGTGCAACGTGCGGTGTTCCAGATTAGTTTGTAGGAACAAACAGTTTCCTTAAAAAGCACACCTATCAATGTTGGTGTGATTGTGTACATATAATTCTATGTTTAAACCAGTCATACACAGGCTACATCGTGCGTGCCTAACTCATGACTGTGTTTAATTAGTGTCAGGAAATTGCCGACGTGGTAATATGCCAACTTGATCCAAAGTAACAATACACACAAGACAGAACAACACACAACATATATATTTGTCAGAAATTAAATAATGCTCACTTCTCAGTGGAGAAATCATTGCTGCACGGGGATTGAAGGGAGGCAGCAAAGCTCAAAAACGTATTCTGTGGAGTCAAGGGGAATGGGGGTAGAGATAGTATCAGAATATCGACTGTTCTCATACCTCCTTCGCGGAAGTAATCCCAAAACGGATGCGTTTCCATTAGCGCAATATCTACTTACAGTTTTTCAGCATTAAGAGCGACTTCTCACCTAGACCGCCCCTCCGCGTCCCGTGTTTTGGCAGAGAAGCAGCGCCGGAGTTAAAGGCGGCTGCCATTGCGGGCGCGGAGGGCGTGGCTGGTCGGCGCAGCGCGATGACGTCACGTGGTCACGTGGGCGTCGCGTGTGCGTCGGGTTGCCATGCCGCCCGGTGTAAACAAAGATCTCCGTGTAACGGAGTAAGCCGCTTGATGTTAACGGGGTGAAGTAGGAATAGGGTATTTTTGCATAGATATCCATGGATATTTTTACAACGGAAATAGTCTATTAAAAAACGGGCGCACATTAAAGGGAACAAACGTGCAATTGTCGTGCACTGTTCGTGGGAGATGCTTACTAATTCCTTATTGGCAATCAGTGCTAGCACAAGAAAAAAAGAAGAAAAAAAGGGGGGGCTTTATATCACTGCATAAATCTCTACGTTAGGGTGGTTAAGGAAGATGTTCCTTATAAGATTGGAAGGAAAATCAGCCAAAAAGAGGATGGGGGTTCTTTTCATTTCTGTGGATGAGTCATCGGTGTGCCTGTACCAAATGACTGCATTTTTCCAGAGTTAGTTTTTTGACAATTCAGTTTCTTAAGAAAGGACCGAGGCCCACGGGATATTGTCATTAAGACCATGTTTGTTGGTGGACAGCCTGTACACCCATCTTTGTTCTTTTTCAAAACAAAGACGGGTGTACAGGCTCTGGAAAAATGCAGTCATTTGGTACAGGCACACCGATGACTCATCCACAGAAATGAAAAGAACCCCCATCCTCTTTTTGGCTGATTTTCCTTCCAATCTTACCGGTAACTCCCACCTATGGTTTGAAACATGTAGACCTATCACATACCTCAGATACACTAGGTCCTATTAAAGCCTTCATTGTATCTACACACACTATTTTAACATTGTCCAGTAGCCTTAGAATAAATAATATTAAGTCATACCAGGACAATTTTTAACCCACTGACCTTTTTTTCACATTCATCACTCACATACCCGCTCCACTGTATTTTCAGGTGTCGCAGCACACCTTGGCGGCACTCGGCTGTCAAGGTGGCCCAGATGATGAAGCATGTCACCGACCAGGTCGGTGAGTGAGGGGTTCCTTAAAAAACAAAGAAGGACTTCTTCTTCCCAATCAGAGTCTCATCCCACCAATACTGGCTGTTTAGCCTCATCTTTGGTGGTACTCCTTATATTTGTTATATAGATATTGAACCTGGGGACTGGGAGTACCCTTCCGTCCGCTCAAGTGGACAAAATCCCTTTACTCTCTATCTCTTGTTATATATATACCTAAATACTGAGCCAGCAAGGTAGAGAAAGGACTGGTTGCACGCTGCTCCCACTCACCAAAGATGGCCGCCTCGAGACAGGGCGAAGGACCCGCAAAGCGCGGTGAGTTGTACCAATTAGAGTGCAAGTTAGGATGACAGAGGTGGGGGTATGCGGGCCAGGCAATTTAAAATCAGGGGATTAGTGCCCTAAACACAGTTAAATAAAATACAAAAACGGGAGGATTAAAACAAGCGAGCTGCCACTACACACGCACTACTTGAGAATAGCGCCACACGCTGGTAAAGAACGCGCTGACCGAGTTTGCCTACCTAAATACCAAGCCAGCAAGGTAGAGAAAGGACTGGTTGCACGCTGCTCCCACTCACCAAAGATGGCCGCCTCGAGACAGGGCGAAGGACCCGCAAAGCGCGGTGAGTTGTACCGATTAGAGTGCAAGTTAGGATGACAGAGGTGGGGGTATGCGGGCCAGGCAATTTAAAATCAGGGGATAAGTGCCCTAAACACAGTTAAATAAAATACAAAAACGGGAGGATTAAAACAAGCGAGCTGCCACTACACACGCACTACTTGAGAATAGCGCCACACGCTGGTAAAGAACGCGCTGACCGAGTTTGCCTACCTAAATACCGAGCCAGCAAGGTAGAGAAAGGACTGGTTGCACGCTGCTCCCACTCACCAAAGATGGCCGCCTCGAGACAGGGCGAAGGACCCGCAAAGCGCGGTGAGTTGTACCGATTAGAGTGCAAGTTAGGATGACAGAGGTGGGGGTATGCGGGCCAGGCAATTTAAAATCAGGGGATAAGTGCCCTAAACACAGTTAAATAAAATACAAAAACGGGAGGATTAAAACAAGCGAGCTGCCACTACACACGCACTACTTGAGAATAGCGCCACACGCTGGTAAAGAACGCGCTGACCGAGTTTGCCTACCTAAATACCGAGCCAGCAAGGTAGAGAAAGGACTGGTTGCACGCTGCTCCCACTCACCAAAGATGGCCGCCTCGAGACAGGGCGAAGGACCCGCAAAGCGCGGTGAGTTGTACCAATTAGAGTGCAAGTTAGGATGACAGAGGTGGGGGTATGCGGGCCAGGCAATTTAAAATCAGGGGATAAGTGCCCTAAACACAGTTAAATAAAATACAAAAACGGGAGGATTAAAACAAGCGAGCTGCCACTACACACGCACTACTTGAGAATAGCGCCACACGCTGGTAAAGAACGCGCTGACCGATTATAAATCATTATAAACGTGGGCCCCCTGGAAGCAACCCTACGGAGGGCAGAGAGGCCAAATAAAGACACAGCAGAACATACTTTTGAAAACAAATGGGCCCAAGGAAGCAAGCCCAGGGGTCGCTCCCTATAAAAAAAAAAAACCTGGAGTCTAGTGAGCTTTTCTATTCCCCCCCCCCCCCCCGGGTGCAGAAACAGTAAAAAAAACCAGCTGATCTGCCCCCGGGGGGGGGGGCAGAACAGTCTACAATATTTATAATGCCCCCTGGAAGCGACCCTTGCCCAAGGGGTCGCTTCCTTTATAAATATAATTCAATCCCTGGTGTCTAGTGGGCTTTTCTGCCCCCCTGTGTCCAGATGCAGCCCAAAAAACGGCCGATCTGCCCCCCGAGGGGGAAGAAAAGTATAAAAAAAAATTAGGGCCACTAGGAAGCGACCCTTCCTCAAGGGGCCGCTTCCTTTTCAAATGCAAACAAATCCCTGGTGACTAGTGGGCTTTTCTGCCCCCCCCCCCCCCCGGGGGCAGATCGGCCAAAAAAACGGCTGATCTGCTTATTCCCCTAAGGAAGCGACCCTTGCCCAAGGGGTCACTTCCTTTATAAATATAATCCAATCCCTGGTGTCTAGTGGGCTTTTTTGCCCCCCCCCGGGTCCAGATGCGGCCCCAAAAACGGCTGATCTGCCCCCAGGGGGGGCAGAAAAGTCTATAAAAAAATTAGGGCCACTAGGAAGCGACCCTTCCCCAAGGGGTTGCTTCCTTTTCAAATCCAAACAAATCCCTGGTGACAAGTGGGCTTTTCTGCCCCCCCTGGGTGCAGATCAGCCAAAAAACGGCCGATCTGCCCCAGGGGGGGCAGAAAAGTCTGAAAAATATTACATCCCCCTGAGGAAGCGACCCGTGCCCAAGGGGCGCTTCCTTTATAAATATAAATCAATCCCTGGTGTCTAGTGGGCTTTTCTGCCCCCCCCCCTGGGTCCAGATGCGGCCCAAAAAACGGACGATCTGCCCCCAGGGGGGGGCAGAAAAGTCTAAAAAAAATGAAGGGCCACGAGGAAGCGACCCTTCCCCAAGGGGTCGCTTCCTTTATAAATTAAATGCATTCCCTGGTGTCTAGTGGGCTTTTCCGCCCCCCCCCCCACGTGCAGATCGGCCAAAAAAGCAGCCGATCTGCCCCAGGGGGGGCAGAAAAGTCTGAAAAATATTTTGGCCCAAAAAGGAAGCGAGCCTTGCCCAAGGGGTCGCTTCCTACACACAATTGCGGCAAAACAAACAGCCCCTGGTGTCGAGTGGGGCATTCCTGGTGCACGATCGCGACGCTGTGCGCGATCGTGCACCAGGAATGCCCTGCATTGGGACATCAGGGGAGAGGAAACACAGTTTCCTCCCCCCCCCGATGCCTCAAGGCACCGAAAACAGCCTCCCCCGCCCCACCGGAGCACCAAACACCGACCTGACTGCTGGACGCGCTGGAAACAGATGGCTTCCAGTGCGTCCAGCGCTTCCTGATGACGTCGGCGCGCACTGTGCGCGCTGACGTCACCAGGAAGCGTGGGGGGGGCCAGGGGATGGCAGCGGAAAGTCTTCCGCTGCCACCCTTGCTGAAATTACCAGGATCGATGCCCCAGGGGGGAGCACCAGCGCTCCCCCCCAAGGCAGTACTGATGACGGAGCGGTTCCGTCATCAGCACAGACCAACCAATGCTGATGACGGAACCGCTCCGTCATCAGCATCGAAGGGGTTAAAAGCGTCAATGCATTTCGGTTGACTTCCACTTTTAGCCAGCTTCCTCAGGACAACAGCAAATAATCTCCCACACAGTGTAATACAAATTACAAAAATTCCAATGTATGTAATTCACAAATCCTATATATGGGAACTATATTCAATTGGTGAGGGTCCCCACTTTCATTTCATCATTAGTGTTGGGATTTATTGCAGACCTGCTTTCGTGCTCTTAAGTTCTCACTCTCCCCAGTTTGAGCTGCTTCACTCACACAACTGTCGCATGGTGCTAAATCATTAGTGTCTTAGGGTTTTTTATAGGCCCATAGCTCTCTGTAGGACAGATGTGTGGGATGACTCATATGCCCATTCTTGTCTCTGTCACCATCAAATATATAGAGTGGTATAAAAGACTTGTCCGTATTACATCCATTGCGTGCTTGCCTTTTGAAAGTTGTTTCTGTATTTATGCGGGCCACCCATCTTCTTCAACGTACATGCATTGTGGACGCCAATGTGTGTTCCTGTGCATACTCTGCCAGGAAGAAGGACTGCTGTGCTACTACAAAAACTGCCACTCTGCTGGACTGCTGCTCTCAGGAACTGCTTCCCTGTTGTGCCCACTTGCTGCCTGCTGACCTCTTGCCTGAGGAAGAAGAACTGGACCTGCAACTCCAACTTGAACCCATGACCCCAGAGTGGCTCAAAGGACTAGCCTTCTGGCCTCCTGATCTGAGCCTCAGGGACATAGCAGGCTCTTCCACAGCTCCTTAAACCATCCTGAGTGACTTCCTGACCCCCCAAGATGTGCCTCCCATATAATGGACTATTTGTGTTGCTATGGAGCTCTTAAATTCACACTTATGGGCTCTTCGCAACCATGAACAGGCTGTCTCGAATCCGAACCATGCCACTTGCACCAGAAATCAGCGTGAGCTGCTGCCAGCTCTTCTCTTTGCCCCACAAGCACCGATCACTGCAAAGACCACCAAAACGAGGAACCAGCCTGCCCGTTCCAATGTCGAGCCTGCACCTTGCACCACGCCGAAAACCACCAGGTACACTCTCCTTGGGCCTGGCGACCTTCTTCCACGTGAACCTGAATCATGCTACAAAACCTGAGAACTTAGAAGGTAAACCTACAGCATGACTAATCTGGAATTGTAGCCAACCGATGCTCCATTGCGGTAAACTTGGATTTTTACATTGATCTGGTATACAAGAACCAAATAGCTGCGGTTGGCGCTGTATGCTGTTAGGCGCTATGTTGCAGTTTATTCGTTAAAAAAATCTGGTTCTAAATATAGTTTTCTTGTTTTGGTCTTGTTTTATTTATTAAATTAGGCTCTATTTTTTTGTGTCTTTTGGGATCTTTTCATGTGGTGTTTTCACTGATTTGCTGTTTGAAACTTTTCACAAATACTCTACACATTGCCTCTTAGTTAAGCGTGACTGCTCTGTGCCAAGCTACCAGGGGGTTGAGAAGAATTTAATTTGGGGTTTGCTTTTGCCATACCCTGACAAGGGTTGTGGTTGATGCTTGACCAGGGCTCACAATCCAGTCAATACGTAAACCAATTTCTTGCTTGCTGAGTGTCATGTCGGTAGACTGTCTCCAATGAACGTTGCAGGTAGCAGTGCTTCAGTGCCCATCCCTTCTCTCTTTGTTACCGGCTGTACCACTTGCACCAGAGCACCCTCCTACAGCTAGCTGACCCTTTGTGCTGCACAAACATAGGGCTAATGAAAAGCTCTGGGGGGGCTCTTAATCACCAGCTCATGCCCTATTGGATTGTGTAATCAAGTGCAGCTAGAGATCTGTCTAACAATCTCAGTACAGTTACTGTCAAGTAATTCATAAGTAAAAACTAACAGTGAATAACTTTGCAAAAATACATTTATCAAGCTGTTGTATTTAAGATTCCCAGGACAACATATTGTTGATTTTGTATCCAGGCACTTTATTCTGTGTAAATAATGAATATTTTGCCCCATCCTGTAGAGCAGGGTAGGCAGTGTGAATACACTGACTCACTGAAATGTGATCCTTTGGTTGATAGGGATTGCTAAACACAACATTTTTCGCCTTGCTGCTGGATGGACGAGCACTTACAAATACCACACTACAGTCGTCCTCTCTCTTTTAATGGTATTGACAGTAAAGATCATCATCTGACAGCCCTGGTTTAGTTCGAAAGTACTAAAATCTGCTTGTTTTGCCCTATTTTCGATTGAATACCACAGAGCAGGTGTGAGAAATTAGATCTCTAGTTGGCAGATGTATGTACCTGGTCCACGTAGAGACCGCAATCCTAGTCAGGGTAAGCTACACACACACTAAAACATAACCTGTGCTCTCTGTCTGGTAGGTTGCCTGGGGATTATCTAAAGAGGCAATGTGTAAAGTATTTGTGCAATGCACACACACACACAGTAACACAATGAACACACCACAAAAAGACTCCACACAGGTTTAGTAAATTAGAGAAAATTGATCTGAGTCATACAAAACGCAAATGACAAAAATCCTATTAGTAGAACCTGAGTCATACATTTTTGAAGAATACACAAAAAATAGTACTTAGAAGTCAAAAGAGCTAAAATGTTAATTGAGGTCGCGCTAGAACGGGGTCAATCCAAAGTTCAGGCCAACTGCAATGGAGGGCAGGCTGACTACAATCAATCAATCAATCAGTGACACTTATAAAGCGCGCTACATACCCGTAGGGTCTCAAGGCGCTGGGGGGGGGGGGGGGGGTGCCGCTACTGCTCGAACAGCCAGGTCTTCAGCTTCTTCCTGAAGGAGAGGTGGTCTTGGGTCAGGCGCAGGTCGGTCGGGAGGGAGTTCCAGGTCTTGGCGGCCAGGTAGGAGAAGGACCTTCCTCCTGTGGTCGCTCTTCGGATGCGGGGGACGGCGGCGAGGGCGTGGTTGGCTGATCGGAGGTGGCGTTTGGGAGCGTAGAAGTTGACTCGGCTGTTGAGGTAGCTCGGGCCTTGGTCGTGTAGGGCTTTGTGTGCGTGGGTGAGGAGGCGGAAGGTGATTCTTTTGTTGACGGGGAGCCAGTGAAGGTCTCTCAGATGTCCGGAGATGTGGCTGGTTCGTGGGATGTCGAGGATGAGTCTGGCTGAGGCGTTCTGGATCCGCTGGAGTCTCTTCTGGAGCTTGGCGGTGGTACCGGCGTAGAGGGCGTTGCCGTAGTCCAGTCGGCTGGTGACGAGGGCCTGGGTGACGGTCTTCCTGGTCTCGGTGGGGATCCACCAGAAGATCTTCCGTAGCATACGTAGGATGTTGAAGCACGCCGAGGAGACGTTGTTGACTTGCCTGGTCATGGAGAGGTCATGGAGAGGGAGGAGTCCAGGATGACGCCCAGGTTTCGTGCATGGTCTGTCGGTTTGGGTTTGGGTACGGGACACAAACAGGTCCCACTGACAAAGTACTTTGGATGGAGTAAAGCGTTGACGTCAAGAGTACAATTTGCTGGCTCAGATTCATACAGGCGGGTCCCAGCTTCGAAGTCGAGCCTCGCAATTGGGACCTCATATTGTTTCTGCGTTGACATCAAACCTCGCAATAGAGTCCTACGTCATCCTTGAGTCACACAGGGATGTCTTCCGATCACCACTGTGTTGGTGTTGAAGGGCACTGCGTCAGGTTGATTTGCATATGGGCATGTCTGAACTGGGGTGATGTGGTGAGCAAAAAAACAATGGATTTAGGCCCAGATCTCTGTACTGGGGTGACTGTATGATATTGTTCTGCATTCTGTCCATCAACTGTTGTTTTTGCCTTTCTCAAAGTGGCATTTCTAATATAGTAAATTTGAAATCCAACTTTATGACTAAAGAGGAATACTCATTACTATTCAAAATATATGAAATATGATTAGCTACTCCTTTCTAGTCAGGAATTGCAACTTAAATGTGTAATAAGGAATTCCCAATGCTAGCTTATGAGATGAGTAGGCCTCACAGCAGTAAACAACTAATTTAGCTGTTTGTCACTACCAGGAGATGTAAAACTTAAAAGTACATGCCATACCTTTTAGCTAAAAAAGCACCATGACCCTAGGGCCTACCTTAGAGGTGACCTACGTGTAATAAAAGGGGTGTTCATGACTTGGCAAGTAATTTTAAATGCCAGCTCGAATTGGTAGTGAACTGCACACACAGGCCTTGCAATGGCAGGCCGGAGACAGGTTTGAAAGGCAACTTGTGTGGGAGGCACAATCAGTGCTGCAGGCCTACTAGTAGCATATATATTACAGGCCCTGTTTATATGGTATACCACTTTACAAGGGACTTATAAATAAACTAAATGTGCCAATGAGGTATATACCAACGTCACCATGTGTGTGGTAGAAGGACATGAACATTAGCCTTGGTTAGCAGTGGTAAAGTGCTCAGAGTACTAAAGCCAGCAGAAAGATACAGAAAAGGATGCAGGTAAGCAGGCAGAAAGTTGGAGGAAGACCACCCTAAGTATGGCAGATCTAACATTATATAACTTCCAATAATTAACACAGTTGTCTAATATGTATTGCATCGGACACTGGGCCTTCAATTTCGATGCATGGGTCTCTCGACCAGTGGCGGCTCTCATTTATGGGCTCAACGGCTACACTACACCCTCTTTGTTTTATGGTCCATTTTTATTTAAATCAAGAGTGATTGGTATAATAATGACAAAATGCATACCTGCTTTGAGTTCAGCAACAACCAGAGGCAGCTAGGGATACTGGTTTCTGACGCAGGTGCATCAGTTTGCATGCTGCATCCATCAGATAGACTGCTTCGGGCTGGTGAAATCAACGCACTATGAGCATGTCTGTGTGACTATATGTGTGAGTTAAAGGGAGAGAGAGACAGTGAAGACGTGATTCAGAGTGAGTGAGAACGAGTGACAGTAAGAGGGAGTGTGTGTGAGAATGTGAGTGAGTGAGGGAGAATGACAGTGAGTGTAACTGAGAGTTACTGTGTGTGAGACTTAGTGAGTCACCGTTAGACTGAGTAATTCAGAATGAGTGAGAATGAGTAGGACTGAGTGAGATAGAGTGGGCCAGAGTGAGAATGAGCGAGACTGCATGAATTAGTGGGACAAAGTGGATCAGATTGCGAGAGTAAATTTAGCACAGCCAAATGTGAGAGAACCCTTCAAAAAGAAGCCAGGTTTCCTCATTTTAGCCAAGAATTACACCCCACAACTTTGAAAGGTCACCAGCTGCCACTGCCAGTCCAACCCTGCCCTTATTCCATTTCTGAACTTGCGAAAGGTTTATGTCAGTCCTTGTTCATCCATCGTTGTTGATTGGCCGCAGTGCTTAATTTGAGCAGGTGGTTTCCTGTACTAGGCACCGGCACTTTGACAGTCTGCCACATGATGGTGTTGTCTGTGTTATTTAGAGATGAGCAGAAGAGCAGCTGTTTATTAATGACATATGCATTAAAAAAGATTAATTCCTTGGCACCGAGCCATTCATATAGCTTTGGGGGCCTGGAATAGTTTGAATAATCACACTTGTAGGAGTGTTATGGTTGGCAGCTGCAAAGGTATTGTCGCTGGCAGTGCTGGCAAGGCAATGGATGATTAAAGCTGAAGTGGCCTACTGGCGAGGGCCCTGGTACATATTTTATTACAAACTAAGCACTGATTGGCCGTTGGTGACAACTTTAGAACAATACAAATCAATTCAATGAGGATATAAATCAATGCTTGCCCATGTTACCTCCTTGGACCCCAAATGTGATGAACTACGGCGGTTGGGGGGTACCCAGTTAATTCCCTGTGGCCCATCCAAACTGCGAAGCTACGAGGTACCACCCTGCCAGGAGAAGGAGTGACAGCGCTTTGTCTCACCAGCCAAGGGAAAGTAAACAAAGGCTTCGGTATAGTATTTCCACTCCCAGTGCCAACCCACGGGAACCACGTGTGGGCCATTAAGCAGTTTGCGTCATCCTTTTGCATCTGTAAAAGGCAACCTGTCGTGGGGGGAAGAGGGGGGGGGGGGAGTCTGTGAAGGGGTGTAATATCAGGGCCCGACATGAGCCGCGCCTCCTCTCTGCAGCCCTGCTCACACGGTACGTCACTCCCTTTGCCTAGTCGGAGGAAGAAGGTAAAGTCATGCGAATCATCTTTGCTTTTACTGGGTAAAACGTCTAAAGATCTAAAATTAATATTCAAAAGATCATTAATGAAGCGGATCTTGCTTTACTTTAATTACAGTGGGTATGTACTTACGGGCATTATAATATGTATATATATATTTAAAGAATGTTCCTAACAGTTATGTAGGTTTTTAAAACGCAGCCTTAGAACAGGGTTTTATAGTCTCTGTAAAGTGCCGGGTGCTGTGTTCATGGGCTTGTAGAGGTCAGTGAAACCTTTCACTCTTCCCATCGATTGTCAGAATGTCACTTTCTTTTTCCATTTTATTTTCTTTTTCCATCTTTTCTAATTCCTATTTTAGGTAACGCCACATTTTTATTCACATAACCCTTTAGGAATGTGAGATATTGGATGTGTATATTTCCTAGACCTTTTCGTGAAGATCTGCTTTTCGAAAAGCTAAAATACAAGTTGCATATTTTATTTTATACATTCAGGATGGTTGTAAGGATGTTTTTTTAGATTTGTAAACTTTATGTGCGTTGCTCCTTCGCCTCCTGTCCGAGCCTGATGCCGTGAGCGCCCTTGTGCTGGGTGCTTAACTCTCAATTCAGCTTGTGGACTGCACTGAGTAGAAATAACCAATATTATCTGTCCCCGTCTGGGTTGGATCCTGCCCACGGTTCTGGACCTTCTGACGCCCACAGGTGACCTCCACCTCCTTCTTCTTGAAAAGTACACATTTACCTCACTTTACTATTCACTGCAGATTCCTATTAACACAGGACAAATTTACAATTGTTTGTAAGAACTAATTATGTGCAGAATCCTTTGGTCAGTTATAAAGGTTGGGACCACTCGACACACTCCATCCATCCTCACCATCAACTGCACATCACGTCAGCAGTGATGGATGGATTGTGCTTGGAGACTGAGGGCTTTATGTACGTAATCACTATTTACCGATTTTGAAATACCGAATTTTAACGATTCGGTATTTTAAGAATTCGGTAATTTACCAATACCGATTCGGTAAATTACCGAATCCTTGAAACCTGCCTCCTACATCCCTAATCCCTAAATACCGGTCGGTAACAGAGAAATTTACCGAATTTCACCGTTACCGACCGGTATTGCCTCACCTACATATGGCCCTGAGTCCCTCTTTCACTCACTGAGATGAGGTTGACGTACAGTGGAGGGGGGTGAAGCGTCGGAGGGGTGAAAGCTCTGACTGATGATGGGGCCATTCACCCAAGGCCACTATCTTGGTCTACATTTCCAGGAATAACATACTCAGTGGTGCCTTCTGTCATACTAACCCCATTCATGTACATCCTAAAGATGTTCCACCATTCACCTGCTATTTTTTTTACTTCCACTGCAGGGACCAGCCATACCATCTCAAGGGACAAGAAGGATGATGTGCTCGTGGGCAAGAGCTAGACACTTCCTCCGGGCGCCGGTGCGCCGTGCTCCATTGTGTGACACCCTGCAAATGAGCAGCGCCGCAGCTACGCAGAGAGATGGACCCCACAAGAACAAAGTGGCGATCCTCACTGGGTCCACTCTAGGGTGAGATAAATAAACCAAAATTAAAACCTTAAGAAGAGCATGGTAGCTAAACGATCTTCTGTATGTGACCAAATACCATAAACACTAAATATAGCACCTGTATTCTAGGGTCGATGTTGCAAAGACGTGTCCGTGATTTTTATTTTTGATTGGTGCAAAGGGGACTAGTGTATTTTTAGTGCTACGTGATCACAGCCTGTGACAGAAAGCACTGTGAGAATATAAGTCGTTATTTTATACTTGCATTGCATTACACACAGTAAAATATAGACTGATACAAAATGTATAAATAGTTTTAAATAAAATGGTTCTTCCAAAATGTAGATTTTAGGAATGCCAGGGCCTATGCAATGCAATTTCTTTTTTAAATAACTGTCCGTTCAACACCTCCTTAGGGGTACCAAGGTCTGTGTACGTACAGTTATGAATAAAAGCAAACACTTCACAGCCCAGTTGTTTACTCTTTGCACTACCACTCAAAAAATAAATCTTTGTCATCGCAAAGGTTCGAGTGATTCACCGGTCTCAAGCACCCTTGACAGTTCCAGATTAAATAGTGGGGCATCTGGACCATCTTTAGCACTGGTGGCGCCCTCTGCGACAATGTTGGTTGGTGCCCCCCTCAAAGACCACCTCTGCCACGGATTCCCTCACTACCATCATTTGACAATCCCCCCCAAGTCTCCATAACCACTGTCTCTTTGATTTGAGTTTTATAGCGCCACTCATACCTGTTTAAAGTGTTAGAACACTTTACATCACACATACAGTGAATGGAGACAGCCACGTGTGTAAATCAGTGTAAAGGAAATGGTACATAAGACAGAGGACAGCAAGATGTAGGAGTCACATGTCATCCATACAGGTACTTTGGTCTGGAAAAGCATAAATTCAGAATTTAAAATGTAACACCATTGTTTAATATTAAGAATTGATTTCTACCCAAATGTTTTTGCAATATCAGAATAAGGAAAGACTAGGCAAAACAAAGCGTAGCTTTAATATTTTCCTTGCAGTTTACATGTGGCACTTTGATGACAGTAAATAGCTTCCTGCGCTGTATTAGGATTTTAGTTTATAAACTGGAAGCAACAAAAGAATCTCTCTGACAAAAACGATAACCTATTGCCCTTTTTATAGTATATGCACTTTGCGATCCGAATGCAACACTTTCATGCAGTAGGCTTATTACAATGAGTCAAAACTTCTTCTACCAGACAAAGCTCTCTCCAGGAAGAACGTTAATCACTTTGACATTTTTATTGATGCTTTAAAATTGCTGGGACAAGGAAGGCGATCTCATGTGCTTTTTAAACAATTAACATGGGCCCCCATCCCAAGTCAGCGCCTGGTGCCCCCAAACAAAAAACAAAAGCCTTTCACGGAACAGGAGATTCAGCATTCTCAGCAGAAGCATTTAAAACGATCAAAATTAGCTGCCCCCGGACTGCTCTCTTTTTCCAAAACTAAAGCAAATGTTTTTGAAACCAGGCAAAGTGAGGTGGGGGAATGCGTGACCCTCTTCCAAGGGCTCCACGTCCCCCCTGGGAGTCGCGCCCCACAGTTTGAAGACATCTGCCCTAAGGGCTGCCTTCCCAACAAGCATTGGCAAAGCTAATAGGTCTCGCTTTTGGGACCTTCTAAGCATTTAGTTATGCAGCAGAATATCCTTGGTGCAACCACAACAACTGTTGCATGGCTAAACACTTATAAGGTCCCAAAGGCAAGACCTATTGGCTATGCCACTGCTTGGTGTGGTTGTATGTGTGTTTGTTTGTATGTGGTTGTGTGTGTGGTTGGGTGGTTGGGTGTGGATGTGTGTGTGGTTGTGGTTGTGTGTGTTTGTGGTTGTGTGTGTGTGTTTGTGGTTGTGTGTGCGTGGTTATGTGTGTGTGTTTGAGTATGTTGTTGCATGTGTTTGTGGTTGTGTGTGTGGTTGTGTGGTTGTGTGGTTGTGTGTGTGGTTGTATGGGTGGTTGTGTGTGTGGTTGTGTGTGTGGTTGTGTGTGTGGTTGTGTGTGGTTGTGTTTGGTTGTATGTGTGGTTGTGTGTGTGGTTGTGTGTGGTTGTTTGTGTGGCTGTGTGTGGTTGTGTGTGTGGTTGTGTGTGTGTGATTGTATGTGTGGTTTGTGTGTGGTTGTGTGTGTGGTTGTGTGTGTGTGGTTGTATGTGTGGTTGTGTGTGGTTGTATGTGTGGTTGTGTGTGGTTGTATGTGGCTGTGTGTGGGGTTGTGTGTGGTTGTGTGTGGTTGTGTGTGTGTGGTTGTGTGTGTGTGATTGTGTGTGTGGGGTTGTGTGTGTGGTGTGTGTGTGTATAGTTGTGTCTGGTTGTGTGTATGTGTGTGGTTGTGCGGTTGTATGTGTGGTTGTGTGTGTGGTTGTTTGTGTACTTGTGTGCGTGGTTGTGTGCGCGGTTGTGTGTGGGGTTGTGTGTGTAGTTGTGTGTGGTTGTGTGTGTGTGGTTGTGTGTGTGGTTGTTTGGTTGGTGTGTGTGTGTGTGGTTGTGTGTGGATGTGATTGTGTGGTTGTGTGTGTGTGGTTGTGTGTGTGTTTGTGTGTGTGGTTGTGTGCGATTGTGTGGGTGTGTGGTTGTATGTGTGGTTGTGTGTGGTTGTGTTTATGTATGTGTGGTTGTGTGTGTGTGTGGTTGTGTGTGATTATGAGAAGGCATGCTAGGAGGGTGGAGAGCACAGAGTACGAGGCAGATGATCTCAGACCTTATGTTCAAAGCAGAGAGGAAAACCATTCAAGATAACCTCCGTTCTTCTCTGCACAGTAAAGAAGAGCTAAGGGACACACTGGCCATACACAGCAACAGAATGATAGCAAAGGCGACCACAGGGCCAGCAAAGAAAGGACTTAAGACCAGCTAGCAGAACTCAGGACAAACTTTGCTAAATCCATGTTTGAAAACCTCTTTCAGCTGACAACTAACTTTAGCATGGACAAAGCGAAGCTGAAAGTCAATATGCAGACTCGACTCCAGAGGACAGTATAGAGAGGCAAATTCGGAAATTCACACACTTCGTTTGGAACTAAATGGAGCCATAGATTTCATCAGCAAAGCCGGGAGCTAATGGGGCTCCAGAGTATTTTTTAGCATTAACAAGAAGCCAACATTTTAGAAGTGAGCGGGCGCTAAAAAAAAAAAAACTAAAGTCATCGCGATCACGATCGCTTGGAAAGCAAAAGTCATAGCGATGACGAGCTAAAACACGCAAAGTATGAGCACGCATGCTTGTGCGTGTTCTAGCAACCTGGTCGCCGCTTCGGGAGCACTTCCCAAAGCAGCTACTAAATGTCTCTCCGAGCAGCGCATGCGCAACGACTCAGTGAGACCTAAAAACCATCCTCCTGCTTGCATGCTCAATGAACCCCTACCAGGCTCTCATCCGGCTGACTATCCCCAAGCCCTTCGTGCAGTACGTGTGATCAGTGCGTGCCATATACTTGTGTAATAAAACCCTGAACCATTCACCGGTAATATTGTTCGAAGGGAGGTTGTCAGGAAACAGATCTGATCTTCTACAACAAACTCTTCAGCACAGTACTGTTCATAGACTGGTCTACAGATCTCCCTTATGGGCAATAATTAATCACATCCCCTTCACCCTCAGTCAAGGCAGGAGTGACTAGCTCTATAATTTAAAAAAATGTACCTTCATGATTCACACCTCTGATTATAGCCTGAAAATCCTACTGGGAAAGATGTTCTAAAGATAGAAAGTCTCAAATACCTGCAGACTAGCATACCCTAACCTTCACCAACAGAGTTCCGCAAATGCAAGAGATACCTGCTGGGCCGGTGGACATCTAAAAATCTGGCAGGTGGGTACTACCTTAGGGTAACGTAGTGCTTTACTCTGTCGCACTGATGGATGAAATACCTGTCCTCAAACTCCAAGTCAGGCCCCAAGTTACTAAAATGAGAAGATCAGAGGTAAAGATCAAAGGGCATATTATCAAGAAACGCAAAAACAACAGTTGATGGACAGAATGCAGAACAATGTCATACATTCACCCCAGTACAGAGATCTGGGTCTAAATCCATCGTTTTTTTGCACTCCACACCACCCCAGTTCAGACATGGGCATATGCAAATCAGCCTTGACCCTGTGCCTCATGTGAACAGTCTAGCCCGAACTGCCAAGCCATGTCTTTCCTGACCCGGAATCAAGCATCCTAGGACCGGTGTCTGGCTATCAGCTGTCTTCAGCCAGGATAGCTTGACTCCAGTGGTGTGGAGAGCATGAGACTCACGTGAGCATACCCATCCAACTCGGGGTGACACATGCAAAAACAACAGTTGATGGACAGAATGCAGAACAATGTCATACATTCACCCCAGTACAGAGATCTGGGCCTAAATCCATTTTTTTTGCACTCCACACCACCCCAGTTCAGACATGGCCATATGCAAATCAGCCTTGACCCTGTGCCTCATGGGAACAGTCCAGCCCGAACTGCCAAGCCATGTCTTTCCTGGACCGGAATCAAGCATCCTAGGACCGGTTTCTGGCTATCAGCCGTATTAAGCCAGGATAGCTTGACTCCAGTGGTGTGGAGAGCATGGGACTCACGTCTAAGCATACCCATCCCACTCGGAGTGACAAATGCAAAAACAACAGTTGATGGACAGAATGCACAACAATATCATACATTCACCCCAGTACAGAGATCTGGGCCTAAATCCATCGTTTTTTTTGCACTCCACACCACCCCAGTTCAGACATGGTTATACGCAAATCAGCCTTGACCCTGTTCCTCGTGGGAACACTCCAGGCCGAACTGCCAAGCCATGTCGTTCCTGGACCGGAATCAAGCATCCTAGGACCAATTTCGGCTATCAGCCCTCTTCAGCCAGGATAGCTTGACTCCAGTGGTGTGAAGAGCATGGGACTCACGTCTGAGCATACCCATCCCACTCGGGGGGACAAATGCAAAAACAACAGTTGATCGACAGAATGCAGAACAATGTCATACATTCACCCCAGTACAGAGATCTGGGCCTAAATCCATCGTTTTATTGCACTCCACACCACCCCTGTTCAGACATGGCCATATGCAAATCAGCCTTGACCCTGTGCCTCATGGGAACAGTCCAGCCCGAACTGCCAAGCCATGTCTTTCCTGGACCGGAATCAAGCATACTAGGACCGGTTTCTGGCTATCAGCCGTCTTCAGCCAGGATAGCTTGACTCCAGTGGTGTGGAGAGCATGGGACTCACGTCTGAGCATATCCATCCCACTCGGGGTGACAAATGCAAAAACAACAGTTGATGGACAGAATGCAGAACAATGTCATACATTCACCCCAGTACAGAGATCTGGGCCTAAATCCATCGTTTTTTTGCACTCCACACCACCCCAGTTCAGACATCGTCATATGCAAATCAGCCTTGACCCTGTGCCTCATGGGAACAGTCCAGCCCGAACTGCCAAGCCATGTCTTTCCTGGACCGGAATCAAGCATCCTAGGACCGGTTTCTGGCTATCAGCCGTCTTCAGCCAGGATAGCTTGACTCCAGTGGTGTGGAGAGCATCGGACTCACGTCGGAGCATACCCATCCCACTCGGGGTGACAAATGCAAAAACAACAGTTGATGGACAGAATGCAGAACAATGTCATACATTCACCCCAGTACAGAGATCTGGGTCTAAAGCCATCGTTTTTGTTGCACTTCACACCACCCCAGTTCAGACATGGCCATATGCAAATTAGCCTTGACCCTGTGCCTCATGGGAACAATCCAGCCCGAACTGCCAAGCTATGTCTTTCCTGGACCGGCATCAAGCATCCTAAGGCCGGTTTCGGCTATCAGCCGTCTTCAGCCAGGATAGCTTGACTCCAGTGGTGTGGAGAGCCTGGGACTCACGTCTGAGCATACCCATCCCACTCGGGGTGACAAATGCAAAAACAACAGTTGATGGACAGAATCCAGAACAATATCATACATTCAACTCAGTACAGAGATCTGGGCCTAAATCCATCGGTTTTTTGCACTCCACACCACCCCAGTTCAGACATGGCCATATGCAAATCCGCCTTGACCCTGTGCCTCATGGGAACAGACCAGCCCGAACTGCCAAGCCATGTCTTTCCTGGACAGGAATCAAGCATCCTAGGACCGGCTTCTGGCTATCAGCCGTCTTCAGCCAGGATAGCTTGACTCCAGTGGTGTGTAGAGCATAAGACTCACGTCTGAGCATACCCATCCCACTCTATCAAGAAACGTTGATATGGGAGTGAGGAATGGCACCCGTGTGTTTTGGCTCTGAGTAGCAGCGTAAATTGGCAGCAGAATATCGGCAACATCCGGGTATACAATTTTAATTACGGCGGATCCCGGACAAAGTGGATTGTTCCGAATATAAGCGTGGAAGGCAGTTTGAAATCATCCAAAATTATTCTCAGTTTTTTTCCCCTCCCTTCCCCGTTTATATGTTCAGTTAGGATCATGTAGGAAGCACAATTGAACATTTGCAAAAGGCTACGTTTTAATTAATGGCGATAGCCTTTACACCACAAGATACTTTTCGGAAATATGTCATTGCATTATAAAGATATAGGTATTCCATATTTCATGTCTAAGTGGAAGCCATAGTCCTGATGAGGCCCGCAAGTTGATGGGCTGAAACGCGTCGACACTTTGAACAAGGACACCTAATGAATCAAAATTCATTAATATTTACAAATAGCAGTGGATAAAAAATAAGGATTGAATTAAGGATCTTGGAATACTGCGGTGATAAGGTGTACCTGATTAAATAGGAATGCTCTTTTGATAATACAGGATAGAGCATCCAGTAAAATAGTAGGGGCTATGAGAAATAATGAGTGAATTCATAACCTGTTGTTTCCATTGTTTCGTTGCTTGTAAACATTTGTATATGTTGGTTGTATATGTATGTACATATTTATGTATAAATGTGTATATTGTATGAAAATAAGCAAAGTAAAAACTAAAAATGCATATATGAAATCTTTGAAAACAAAATAAAGCAAAGAAAAAGGAGACGTATCCGGTGAATAAATTAGGTATTGAGGTAATGGTTGATAATTGACATATATATAAAAAACGGAAGGATTTAATCCATAACAAGAAATGGGTCCAGATAGGTAATTAATAAACCTGTTTGAGCAAATTTTATTTAATTGGTCCCATAGCATCATAGTTTGTTTTCTTCACTCCATCAAGAAACAGCATTAAAATTATCTCCGCTTTAGCGGCAGGAAACTGCTGTTAAAGCGGCGATAATGTGCTTGATAATATGCCCTTATGAATTCCCATAGAAGCCCATGTTCTGGTGTGATCATGGGCTTCTATTGGAATTCTCAAGGGCATATTATCAAGCCCATTATCGCTGCTTTAGAAGCAGTTTGCTGCCGCTACAGCGGCAATAATTCTAACGCCGTTCTTGATAATATGCCCCCTAATTTTCTGAAATGGTCAACTGAAGTAGTGGTGGGAGATTGGCAATAAACCTAGAAGGGTATACACACATGAACATGATTTGTCTTCTATGCTCTTATGGGCGACAATCTCAGAACTGTTTCCTTGAACAGCGTCATCAAGAGTTTAATTCTATATTTTAGTGTCCATGTTTCAAAACAATATAGCTGGTGACTCCTTGCTAGTTGGCAACGGATTAAGACAGGAGTGGGAGGCTTGAGTACTATGCTTTTGATAGGGTGCAGGAGATAAACGTGCTTAAAAAGATGTTCTGTGGTGGGATACGCACATTAAATAATAGCGGAGAATGTGCGTGTATGAGTGTGCTCAAGCACTCGCCTCCTAAGTTCATGACACAGAATCTCAATATGGGCAAGCAGCAGTCTGGATTGGTAATTATAAGAACCTATCCTGAAAACAAAAAGGATATGATTCAAAATGAAATATGTGGTGGACGAACCATTTACTGGTAGATTAGTCCCGGGTCTTGCAGTAAAGTGCACAAACAGAGCTTTCACAGATAAAAGTCAGATAAGCCTGTGCAAGAAGGTTTTTCATGGCTACAATGACCGAGAAGCAAGGGGAAGGACTTAGACGTGACTGAAACAAGCGACTTCCAGCACAGCTCAGAATGCTGCCAGAAAGTGTTGGAGACCATCACTAGGAATATATAAGGCAGACACAGAAGGTAAACAGATTTTATTGCTAGCTAAACACAAACAAATGTAACATACTATTTGTTTATTTATTGCAGTTTTATATAGCACAAATTTAGTTTATTGCAGTGGCGTAGCTAGACGTTGTGCCGCCTGTGGCAGTCAGGCCTCATATAAGAGCGGTGGCGCCTCCGCCGACAAAACTCATGCCGCCTGGGGCAAACTGCCCCCCTTGCTATGCCACTGGCTCAAGGTTATGAGAGCGCTTCACATGAGCACCAGATTATATCACATTGTGTTTAGAGCCTGATGTGATACCAGGAAGCTTTTGATGTGAGATTAGGGCACATTCCCACTTTATCAGATCCCATCTCCTGCAAATCCAGTTGTAAAGTCCTTTAAGAGCGGTCTTTGTTTATCACAGCATCAAAATTTCACAGCATATCAGAGTGTGTCCATTTAAAACTGTTCTGTATAAAAGCTATCCTCATTTTAGTATGCATACATTAAAAATGCATTTATGATTGCTGTTAGACCTGGGATCCATGGCATGGTGTCCCCTGACTTTTTGCCTTCAAACCTCCTGATTTTGCTGACTTAGTTTTTGGTAATCTTTAGGACTCTGGGCACTTTACCACTGCTAACCAGTGCTAAAGGGCGTGTGCTCTCTGCTTATAACAATGCAACACTGGCTTAGCCACCACTGGTATATTGAATTTACTCATAAGTCCCTAGTAGAGTTCCCTACATGTCCCCAAGGCCTGTAAATCAAATGCTACTAGTAGGCCTGCAGCACTGATTGTGCCACCCACTTAAGTAGCCCTTTTAAACATATCCCAGGCCTGCCATTGGAGAGCCTGTGAGTGCAGTTTTAAATCGCCATGCTGACCTGGCAAGATAACCCTCTTGCCAGGTCCAAACCTTACTTTTTAATACATATAAGTCACCCCTAATGTGGGCCCTGGACAGCCGTAGAGCAGGGTGCAATGTATTTAAAAAGTAGGACTTGTAATTTGAAGTTTATATGTCCTGATAGTAAAAAACTCTTACTTTGTTTGTCACTACTTCAAGGCATATCTCTCCCTTAGGATAACATTTGGATTATCTTATTACATCTTATAAGTGTAATTTCCTATTGAGACAACATTGAACCCACCCTTAAGTTTGGTGTCTCTTGAATCACAATTTAAAATCACAACTTATGGTGAAGTTAGATTTTAAATTGTAATTCTGAAAATGCCACTTTTAGAAAGGTATGTCCAGCCAAGTATTTGCTTTTATAAGAAAAAGTACTATTTTTTTCTAACTCTACACAAGCAAAGAAATGAGACATTCAAATGCACCAACACAATCCCCATTGAGGTCGGGCTCTAGTAGTTGTCAGGCAAATACCTGTAACGTTTGGGGTTATTATCCATTCACTAGTGGCTGTATCATGGAGTGCAGCCTATGAGGCCAAACTCAAGAGTCGCTTTGACTCTTCAGGATATTAGTCAACAGTGTCTATGGTGCCACAGCACCTTCAGTAGCAAATCACACAGGGCCAGCAGATCATAGTTTAAATCGTATCTGCTTCTTCAACATGGAAACGTTAGCCATACAGTGGTTGCCCTCAGCACAAGCACTCGCGAGATCAGATCCTGCTCTGAGAAGTCGGGTTGTTCCTGGTACATTTGGCAGTGCCAGGTTGGTGCAGGCTCACTATGTGGAGTGGCATGATCATCTCCCCAGTGATCGGAGCAGATTACAGCTCTCAGCAATGCGATAAGTCAAGTCCTTCCCAGCAAGTGGAATTTAGTCTTTCAGCTCCTGACTGAAGTGCCATAAGGGCGCGTCATCTTCCTTGGCATAGTCCTAGTCCACGGGGGTCAGTCAGGGCAGATCCGTTGGTGAGGCTAGAACCTGCCGGTTACAGTCACTCTGCAGCCCCGGGCAGCGGCCCAATGTGTTTGAGGATTTGGATTCTGAAGCCCCTCCCAGCACACGGTATTGCTGCGCTAGCTTCTGAATGCAGCATAGACTTCTGAGGTCCAATCGTCCACACCACAACGGTCCTTCCCATCAAACGGGGTCACCGTTTGGGCATTCCTGGCATGCTTGTCACACAACTTCTTTACTGGTGCCCCCTCAGGCATATGAGGTAATTGCAACAAGGCCATATGGACTTTGCACCTTCCACACAACGATTGGTTCAGTCAACAGTGGCTCTCTCCTGGCATAAGGGTTTTTTACAGAACAGCCTTGCACATGGGCTATGGCCTGATGGGTGCACCCCCAAATCCTCACACTGGAAGTCCTCATGATAAGGGTTCCTTCTGAATTTCGCTCCCTCCAGGGCTCTCCTCTTCCTCAAAGGGCACACTGGCCTTGAAAAGCAGGCAGACGCTTGTGCTCCAGGTTCATAGGCATGTGGTCTTGGTTCCCTGGGTGATGTTGCCTCACCCAGCGTGGAGACTACCAGCCTTTGGCTGCTAGTCCTGATTCCAGGCAGAAGTCTTGCATAGCTTCTCCTTCTCACACAGCCCATCCTACAACTTGGAAGAGGACACACTTCTGGTTACTCAACATTCCATTTCTACAGTCCTTTTCCAGACACCAAATGTGATTTAGGGTCTGAGTCTTTGAAGTTTTATATTGTGGTTCTACTTCTTTTGATATAGACACTTCTGTCTTTCTTCTTCCCTCATGTCTGTCACAGCAGGCATGACTCTGAAGCTGACTGACAACAATAAAATTAATGGGAGTAACCTGAGTTCACACCTGGATGTCAGCCACAGTGATGTGTGCATCAAAAATGTAATCCCAGGTTCTCAGCCGTACTCTTCATGATTCCATTATTAGTCCCATTTCCCTTTTTTAGATGTGTCCAGGGCCCTTCTTTGTGATCTATCACTCAATCAAAATCACTTTTGAAATGTATAGGGAGTGCTTTTCCCTCCTATGTGTCCCCACCCAGCTCACATGAATGCAGCAATACAGAAAAGTGTCTTCATGTCTCCACCAGGCAGACCTGGGCTTCCCAAAATGGAACTCACGGGCCTCTACACAATGTACCATTACAGGCACAGTCACTCAGTGTACATTTGCAGCACACTTTGGGTCCAGCACTGCTACCTCTATGCAATGCACCCTTACATGTGCACATTCATTCAGTACACACACTCAATCTGCATGCACTGTTCAGCAATGAATCTTTTCTATCTTTAACCAGTGAGAGTTATTTGCAAACACACACACACACACACAAACACACACCCACACACACACACACACACACACACACACACACACACTCTGTGTGCATTGTACAACCCTTCACCCTTCAAGTTTTGTACTTCACGCAAGCATACAGACCCAGCACTTGCTTTCCCTGCACACTCGCTGCACAGCACTACATCTTTCATGTAATTTATTCCTCTCAGGCATACGTGCTCTGCACAGCACTGCTTCAACCTTGTACTGTACCCTTCCCAGGCACACACACAACAAATGCAGAGTCACTACTCCTGTGCTGTACAGCACTCCATATCTTACCTGATGTAGGCAAAGAGAAATTAGGCACACAGCAGCTAAAGCTTTAAAAAGGTGAGTGAGGCTGTAGGCCTCACTCCAGAGACACAGAGTAAAACGATCTTGTTACTGCTACTGATCAGTACACAGTATG
Organism: Lissotriton vulgaris; assembly: GCF_964263255.1. Lineage (NCBI taxonomy): Eukaryota > Metazoa > Chordata > Amphibia > Caudata > Salamandridae > Lissotriton > Lissotriton vulgaris. The sequence continues at coordinate 1,589,444,539 of NC_141693.1, read as the reverse complement.
CTGCCACCACTATGCTTGTGCTGCGTAACTCCTGTCAAAGGTTTTAGCCTTCCACCACTGTGAGGGTAGCTCTTTGGATGTGGCTCCTGAGCCAACATGACCGCAATCCGTGAGACATAGCACACCCACATGTTGCCCATGACAAAATAAATCAGCATTAGGGATCCAGACAGTTTGCACAAATCAGTTCAGTGGTACCTGTCTTTACCATGCAAAGGATTGCTCCAGCCTAACATCTGTCTTATTTCTCAAATTATATGCAGTGGTTTGGTGCCACCCAAGAACATCGAGTCTTCTCTATCATTTTTACTTTTAGTGACACCCTTACACACTCCAACTGTCTCAGTGTGTCAGTGTCACCCTTAAACTTCTTTTGTTTCTCTAGGGTATAAGGCCACATTTCAATGTCTGCCATTCTCATATCCTCCACCCCTGTTTTACCCCTACAGGGAAATTATTTGGTCCCATGTTGTAGCCTTAGTGGCGTCCCATGTTGTGATAGCAAACGTGAATGAAGTGCGGTTGTGCTCGAAGATTTCTTCGAAGCTGACTCTAACTTTCTTGCCAAAGAGGGTTTCCAGCAACCTCCAAGAACTCACCCCCACTGTACATCCCCCCTTATTGGAAGTCCGCTCAGCAAGACCTCCAAAAAGGCATGGCCCGATAGGCATCTGGGAAGAATATAAGAATTTCACATTCCTAACAATTCTACTACAGGCACACAAAAAAATAATCTAATCTTAAATATGTGCATAGGAACCCGTTTACAATGTCAATCCGTGATCAGAGGGACCTTCTCATCATCATGTCTTGTGTTAGTTTATCCCACATAGGGTCCATCAGCATATTGAAGTCCACACCAAGGAGTAACCAACCCACTGGGACTCTGTACCAGTGGAAAACCTCCAGGAGCCCAGAAACCACAACATAGCACCCCAGGGGGTAGTTTTGAAACTCAGTCATTGCAATAGGAAATGCCTTGTGATGAAGGATAGCTACTTCCCATACTCCCCTAGTAAAGGCAGCACAATCAACTCAAATACAACCATACCGGCCCAGAAAGCCACACTGGGTACCCAATGGGTATGGTTCACACAAGAGGATGAACTTCAGTGCATGCTATTTAAGATATTGAAAAATGACTCCCCTCTTGATATTATGATCTAGTCCATTTAAATTCCATGAGATGACATTAAAATCAGTCCTTGATTTTATAGTGTGCATTCCAGTTAAACTTGTGCATACTTAAGTATTGGGCTAATCCAATAATCTGTGCGCCACCCAAATTAAACATTTGGCTCACACTATTGAGGCACTAACGTGTTGCAAATCCCCAAAATAAGAACCCAACCCCATACTTCCTAATCTAAAACATTCATCACCCTAACAGTAACAGGAACATTATATATCTTCCCATGCTTTCTCATTGCAGATGGGGAAGACACCCACCAGGGAAGCAAAATGTCATGCCACAGCAAATTCAGGTGTGATCAGCTGAGCCGTCTGGTTCCACCGACCCAGCATGAGAGGCCAATCCCTCCCATCATCCATTTCTGTGGAGCCATGGTGATGGCTCCCATCCCAAAATCCAGAGTCTTGGCCGGCCCTTGTTGACTCTTGGCTCAAGTGCAAGGGCGTCCTCACAGAAGCCCCACTAGACTAAGCCCGGAACGGGTCTGTGCCCGGCTGATGTAGGGTTCGCTCTTCTACCCACTCCAAGTCTCTGTCAGGATGGTAAAAGAAGGTCTTCCCCTGTAATAAGACCGTCAATTTGAATAGGATTAGACACATATACTTCACCTCCATCCCTTGCATTATTTGCTTGACCTTCTCAATGGATTTGAGCTGCTTCTGCACAATGCTGGTGTGATCAGGGAATATGAGAATCCTTAGCAACTCATGTTGCTTTGCCTTTGCCCCTCCCACCATCCTGGTGATTAAGGGCCTGATTTATATATTGGTGGAGAGGGTGCATGCGGGCAGACCTTAGGGTTAATCTCAACAGAGACTACTCTGTCTCCACTATGATTAATTCCCTCTGCCCTGGAGAGTCAAGGCCTTTGTAGAAATTGCTACATGTCTGCCCATCCACCCAGTTTAGATCGGGGAAACAGGTAGTAATTTTTTACTATTTGTTACCGCCAGGTAACAGGTAAGATCTGGCAGTAAGGAACAGTATAAACATTTTAACGCTCCCCCCGCCATAGGAGCACCCTTCCATGGCAAAGGAAGCATTACTTTATTTCTTTAAACAAAAGAAATCCCATTTTGGGAATTTATTTGAAGAGGCTGTGTTCCTGAGACGCAGCCTCATTGAACGCACAGCAGTTCCTGCCAATGCCTTTATAAATGACCGCCACCTATTTATTTATTTATTTATTTATTTATGGGCTTGTAACGCGCCGGCATCACACCCGAAGGTGTATCTCCGCGCGGTGCTGTGAAGGAACAGGTCGGGCAGCGCTCCAACTAGAATAGAGTTGTCTTTAGGCATTTCCTGAAAGCTAGATGACTCGGGCACTCTCTGAGGGAAAGGGGAAGACTGTTCCACAGACGCGGGCCCATAATGGAAAGGGCGCGACCTCCCTGTCTGGTCTTGTTATGTCTAGGAACCTGAAGTAATAGCTGATTGCTGGACCTAAGATTGCGGGAAGGGCGGTGGTATACAAATTTCTCGGCCAGATAGTGTGGACCGAGGTTGTGGAGACTCTTGTGCACCACACAGCAAATCTTGAATTCCACCCGTTTCCGGATGGGAAGCCAGTGGAGGGCCTTGAGGAGGGGCAAGGATGGAGTTCTAGGGGGGGCATTGGTCACCAGGCGGGCCGCAGTGTTCTGAACCACCTGAAGTTTATTAAGAACTCCTTCATTGGCTGCTAAGAATAGGCCATTACAATAGTCCAGGCGGCTCAGAACGAGGGCCTGGACCAGGGTCTTTCTTGTATTGTCTGGAAGAAGGGGGAACACCTTCCGAAGGAGGCTAATGATGTGGAAGCAGGATCCCGCCATGGTGCTGGCATGATGGGCAAGGGTGAGGTCATGATCTAGACGGACCCCCAGGTTTTTCACCACCTGTTTCGGGGAAGGGGCCTGACCCAGACTGGAGGGCCACCAGTCAGGGGTCCACAGGATTTTTGCCTCTCCAAATAGCATGACCTCAGACTTTCCCACATTACACTGGAGAAAGTTCTTGGCCATCCAGCTGGCGATCGCAGTCATGCCGTTGGAGAAAGCTTGTCTTATCTCCGGGGTAAAGTTTTTAAAAGTGAACAGCAGCTGCGTGTCGTCAGCGTAAGAGATGGGCATAAACCCGAAAGACCTCATAATGTTAGCCAAAGAGGAGACATATACGTTAAACAACGTAGGGCTGAGACAGGAACCCTGCGGGACTCCTCTGGTGATGCTGGCCGAGGGGGAGCTGAAGGAGCCCATATTCACCTTCTGGGTACGCTCGGAGAGAAAGCTGGTGAACCACGCCAAGGCAGATCTATCAATACCAATCTCCTTTAATCTGGTAAGGAGGATGGCGTGGGATATGGTGTCGAATGCTGCGGACAAGTCCAGCAGCACCAACACCACTGACATCCCTCTGTCCAGGGACAAGCGTATAGCATCCGTGACGGAAAGAAGAGCCGTCTCGGTGCTATACCTAGGCCTGAACCCCGACTGAGAGTGGTCCAAACTGCCGGTCTGCTCAATGAAGCTGGAAAGGTGGTGATTCACATACTTCTCCATCAATTTGCTGATGAACGGCAAGAGGGAGATTGGCCTCAGATTAGTCATATCTGACCAGGGGATGGAGGTGTTTTTCCTGATAGGCTTGACCATGGCCTCTTTCCACTCCCGGGGGACCAGTCCCTCGGAGAGGGAGCGATTGATCACCGTCTGAATGGAGGGACTGAGGACACTCCCAATGAGGTGCATGACACGGGCAGGTACAGGGTCCACTGGGCTGCCTGATTTAATAGTCCCAATCAGGGAGTTGACTTGGTCCAAGCTAATCTCGGGGATAGAGGACAGCGCAGCGGAAACAGCGCCGACTATTCCGGGCTGGAGGCTGGAAGAGGGGACCATTTCCTCAATAGGTGGGCTTGCTTGGGAAATGTTTCGATAAATAGAATCAATTTTATCGGCAAAAAACCCAGCAGTGTCCTCACACAGTTTTTGGGTCAGCATTTCTGGACTGTCACAGGCGACGGGCTTGGTGAATGTACAGAGAACCTGGTACAGTAGTTTAGAGTCATTGCCAGCCTCAGACAGTTGGGAGACAATGTGGGATTTACGGGCAGCTCTGATGTTTTTATGATAGAGTCTCATGGCTGAGCCATAGCGGTCTTTATCGGCCGTACTGCGTGAGATTCTCCAGGATTTCTCCAACTTCCTGCAGGCCTTTTTCTCCGCACGCAGTAGGTCCGAGTACCATGGTTCCTGCCTGCGGTCAGAACGCCGGTTACAGTGTCTTAAAGGGGCAATTAGGTTGACCGCCGTGATCAAGGCATCATTGTATTTAGACAGGGCCGAACTGGTGGAGTCAGAGGGGAGAAAGTCGGGAGGTACGAAAGTAGTTTTAAAAGTGTCAGAGGACACCTTATACCACTGCCTGCGCCATAACGGGAGGGGAGCAGGTTGGGGGCGTTCTTTGATAAGGGTAGGGAGGGAGAAGTTGATTACAAAGTGGTCGGTCCATTCCACCTGCGTTGGAGGATAACAAGTTAGGGAGTGCGAGTTGGACAGGATTAAGTCGAGGGTGTGACCGGCCCGATGGGTCGGACCTCGGTTGCACTGTTTAAAACCTAGTACAGATAGATCAGCCAGCAGGTTGCGCGCTTCTGTATTGTCAAACAGTTCACTGTGGACATTGAAATCTCCGAGGAGGACCTAGGTGGTCATTTATAAATCTGACAGATTCAGGAGTCAGGGCGTGGCGGACATAAATTCTTCTGCCAAGCTAAGCGAGAATACTCCATCTGCCAGAAAAATAAATTAAGCCCTAAGTCTATACCTTGGTGCCAGAACCACTTTCAGAAGGCCAGGGGACATGCAGGGGCTACTGGGCTGTGGTGGTTCAGCCCAGTAGCCCTGATGTCCTGGGACCCGACGTACTATAGTTCCTGATCAACTATGTCAAGTACTCCTTCCACACTTGAGTCTCAGTGGTAGCTGTGGACGAGCATTTAAAGGCTTCCAGGGGAGGTCCGGAAGATTAGATATAGATTAGTGAACACGATTTGTAACTCAAAGTGTACTCAGTAATATTAATAAACCAATGTCCAGTCACATGCTTGCTTCAGCAGCAATTCTCACATGGACAATTTTCCCTGACGACAACCTGATCTTTGGCAAAATTCAGTACCAGCACTCCCACTTGGCTTTTGGGGTTGCTGCAGTACTTGCGGGCAAAGCATACACTTCTCCGGTAGAATTGCTGACACCACTTTGGCCCCTCTTAACATATGGGGCCACCATTAAGACTCACACAAATCTTTGTGCTTTTTCACACAGGTCACTTCTACGGTGGCCACCTCTGGCATGTGAGGACGTCTGCACATGTGCAATGACCAAATCGGTGCACAGCTCTCTCCTCACACAGAGAGTCCTCTTAGTGGGGCTCCCTGCTGCGCCTTGCTCCTTCAACTCTCTCCTCCCCCTTAGTGTGAATACACAGTGCACATACTGTCCAGTACTGTCGCTTTCATGTATTGTACCTCCCCAAGCGCACATACACCCAAAAAACAATTGCTGTGTGCGTACTGCTCAGTACTGTACCCTTTTTGTATTGTGCCATTGTGTGCTATTTACAAACACACACATTGCTATCACACACACTCACCATGCAACCGCTGCACAACACTTCACTCTTCATGTATAATACTTCTTGCAAGCACACATACACCCATCACATGCTTTCATTGCGCATGCACAACACACCACTACATCTCTCATTTAAAGTATTTCTCACAGGCATAGCTATACTCAGTACATGAACTAACCTTGCTTGTACTGCACAGCACTGCTCCATATCTGTACAGTACCCTTCCCAGGTACACATACATCCAGCGTAGAGGCACAACTCCTTTGCTGCGCAACACTCTACATCAAACTGATGTAGACCAAGGGTAAGTGAAGCACAAAACAGCAGAACTTTAAACAATGTGAGTGAGCCTCTAGGCCTCACTCCAGTGACACAGGTTAAAAAGGACCTGTGTACTCCTACTGCTCACTACACGATATGATGTTTAACTCTTGGTGAAGGCAGTAGCCTTCCACCACTATGAGTGTAGAGCTTTAAGTGATCTTTCCAGCCGAACAAGACCGCAATCCATGAGACAGGCCTATGTCATGGTGCACACACATGATCCGTGTTTGACTATTGCAGCATAAATCAGCTTTAGAGATCCAGACAATAGTACAGGTGGAACTCAGGGCTGGGGTACACATCTTTCACCATGCAGAAGACTTTTCCATCCCAACACCTAGTAATTGAGAACATGAACAACAATAGGCCTGGGGTGGGGCACGCAGTGGGGGCCTCAGCATAAGTGCCCAGTGAGCCTGCTCAACAAGGAAGCAGGGGGAGACCTAGTCCAGAAGGTACAAAGCCATGTTTCCAGGAACCATTCTAGTTCAGATCCCACTGAGCCTTCCAGAAAACTCAGGAAGCGAAGATTGTTTCTTCTTGAACGGCCTTTGGCATTTTTGATTATAGGTGCTATTTCCCCTTTCATGTATTGCAGCTTCTGGACCATCAGTCGGAGTGTGGTTATGGTGCCTTCAAAGTAGAGATGAGGCCTTCCGCCTCTATCACACGGGTGGTAGTTTTGCGTATGGCCCGGCACACGAGTGTTACATCGGCCCCCCAGTTTCTGTATCCAGGGCCAATCTGGAGGATTGTATGGTCTGCAGGATAATGTCAATTCTGCAGTTTGCTCCCACTCCCAGATCCAGTCTGGATGGGTCCCATCAGTGTTAGCCAAAAGAACAAATGATGGACAGAATGATGAACAAATCAAACACTCAGTCACAGATCTGGGTTGAATAAATCGTTTTTATGCTCACCACGCCACTACAGTTTTGACCCTGCTCCCCATGGGAACAGTCCATCCGAACTGCCAGGCCAGGTCCTCCCTGATCCGGAAATAAGCATCCTGGGACCGGTTTCAGAGTATCATCCCTCACAAGCCAGGCTAGCTTGAATCCAGTGGCACAGTGAACGCAGGACTAGCCCTGGGCTGAGTTTGCGGAGTTCACTCTGCGGAATTCCGCAGTCATCAAACAAATCAACCAGATTCCGTGTAGCTCCGCATGTGGGCATTGCCCATTTATCAGTGATATTCCTTTTTTTTCCCACAAAAGATTTCACCCCTTAGGATTCAGCAGCTTTAGTCAGTGGACCTTAAGAGCAGAGCTTGCAGGTCCAAGTAGTCAAGTAGTCTAAAACGTGATGAAATAAAAATGAGGACAGCCAAGCCAGTTCTGCAGGAACAGTGTTATGGTGGACTGCAGTGCTGGGCATTGGTAATGTGATGCCTAGCAGTCAGTGCGGTCACCCTCACCTTTAAGATGGCGTGATCGAGATGGAATGCTCCCACCAGCACCTCCCCAGTCCCACATGTGGACAATACACTCTCTTCTTCAGACAGCACTCTCTGAGGCACCCAAACAAGCCACCAAATAGGAGTGAGCCTGGGAGCCTTCCCCAGGACAAACAAGTCTCCACAGAACCGGCGTGAGGAGGAGACAGAAAATGTAATGGCGACATGCCCTGTGCAGCTCTCTGCGCCTCCGCTACGAATGGCAATATTGTAAAATGTTGGCAGGCTCTTTAGGGAGCGTAGAAAAGCTTGGAAGCACTCTTACCTTCCATCAAGTCTTGAGGTAGTGTGAATGTTTCAAGAGGAGCACAAAACCTCCACAATCCATAAGGTCTGCAACCCTTTCGCTCCGACTCACCTTCACTCACTCAGCAAATCCATTAATTCAATCAATCGTCTCCGTCTGCCATTGCTGACTTCTTGCTGCCTCACGGTGCCCCCCCTGCACTCCCCTTCCTTTTCTTGAACTGACTGATGATGATTTAAAGTTGCTCATGATGTCACTCAGCTGAGCTCTGCGACTCCGCTCTGTGAGCTGTTACTTGACTGTTAGGAGGATGCTGATGTGTGTGCTGCTAAAACCAACCTGTTAGCATTTGACTGCAAAACAGCCTTTTCTGATTGGCTTTAGATGTATAATATATTTTCTTTGTGTGTGGGAGAGGTGAGGCACTTGGCTTGGGCTTGGATTCATAGGCACTGGCAGACTCACAGTGGGTGGCGGTGCCGGTAACTCCGCCATGCGGCGGAGCGGAGTTGTTGGCCAAACTCCGCTCTCAAAATGGAGCGCAGAGTGGCAAAAACTTTTCTAACTCCGCCGGTGGAGTAGAGTTGGCTGCCCACCCTTACCCTGGACCCTGATCTGGGTATACCCTTCCCACCTAAGGCAACAATAGCAAAAGAACAAATGATGGACGTAATGCTGAACAAATCAAACATTCACCCCCAGTTACAGATCTGGATTTAATCCATTGTTTTTTAGCTCACCAAGCCACCAATGTTTGACAGTGCTCAGCATTCCATCTATCAATTGTTCTTTTTGCACCAGTGTTAGCCGACACCACAGGGTCACTCCCAGATTGGACAACCCTGGCAAATGCATCCAACCTGCCCTATTTTGGGCAGCCTCATCATTAATCATGACCCCAGTCCCCACTCAGCCTATGGTAGGCACAAGCAGGCAAATAGGAGTAAATAATCTATGGGTCAACCAATCCAAACACTATCCAAACACTGACCAGATTGGGGCATCAAAGTGATATGGCCTTACTGCGGCCCACCAGGCGCCAAACCTAAGGGCTATGTGGAGTGTTGTAATTTGTACTTACTTGTGCTTGATATGTTCTATGTGTTGAATCTGATGTCCATCAGATTCTACAGTCCTTTGCAATTCAAGTTAGGATTCCATTCTGGTCAGTTGACCGCTGCCCAGGGTGGGATCGGGCTGTTTCCGACGGTATTGATTAAAGACCTACCTTTAAGGAACTTGTTGTGGCCCAGTCATTTATTTGATTTTGGTGATGATCTGGCCAGTGGCCACTGTCGGCAAAACAACCCGCAGTGGACCCGTGAAGTTTCCCCAGTCATAGGAGAAACTCGAGCCTGCTCCTGCCCCTCCATTCCACTCCGGCAGAGCTGCCATCTCCGGATTGGAGTCAAGTGTTTGGAGACCAGTGGGGAGTGCCGGACGTGCTGCAGGAAGACGTGCCACGGCAAAGAGTTCATTGTCTGCGATGTGCAAGATAATGGTTAGCGGTCCAGCTAACGTATCTGTACGTGCCACCATCTTCTAAGTCACTTGTCTATGTCTTTGCACCTCATGACCAGGAACAATTGGACCGCAGTCTGAGCAAGAGAGTCAGCATTGGAGAAATGGCTGGTGTACATGTCCATGCCTCTGTCTTGAGGCAAGGAACTCTGTTTCCTTGTAGTGGAGCACCTGATCTGGATTCCAGAGGTCAGTGCTGGAGTCAAGTAGCACAGTGACACGCACACCCTGTGTGTTATTCCCATTTCAGTGACACGCACACTCTGTGTGTGTCATCCATATTTCGGTGACACGCAGACCTTTTTCTGCCTAATCTTATCCGCACATAGTACTGGTGTTCTTTTCTTCAGTGACATACACACACTTTATGCCTGCCATTTTCCTAATGGTGATGCGCACACATGCAGTGTGTCAAATCATGTGATACACATATTAAATTATTGCATGTGGTTGCTGTGTTCAACATTGTAATTTCATATTTATTGTTTATTATATGTGGCCAGTGGACATGGGTGAAGTTTCTGAGAGTCCTCTTATTGAAGCCTCATCGGGTATTACCATGGCCCATATGTCTGTAGCACCCTCTCCCTGTTTATTAGCTCAGCCAGGATCACCTCCAGTTCCATGGGAGGATTGAATCATAATGTTCTACAATTACATTGAAGTGTTGGATGGGTAAGATTTTCATCCATCCAGGAAAAAGGCATTGTTATTATAGGTCACAGAGCATAATGGCCAACCTGTAGCTGATGTTTTTGAGAAGCCAAATGCAGGTTAGGTGCCAGATTCGCTAAAGAAGAAAAATTAGTTTTGACAAGTTATACATTTTATACACAACCTCAGAAGGTCGATACATCGATCAATAAATCTGTGCAAGAATGCGGGAGCTTTCTATAAAATGCAAGTTTGGTAGTATGACTGATGAATTAATAATAATTGATTGTACAGTGTAGAGTTAAAAAACTTCAGGCGCGCTTATCGGCAGCAAAAAAACCCACTTTGAGAGAGGCCATAGATATGGCTAAACGTTTGGAGCAATCTGCATCTTGTATGCAAGAGTTAGAGAAAAAGAAATAGGAGGGAGATGTTTGTGAAGTAGGTGTAAATGCTGTTACCAGACATGTTGATTCCCCTGCCACTCCTAAGTACAACACCAGATTTATTAAATATGGCGGGTTTACTAGACAAAGCACCAGAGTATGCAATCCGTGTGGTACTACTATTCATTCATTGGAGTACATTTTTTGTTTTGCTAACAATAAAGAATGCAGAAAATGTGGCCGGTTGAGACACTTTGCGAAAATTTGAAGGGTGACCAATTGCAACAAATTCTCCTTAGTCTCTGATGGGAGTGTATGTCAGGGTAAGTCTTGTTATAACATCCTTATGGTGGGTGATGTGTATGAAGTGGGGCATAAAGGAGAAGATATTCAAAGGAAAATATGACCCAAAGCATTCTTTACCATCAATAGTTGTGAGGTGGAACTTATGGTAGACACAGGGTCATTGTACATTATCATACCCAAATCAGTCTTTGAACAATAGTGGTCTCTGGGTATCTGGAAAACCAAAGATATCTCCCCTTTAGGTTTCCAACGGAAGTCCATTGACATGTTGGGATTTGTGGAAGCTAAAGTTGAGTTTGAGGGACGTTGCATTGTAGGTAAGGTGTATGTTGCTGAGAGTGGACCACCAATTCTTGGATGGCTCCATCAGTACGATTTGCACATCGTTGTCAATCCCAGGGCACCCTCACAGGTTATGGTTGTTGATCAAGAGTCTATTGAAGACATTCTGCCTGCAAATGCGAGGATTTTCAAGGAGGACTTAGGTTTTAGAAAGGTTACACATACAAGATTCTTTTGAAAGAAGGGGCTGTTCCGGTCCAACATAAACTTAGGAGGGTACCTGTGATGGTGCTTAAGGAAGTGAAGGGGTTGATCCAGAATATATTGCCGCAAGGTGTAATAGAACCTGTGGAGGCATTTAGCTGGGTATCTCCTGTCGTTACCACGCTGAAGTCTGATGGGCGACTCAGATTTTGTGTGGATTTGAGATCGCTTAACCAAAATATTGTTAGAAGGTACTTTCCCTCTATCAAACATTAATGAAATGGTGTTGTTGCTCAAGGGAGTGAGGTACTTTTCCAAGTTGGACTCAAAGAGCACCTACCACTAGATAAAGCTCCATCAAGACTCTAAAGCTCTTTCCGCCTTTATTACAATGGAGGGTACCTATCAATTTACTAGAATGCCCTTCGGTTTCTCGTCAGCAGCAAGTGTTTTTCAAAGGATGATCTCTGATGTTTTTAAAGGTTTGGAGAATATCATCTACTCTTAACATGACATATTAATTTTTGGAAACTCGATTCAAGAACACAATGCAATCTTAAAACTTGCTTTACAGAGAATTGCTGAAGTGGGGCTTACATTCAGGAAGGAGAAGTGTTGCTTTTGAAGGAGCAAATTTAATAGCTTGTCTACACTTTGTCTGTTGGTGGAATCAGTCCCATAAAAGACTTATTGGAAGCTCTACGTTTGGCTCCCTTCCCTCGAGACAAGGTCCAGCTTAGGTCTTTCATGGCCTCATTGAATAGTATTCGAAGTTTGTTCGCAATTTCTCTGACAAGACAGAGTCTTTGAGGTCGCTCCTAAAGAAAGGCAAAGGTTTTGAATGGTCAAGTGTGCAATCGGAATGTTTTTCAAACATTAAGACAGAGATCTGGGAGGCTGGTATTTTAGTACCTTTCGATGTTAACATCAAATACGTGGTGACGGTGGATGCCAGTGCTAGAGGTTTGGGTGCAGATCTTTCTCAAAAGCATAAAAATGGTGAAAGAACTGTGGCCTTTGCATCCCGCACCCTGACAGATACTGAAAGGCACTATTCAGTAATCAGAAAGGAAGCCTCAGCTGCTGCTTGGGGGGTTGCATACTTTCACATATATTTGTGGGGTACTCAATTTATCTTAAAATCTGACCAAAAGCTTCCGATCAAAATCCTTCTCCGTGGTGGTGCTGGTAAGGGCTTGGCCAGGTTGGCGCGGTTTGCTGCCAGACTTTAGGAGTTTCGCTATGTCTTAGAGCACATTCAGGGTTGGAGGAATGTTCAATCGGATTGCCTTTACAGTGTCAAGTGGTGCTAGTTCCTCCTGTGGAGGATCATGACGATGAGGGTGCAGTTGCTTCTGTTCAAGATGTTGTGTTGGAGTGTGCAGATGTTTCTCCAAAGTAGATGGGTGTCAAGCCATGGATCCGGACCTCACTCTTAAAGAGGTCATTTGGTTGTCTTGGGCAAAAGTGGGAGAGTTGTCCTGCCAGTTCTGTCCGTCAATTTGTCAAGGTGTTGGAAGAGCAGACAACTTATGGTACTTATATTTTGATGAAGGGTGAACAGTTTAAAAGTTTGTTCCTCCTGTTAATCTTAATGCAAAAAGAACAATTGATGGACAGAATTCAGAGCAATGTCATACATTCACCCCAGTACAGAGATCTGGGCCTAAATCCATTGTTTTTTTGCTCACCATGCCTTTCCAGTTTGAACCCAGCCATATACAAATCAGTCTTGACCCTCCACCAAATGGGAACAGTCCAACCTGAACTGCCAGGCCAAGTCCTCCCTGGACTGGAAACAAACATCCTAGGACAGCTTTCAGGCTTACAGCCCTCATCAGTCAGGATAGCTTGACTCCAGTGGCATGGAGAGCACGGGACCCACTTCTGGGCATACCCGTCCCACTCGGGGTGACAAATGCAAAAAGAACAATTGATGGACATAATGCGGAACAATGTCTTATATTCACCCCAGTACAGAGACCTGGGCCTAAATCCATCGTTTTTTTGCTCACCATGCCATTCCAGTTTGGCCCCAGCCATATGCAAATCAGTCTTGACCCTGCACCTAATGGGAACAATCCAGCCTGAACTTCCAGGCCAGGTCCTCCCTGGACTGGAAATAAGCATACTAGGACCAGTTTCGGCCTTTCAGCCCTCATAAGCCAGGATAGCTTGACTCCAGTGGCATGAAGAGCATGGGACCCTTGTCTGGGCATACCAGTCCCACTCAGGATGACAAATGCAATAAGAACAATTGAGGGACACAGTGATGAACAATGTCATACATTCACCCCAGTACAGAGTTCTGGGACTAAATCCATGTTTCTTTTGCTCACCATGCCATTACAGTTTGGACACAGCCATATGCAAATCAGTCTTGACCCTGCACCCAATGGGAACAGTCCATCCCGAACTGCCAGGCCAGGTCCTCCCTGGACTGGAAACAAGCATCCTAGGACCAGTTTCCGGATAACAGCCCTCATCATCCAGGCTAGCTTGAATACAGTGGCAAAGTAAGCAAAGCGACCCAAGTCTGGGCATACCCTGCCAACTTAGGGCGAACAAAGCAAACACAAGGAGATGATTGACGGCATGCCCATCCCTCTCAGGGTGACCAATGCAAAAAGAACAATTGATGGACAGAATGCAGAACAATGTCATACATTCACCCAGTTCGGAGATCTGAGACTGAATCCATCTTTAAAAATAAATCTTAGGCCAGGACTTTTGGCAATGGCACATGCTGGATACCATGAAGCCCAGTTTTGGAGGCCGGGTATAGACGGCCAGGTGGTGGATTGGGTGGTCAAGTGTAGTGCTTGTAAAGAAAATGAGAAGCATCTCCAGCTTGGTAAGCAATCTGTTTTTGGTCACATTGCAAACCCAGGCTTACCTTGGCATACTGTATGTTTGGACTTCATTGGCCCAATGTCTGAGGTTTGCAGCGGTCTCAGGTTTGCCATGGTTTGTGTTGATTCTTATTCTAAATGGTTGTGAGTGAAGTCCATGTGGGAGATTACCACTAGTGCCACCATTAGGGCTTTAAACTATGTGGTTTTTGAGGAAGGTGTTCCGTCTGTCCTTGTGACGGATAATGGTATTCAACTCGCGTCTAGAGACATACAGAAATGTTGTATAATCCACAAGAAAACGGTATTGTGGAAAGGGCAAATAGATTGGTCAATGGTGTCATTTAAATGGTGTGTGTTTCCAATCTTGACGTATAGAAGTTTATGAGATGCTTTGGGCGTATTGCACAGCTGTACTAGACTTTTTGGGAATTTATGAGAGGTCGAGCTCTAGGAGACAAACTCGTTTCAGGATGGTTAAAGGAAGGGATCTTGGACCAGGGTGCATTCTTTGAGGAGATTTTGATGAAGAGGAGCATTTAGCCTGGAGATTGGGTGAAAGCTTTTAAACATTTTTTATACAGAGCTTTATATAGCTTGAACTTCACCCAAGGGTATCAGAGCACTTTACATGAGCACCAGTTGCTTTACATGAGGACATATTCATTTTTGTTAGACACAGGGAGATTAAGTGATTTTCCCAGAATCACAGGAAGTTCAGCGTCCGTGCCGAGACTCAAACTCGGTTCCCCAGGTTCGAGGTTCACCGCCCCCGCCCGTTAGGCTAACTCCTCTCCCCAAGTTAAGTCTAGTAGAGTCGCAAGAGGGTTGGCCACATTTAGAGGTCCCTTCAAAGTTAAACATTAATTTGACTTTTATGATGTCTTAGACAATGGTGAGCATTGGCACAAACGTAGGGTTGCCTTATACCAGAAGCGTGGAGTTTGTTCCAAGACTGGTAATGAGGTTGTCCATGGTTCTTTGTTCATGAAGGATTGTGAATTCTCTACTGGATCTTCTTTCAGTCACGGCCAGGGGGAAGGAGTGAGTTCTCAAAAGGACATGGTTCCTGAGAGTCAGAGTGCTGAAGGTTGTGGTTTTGGGGAAGGGAAGGGAAGGGAAAAACTCTAGAGAGCATAAGGCTCCTTTGTATTTAAATGACAATGTTTGGTAATCGTTCAGAGCACAAGGCTCTTTTGTACCCAAATAATATTTAATTATCCTTCCTTTGTTTGCCTTTGCTCATGTCCTTTTGTTCTCTTTCATTTCCTTTTGTTCCCCGCCTTCACGCCTGGTTCTCATTTCCCGCTTTTTCCTTCAGACTTTACTTTTTCTTTTCTTTGAAGAAAAGGAGATGTGTTGTAATTTGTGCTAACTTGTGCTTGATATGTTCTTTGTGTGGAATCTGATGTCTGTCAGATTCCACAGTCATTTGTAATTCAAGTAAGGATTCCATTCTGGTCAGTTATCCTCTGGCCAGGATGGGATTGTGTTGTTTCCGACGGTATTGATTAAAGACCTACCTTTAAGGAACTTGTTGTGGCCCAGTCATTTACTTCATGGAGCACTAGCATAACGAAGTGTGAGGGCTCCCCCTGCAAACTACTTGGAGGGCCCCCCTTCTTCTGGACTCAGTCAGGATCTGTCACGCCAGGGTACTGTGCTGCAGGAGCCCCCTGCAACACAGGGGCCTTTGTTACACCACTGCTGCTTCTTCAGTCTCAATTTGTGAGTAAGAAAATGTTTCTTCTCCTCCATGGCCCTTTGGGAAGCAGCCTCCTCTTTGGCTGCTTCCCTTTTTAATTTGTCCAGCTGCAGTTGGGACTCTCTCTTAGTCCTCTTGTCCTCCAGTGTCTTCGGAGGCATGGGTTTGAATCCCAATAAAAAACAATGTAAAAAATCATACTGTAGCATGGAGAGTAGTTTGGGCATGGCAGACTGTCCTAGCTGGACCTTCACATTGGCAGTCACTGTGGGCTGCCATTTCGGTAGTGCATATTGCAGATCTCAAATTGTTAGTTGCCACTTATGGGAGGTGTAGTGGGAAGAGTCAGGTTTATTGGAACTTTGTGTTGGCTCAACGCGAGCAGCAGAGTTTCAGCTCAAACAGGTCCGTTTGCAGTCGCGAGGAGCCCAAAGTGTCAGGATTCAACCTTTCTTCACAAGAGGTGCTCCGCCGATGCCAACTAAGGGTCCAGGACTTGGTAAGGCACCTCTTGAGGATCAGGAACTATCTCCAGCAGAGGCCAGCAGGGCTTAGGCAGGTTAAGTTGCAGGTTGAGGCAGGTCAAGTGTAGCAGGCCAGCTGAACAGTTGCAGCGAGGTCACTGGAGCTTGTTGTGACAAGCTCCAGTCAGCAAACTGACCCATGAAGTCTATGTGGTAAACCTGGGATGAAGGGAACAGTTCAATCTTCCTTCTCAGAGATCAGGTCAGTCCTGAACGGGCAGAGCAGCATTCTGTGGGGTCAAGACAGTCCCCAAGCAGGAGGGCAGTCCTCTGGTAGCTGTAGGACAGCCCTCTCAGGAGCAAGGAAGGCCTTAAGCGGCAGGGTAGTTATCTAGAAAGAAAGGCAGCCCTTCTGTAATGTTCACAGATCCAGGAGTGTACTGAAAAGTGGCTCTGTATACTGAAGAGTGACTGGGAAGTTCCAATATTTATACCTGGTGCCAGGCTTTGAAGTAGGGAGATTCCCTGCACCTGGTTCTGGAAAGCTCTTCTCTTCCCGTGTCATGGCTCTTCAAAGTCTGGGGTTCACAAGACTAGCATCAGGTTCCTTTCTGTGGGCAAGAGGTAAAGTTCTTTGAATATAAATGGTGCAGAGTACAACTTTGCCCTCAGCCATCGTGGCAGGATGGCTCATCCTGTCCATACTTAATCCCCTTTTGTGTCACTGTCTGGGAAGTATATGCCGACCCTAAAAGCAGAGCCATTCACAGTGATGTGACACAGGATACTGGAAGAAGGCCCAAATGGCTGCCAAACGAAAATGCCAACTTTCTAAGTTAAAATCTAACTTCACTATTAAAGAGGATTTTAAATTACAATTCATTTGTGTCTGAACATGACATCTCCACCTATTCCCAATCAAATAGTTAGCACTTATTAAATGTAATAAGGTAACCCAATGCATGTCTATGGGAGAGGTAGTTCTGATCAGTAAGCCTCTAGCGCCTACCTTAGGGATGCCCAATGTGTATTATGTTAAACATGGCTGTTTCTGCAGGGTCATTCCCAAACGTTTTGCCTTTGTCCTCTATTTTTTTTCTGAATTAGTTATTGTTGTCTTTAGGACTCTGCACACTTTGGGACTGCTAATTGGTGCTAACATGCTTATGCTCTTTCCCCAAAACATGGTAACACTGACTTATCTATATCAAAAAGAGGGAGGTGAGATAGTTGATCATTTGATCAACGGACACGATTTACCACACAGAGTGGTGGAAGGTCCAGTAACAGCTTGTGTCCGTATCTAGCACTAAGAATACAATAGGGGATTGCTGAACTGTTCCTATAGAGAGTAAGGGAAGAATTATTAACTGGCGTGACCAAAGGTGTTAGAGTAACACCCTGGGGCATCCATTTTGTTGGATGTAGTTGCCTCACACACCCAGAAGGGTGTCATGCTTCATCATTGGCGGTTGCTCCTCGTCGGGGAGGCGGTGCAATCCCCGACGGGCTCACCTCAAAGAGGGGCTCTTTGGCGGAGATCTTTTTATCCAACAGCCTTATGGTTAGGTGGGGGTGTGTGGGCAGGGCTAGGTGTAATGGTGTGAGGGATATTAAAATGTAGCAAGGGGTACCGGAATTCAGTTTATTCTGGGGGTCCCCTGGCTGCAGTTAAAAAGTGGGGTTAGCTCACTAGGTGTCAGCAGGTTGGCAGTTCGGGCTGGACTGTTCCCATGAGGCACAGGGTCAGACTGATTTGCATATGGCCATGTCTGAACTTGGGTGGCAGAGTGGGCTAAACAGCGGTGATGGATTAAACCCAGATCTGTTGACTGGGTGTGAGTGTTTGATTGATTCAGATGCTCCGTCCATCACCACCCCCTTTTGCACTGCTTTGGCCGCCATAAGTTGGCAGGGTACGTTCAGACGTGAGTCCCTTGCTCACTTTGCCACTGGATTCAAGCTAGCCTGGCTGAAGATGGCTGTAATGCCAGAAACCGGTCCTAGGAAGCTTAAATCCGGTCCAGGGAAGGCATGGCTTGGCAGCTCGGGCTGGACTGTTCCGATGAGGCACAGGGTCAGACTGATTTGCATATGGCCATGTCTGAACTGGGGTGGCAGAGTGGGCTAAAGAACGGTGATTGATTAAACCCAGATCTGTTGACTGGGTGTGAGTGTTTGATTGATTCAGATGCTCCGTCCATCACCACCCCCTTTTGTACCGCTTTAGCCGCCATAATTTGGCAGGGTATGCTCAGACGTGAGTCCCTTGCTCACTTTGCCACTGGATTCAAGCAAGCCTGGCTGAAGACGGCTGTAATGCCAGAAACCGGTCCTAGGAAGCTTGAATCCGGTTCAATGAAGGCATGGCTTGGCAGTTCAGGCTGGACTGTTCCCATGAGGCACAGAGTCAGACTGATTTGCATATGGCCATGTCTGAACTGGGGTGGTAGAGTGGGCTAAAGAATGGTGATGGATTAAACCCAGATCTGTTGACTGGTGTGAGTGTTTGATTCAGATGCTCCGTCCATCACCACCCCCTTTTGCACCGCTTTGGCCGCCATAAGTTGGCAGGGTATGCTCAGACGTGAGTCCCTTGCTCACTTTGCCACTGGATTCAAGCAAGCCTGGCTGAAGACGGCTGTAATGCCAGAAACCGGTCCTAGGAAGCTTGAATCCGGTCCAGGGAAGGCATGGCTTGGCAGTTCGGGCTGGACTGTTCCCATGAGGCACAGGGTCAGACTGATTTGCATATGGCCATGCCTGAACTGGGGTGGCAGAGTGGGCTAAAGAACGGTGATGGATTAAACCCAGATCTGTTGACTGGGTGTGAGTGTTTGATTGATACAGATGCTCCGTCCATCACCACCCCCTTTTTTACCGCTCTGGGGACTGAGTGGCATGGTTCACAAAGACCAGGATGTAACTGTTGCCCATTGCGATCTTGGGATCCAATGGCCCCACAATGTCCATCCCTACCATTTCAAATGGTGTTCCAACAACTGGAAAAGGTTAGGGAGGGGCTTTGACCTGCTTCCCACTCTTACCACTTGCCGATCTGCAAAGTCCATCTGACTGCCTTTGAACTTGGGGCCAGAAGAAGTGGCTGACAAGCCTGTCAAAGGTCTTGTTCTGCCCCCAAATGTCCTGTCAAAGGCACGTCATGAGCCAGACCCAGTTGGAAGGTCCAGAAGCGCTGGGGTAATACCAGCACCCGGGCTGGACCAGGCTCAGCAACCTTAGGCTCACTATACAGGAGACCATTCTCCCAGTAGATCCAATGTGATCCAGACTGATCACCAGCTGACTGGTCTGCCGCCTGCCACTGCAGACCCTCCAGAGAAGGGCACTCTTTCTGCTCCCTGCAGAATTACTCCCTGGTGGCACTCCCTTCTTGTTGCCAATGGGTCAGCTCAGAGATGTCCCCCAGTTCAGCGACCTGCTCCCTGTAGGCACCGGGGTGTCCCCCTCAAGGTCCGCCTCCTCCCGGTCCGCGGGAACTTCGGGGGCGGTTTCCCACTCCCTTTCCCCTTTTTCCTGGCAAGGACATGGGCCACTGTTTCAGGTACCAAGTCCTTCTGATAACCTTTTCTGGCTGCCATTGATCGATTAGACACGCATGCCCACTCTGGCAACCCAAGCATCTCCAAGTGAGACCCCCCTCAAGGGACCTGAGACCCACCCCCCATTCAAAGGGAACCTTCGCCACCATAAACTGGCGCTCTGAGTTGTCTACAGGAACTACTTGGTGGAATGCCCCGGGAACTACTTGCTCCTCAGAGACCAGGTGACACCGGACCAAAGTCACACTGGCTCAAGTATCTCAGAGAACCTCTACCCTTTTTCCATTGATAGTCACCCAGGTGCCCTATTTCTTTGTGTTAGGGGTACCTGGTTTCCTGGGTCCATCTCACTGTCCCCTAGTGAAACGAGGGTCATTTCTGCGGGATTCCCACCCTCCTGTGGGCAACCCTCCTCCCACCTTGGTCTGCCCACCGGTGGGTGGCTGTGCCCTTTTGGGCCACTTGGGGTCCTTCTTCAAGTGACCCACCTGGTCACATAAAAAACGCTTGCGGGGGCAGTCTCAACAGGCTTTCCTGAAGAGACCTTTTGCTTCTTATCTCCTGGGGGATGGAACCTTTACCCTAGGTGTTAGTCTGGGGCCCTTTAGAGAACTCCTATGCTTTACCCTTGTCCGCCCCAATTTTCTGCTGGGGACACTGCCCACTTTTGGCTGAGTCTCCCCCAAATGCATTCTTGTGGACCCAGGTACTCACCCAGCAGTCCGCCTCCATAACAAGATTCCTAGGGTCAGTTAGCTTACTATCAAACAAGTGATGGCACAGATCTGTAAAACATAGACTAGAGAAGTGCTCCCATGCAATCAAATCTGTCACATTACTGCCCTTCACCTAGCCATCCAGTGACCTGCAGAACGAATCTACACATTTCAACCAAGTGTTGGCATCAAACGTTATACTGGACCTAAATCGATCCCTGTACTTTTCAGGAGTAAGTCCATACCTAGTGAGGAGACCGTCCTTCATGTCAGTGTAGGTGAGGTTCTGCCCCTTACCGAAAGCTATCAGGGTATCCCTTGCTTCCTCTGAAAAGAGAGGCCATAACCCTGCCCCCTAATTCCTTGCAGGGACCCCATTCATGTGAATGGACAGCTCTTACCCTCTGAATGTCATCACCCTTCTTGTACTCTTTGCCTACATTCTTCGGGATGTGCACAATTCTATCTGCCTGCACTGAGGGATTGCTGCCACAATCTGAGCTGGGCCTACTCCTTAGTTTCAGCTCCTTAAGACTTCTCTCATGATCTGAGACCATCTTCCTTTCTTCCATGGCTATTCTTTTCTCTTCCCTCTCATTCTCCATCCTGAGTTTCTCCAATTTGAACTTGCTTCCTGCCTGTCCTCCAGCTCTTCTGGGGACAGGCCACTGCTGCCTGGTCTGGAGGGTTCCCCTTCTCCCATAACCACATCCACCCTAGGAGTAGGCCCTGCCGCCTCTTCACTGAGATCTCCAGACTGTCCACTGGCATGTCTGGCTGCTACCCAGCCCACAGCGCCTTTTGTAGTACCTCCTTTCTAGTGAGGCCTCTGACTTGGACTTTTAGGTTTCTGCAAATTGCTTTAAATTCTTTTACATTGTAGGACTCCAACCTATCCTTCTCAAAGGCAACTTCCAGGGATGCTACAGATGATGCTCTTTATTTAGGCATGATGAAGTAGCAAGTTCAAACTGGCAAGATCAAAAATAGGCCAAAAAGAAAAGGAACCAGTGTGTGGCACGTAATGGTCTGAGATATGGTAGTAGTGCACACCAATCACTGTAAATCAAGTACAAACACAAGCCCTATCCCACAGCTGCCACCAATGTTAGAATGGGGGACTATAGCTGGCAGTGGTTTGCAACTTGTCCAAGTAGGGACCCTTCCTTCTAGTTCGGATAAGGGAGTTACACTCCTAAAATAACCCCTGCTCACCCCCTTGGAAGCTTGGCACGAGCAGTCAGGCTTATCTTAGAGGGAGTGTGTAAAGCATTTGCACATAATCGACAGAAATACAGTGTAAGCACTACAAAAGGACACCACACCAGTTTAGAAAAATATCCAATATTTTTATATACTGAAGACAAGACCAAACACGATAAAAATCCACACTAGAGTATTCAAAAATCTTCAGTTATCAAAATAAACTTGAAAAACAGTTTCTTGAAGTTGATAGCTTCATCTGTGTCTATCACGGCGTTGTGAACAACAAATCCAAACAGTTCTGACTGACCTCAGCGTTGCGGGCAAGCTTTGGTGTCGGGAAGACGTGCAAAAACCTTTAGAAATGCAGGGCGTCAGCGAGCTCTCATTGAAATCCCAAAAGCACGGTGTCCACAGGTGTCAGTTCCGGAGGTCGGTGCAGGATTTGTTGGGCTATCGAAGTCACACTTGTTGCAGATTGAACTCCTCCCGGTTGAAGTCAGGAGCGGGTGCTAAGGTGCTAAGGTGCGAAGTGCAGTGGTGCGGCGTGCGATGCCCTCAGGCCACGGTGTGAGCAGCAGCTCAATGGCAGCGTCAGATGGCGTCGTCAGTGAAACCAGAGTCGTGGTGCAAAGTGATGCAGTGCTCGTCGTGGAGCTGGCAAGTCACGGTGCAAGCAGCCTCCTCGTCGTTGCTGATGCGCTGTCGTCGGCTGACGAACTGGAGTCGATGGCACCGGCCTCGGTAGGCCAAGGCTTCAGTGCGGGATGAGGGCAGTGCGTCATGTAACTCTACGAGCGGTGCCCTGGAACCATGGTGCAAGGAGCAGCGTCGATTTCGGCCTGGGCCGGTGTCATCGGAGATACCAAGGCGGCATCATGAAGCGAGGCGATGCAGAGTGCGGTGCCCACAGGTCATGGTGCGAGCAGCGGCTCGTGGCAGGTGGTGTAGGTAAGACCAGGGTCGCGGTGGGGCGTTGCGGCGGTTGCCTTCTGTGGTGCGTTCAGGACATGGAGTCAGCAGCTGCGTCCTAGACAGCATTGGGTTGCTTTTTCTACATGTTGCAGCAGAAAACACACAGTTTCCAGTGCTGAGGTCCTTGCTGTTCCTGAGACTTCTTGAACAGGGGGCCAGCTCTACCTCAAGCCCTTGGAGAAACTCGCAACAATAGATTTCAGAAAGTTCAGACCAGTCCTTTCACTGCCCAAGACAGAAGCAGCCATTGCAGGCCAACACAGTAAAGCACACAGCAAAATGGTAGACGCTCCTCACAGCTTCTCCAGCTGTTCTTCTTGGCAGTCTTCTTGGTCCAAAGGAGTTCTAAAATTCAGGGGTTTGGGCTCCACTTTTTATAGCCCAACGTCCTTTGTCCTCTCAGGCATAGAGTGTCTGTGCCCAGCCAGAACCAGTTCTGCCCTCCCTGGTGTGGCTTCCTGGCAGGAGGTGGAGACGGCATTGTCAGAGGCAGACCAGGCCCATTCAGGTGCAAGGAAATCTCCTCCCTCTACTCTAAATGCAGCCCAGGTCTATTCAGTCCTTTCCTGATCCACCTAGACTATCTGGAGCCTCTGCTGCTCCCCAGCCCCTGTCATCCAAAACCCAGACAGTCAATCCACAAACCCAGCAGAGGCCTGCTGAATGGCTGAGCAAGAAAATACCTTCTTTCTAAAAGTGGTATTTTCAAACACAGATTGTAAAAATCACCTTCACTAAAAGATGCATCTTTAGATTCTGAGTTCAGGCATACTAAACTTTAATTTCCTACCTAGTTCCCAGGGCCAGTTATGTTTATAAGATGTTATAAACTCCCCATTCTGTCCTATGGGGAACAGGTAGCCTTGCAATAGTAAAAGGTGCTCTGCTGCTAACCAACTGGGGATAATTTACCTGCCACGTCGAACTTGCTAACCTCTGCAACGCTCTGCCTACGAGTTGGTTTCCCTCCCGCCGCCGCTGTAGTTCACCCCGCGGACGCCGAGCGGAGGGAAACTACACCTCCTAGCCTGCCCTGCGACCCGGAAGACATCACTGGGGTCACCGCGCCCGGAGGCGCTTCAAATTGCCGGCGCCCTCGGTGGAGCGGGTGCTCTGCTGCTAACGAACTGGGGATAATTTACCTGCCACGTCGAACTTGCTAACCTCTGCAACGCTCTGCCTACGAGTTGGTTTCCCTCCCGCCGCCGCTGTAGTTCACCTCGCGGCCGCCGAGCGGAGGGAAACTACACCTCCCAGCCTGCCCTGCGACCCGGAAGACATCACTGGGGTCACCGCGCCCGGAGGCGCTTCAAATTGCCGGCGCCCTCGGTGGAGCGGGTGCTCTGCTGCTAACGAACTGGAGATAATTTACCTGCCAGTCGAACTTGCTAACCTCTGCAACGCTCTGCCTACGAGTTGGTTTCCCTCCCGCCGCCGCTGTAGTTCACCTCGCGGCCGCCGAGCGGAGGGAAACTACACCTCCCAGCCTGCCCTGCGACCCGGAAGACATCACTGGGGTCACCGCGCCCGGAGGCGCTTCAAATTGCCGGCGCCCTCGGTGGAGCGGGTGCTCTGCTGCTAACGAACTGGGGATAATTTACCTGCCACGTCGAACTTGCTAACCTCTGCAACGCTCTGCCTACGAGTTGGTTTCCCTCCTGCCGCTGCTGTAGTTCACCTCGCGGCCGCTGAGCAGAGGGAAACTACACCTCCCAGCCTGCCCTGCGACCCGGAAGACATCACTGGGGTCACCGCGCCCGGAGGCGCTTCAAATTGCCGGCGCCCTCGGTAGAGCGGGTGCTCTGCTGCTAACGAACTGGGGATAATTTACCTGCCACGTCGAACTTGCTAACCTCTGCAACGCTCTGCCTACAAGTTGGTTTCCCTCCCGCCGCCGGTGTAGATCACCTCGCGGCCACCGAGCGGAGGGAAACTACACCTCCCAGCCTGCCCTGCGACCCGGAAGACATCACTGGGGTCACCGCGCCCGGAGGCGCTTCAAATTGCCGGCGCCCTCGGTGGAGCAAGTGCTCTGCTGGTAACGAACTGGGGATAATTTACCTGCCACGTCGAACTTGCTAACCTCTGCAACGCTCTGCCTACGAGTTGGTTTCCCTCCCGCCGCCGCTGTAGTTCACCTCGCGGCCGCCGAGCTGAGGGAAACTACACCTCCCAGCCTGCCCTGAGACCCGGAAGACATCACTGGGGTCACCGCGCCCGGAGGCGCTTCAAATTGCCGGCGCCCTCCGCGTCGCGGGACGCCCGGACGAAGTCCGGACAAAGGGGGGACAGTCTAAGACAGTCCAAGACTGGCCACGACTGGACTGGGCCTGGACTCTGATAACATCAGTGCTGTGAGTTACTTGCTTTTTCGGCCCGCTGTTATTAACTGCCCAAGGGCCTAAGGCCTAACATCTTGCTATTGGTAACATCTCACTATCTAGCCTTATTGTATTAGGATCGTTTGGCTCCCACATGTCGAGACAGAAAACCCCCATCACCCCTGCCAACACCATGGACAATTATTTAGTCCAGGTGGTGGCAAAAATAAATAGTGAACGGAGGTCTTCCCTGGGGCTCAGTGACTCTCCATCATGTGCACAAATAGAAAAGCTAGGCTTGACTCAATCGGACCCTGATGTAATAAATGTAATAGATCAAACAAAAAAGAGACAGAACCTCTGTAGGGACCTATATTTCTTTTAACATTGAATATATCAAAAAACTTTTTGAGAGAGATACCAAACAGAGAAACTTTAGAGTATTATTCAAACATGAGAAATTTATTTGACTATTTTTTCATTTTTTAAAATTTTTCAAAAAAACACTTGTGCAAAAGTACATTTCATCGTTATTGTGAAAAACAACATTTTTACATATAGGTTTTAGTACTAGTGATCCTATCATTCAAAAAATGCTCTCTATTAGCAATTAATCCTAATGGTCATGCAGCACAGACTCATACCTCAGTCATACATTTTCATAAAGGTAAAAGAAACATTCCTAACAACATAAACACATAGGCAGAATTATACAAAACATTATACTAACACAGATAGTAGCTCTAAGGTGTACTTAATAGGGTACGTGTGGGAACCTAGATGGTGTGGTTCTACTGGTTATGATGTAATTAACCAGATCGTATCCAGGACAGAAGTGTTGGGCCGACGTACGTTTCGGTGAGTGTCACCTTCCTCAGGGCCAGAGACAACGGACATACAAATACGTAATATACAGTCTTAAAAATATGAGGGCAAGGTACAAGATTCTATGATATGGAGAATCTATGCGTATCATAGGTGAAATTCTGGCTGGTCTTTTTGAGGCATATGCTCAGTGTTCAAAGTGCGCTCCTATTGGTTATCTTAGTTTTGGGGCCACCTGGGGGGCTTCTGTATATCGACCAGTAAGGCTGATTGATCGTATTGCGCGAAGTTTTTGTGAATGGTACATAGGTCGTTTGATGCAGAGCGCCTAAATCTGTTTTCCAAAGATCCGATGTCGTAATCGGCGCTTCTAGGGGTACAGCTCACCGTGGAAAGTTTTTCAAATACACATATTTCCATCCTCTTTTGTTTAAACTGCTGTTACCGCAACCGGGGGTTCTGGGGAGTGATCCCTGCCTTACTGGTCGATATACAGAAGCCCCCCAGGTGGCCCCAAAACTAAGATAACCAATAGGAGCGCACTTTGAACACTGAGCATATGCCTCAAAAAGACCAGCCAGAATTTCTCCAATGTTAAAAGAAATATAGGTCCCTACAGAGGTTTTGTCTCTTTTTTGCTTGGTTTGTCTCCCCCCTCTGGGCCTCAAAGTATTTGGGAGAACTCTCTCTTCTTATATCTTATAAATGTAATAGATCTACATACTGACGAAAATAATGATTGTTCAGTGCTAAATGTTTCCACGGCATCTATTGCTCCACAACTAGATACAAATGCCGACCTATTAATGGGGGATGAGATAAATATGTCCTGCAATGATTTAGAGATAGATGAAGAGAGCACCTCTCCACCAACGCCCGTCCCCGCACCAAGAGCAGTAAGAGGGTCCACCAAGGTTCCCCCTAAAAGACAAGGACTGCGGTCTAGTAGGAAAAGACCAGCAACCCCTCCTAAAAATAAAAATAAAACTGTCACAGAAGGAATAAGGGAGGAAGGGACTGGCAGTACAGGATGGGATGATATGATATCGAATAAGTTTATGCGTATGTTAGAATCTAAGATATCTCGGTTAATTAAACCTCTCCTATCTAAAATAGACCATCTTTCTGATAAAGTTCATAAAATGGAGACCCTTTTAAAAATAACAAATGATAGTTTGGGGGAAATACCGAATTTGATAATAGGTAAACTTGATGAAAAACAAGCGTTGGGAAACACATCAGGGGGGAATATTTCTGGGAGAGTAGAAGATATACCAGTCCCTATTCAGCCAACTAGAACTAGATCTAGTAATGATCTTAACAACCCTATAGCTGCAGACCCTCCGATAATCCAAGGGAATGCTATAATCTCTGATTTTAATACAGGAACAAGCCCTGTGGAGTTAATTGTTGAAGCCTCACCCCTGATTTTAGTACTTGCCAATGTGCCACCACTGAAAATAGGCCAGATCGAGACTCCAGATTCCCTATTAAATAAAGCATTGCAGTGGTTGAGTAATAACATGCATATATCTCCCTGGGGCAAAGAAAAGCTGACAGAAGACTTGCTAACAGCAAGACGGGTAAAGTGGATATGGATTAAAGCCAAGAAATTCGCAGGAGATTGTGTGGTACTAAACTTTAAGGGCCCTGATGTATTACCTGACATTCTGCTTAATATTTTCCCTCCACAACGCAGAACGGCAGAAATAATTCCACTTACGTTGGACTTCTTTTATAGCAGAAGAGGACTTGTGGCAAAGCCAAGCATACTAAGGACTAAGTAGTCAGTAGTGGGAAATAGAAGGGCTAGGGGTGGCCACATCTGTGACTGGGGGCTAAATTTGGAAAATCGTTTCTCGGCTTTATCCGATCCAAACGAATGCGATTGACTCGCAAGCTGTGAACCAGTCTCTCCCAAAAGGCAGATGATCCAAAAGAACGGAAGGGCAGAAAACATGACATGTACACATTTGAGCAAACAGATAATAGGCAAGCAGATAATAGGTCCCAGGGAACCTCAAACTTTTGCATCTGGAGAGCCAAAGATAGATATAGAGGGCTCAATCAGAGTTAGAGAGGTGAAAGGGAGCAAGATTATATTGACGGATGGAGAAATAATAATTGCAGAACACGAAGTATTTGTAAATAATGTTGAGAAGGGCCAGCCACTGCAACAACAAGAAACTTCATTACTGTCCCTTGTATCTTGGAACATAGCAGGCATAGTAAATAAGATAACTACACCGGAATGGGTTGATTTCATTGATCAACATGACATCATTATGTTGCAAGAAACTTGGTCACTGACTCCAACCTTTCGTCAGGGGTATCTAAACTTTTACATGCCAGCAACTTGAAATTGTTTAGGACGCCCTTCTGGAGGCTTGTTAATCTCGATACGCCAGTCACTGAATTGCTCAATAAAACAAAGATCTGTAATGACATCATAGCACTTAATATTAGATGGGAAAATGGCCAAGAACTTGTCCTGTTTAATGTTTATGCCAGGGGAGTGGGCAGTGGCAAATCCTCAGAGGTTGTAACAATTTTAGAGCAGAATATTGAAATGTTAACACTAAAATCTCACATAATAGTGGGCGGGGATTTTAATGCCACCTTTGAACCCTTGGGTGAAGAGGATAGGATCTTGTCTGAGGAGGAGGATGCCAAGTGGGGAATACCCCAGTTGGAGTTGCCTGTCATTAAAAAATGGAGTGCAGTGGCAATCCAGCTAAAGAGTCTCTGCCTAGCAAGAGGATTGAGAGCGGTAAACGGGCGCTCGCCCTCTGATTTAAAAAGGGAACAACACGTTTGATAATGGCCGATCAGCTAGTAGAATTGATTATTTATTATTGGATGTAAGGGCTTGGAATAAAATGCTAGACATGGTTGTGGAAGAAAGATTAGAAAGTGATCACAACCCCCTACGCTTGACCCTTTACTCTTATTATGAGACTACAGAGTACACCAATAAAAATGAAATGGTGACGCAAGATGTTGCATGCTCGAATAATCAACGTCATTTGAAATGGAGAATGCTAATAGAAGACGTAGCAAAATTAGAGGTCCTCAAAAAAATAGTAGTCGATGAAGTAAACAACATCAAGTCCCATTATGAGAAGTTTAACTTCCAAGATTACATGATGGAGGCCCATGAAAACCTCTTTTGCAAAATTCAAAGCTTCATTAAAACAGTAGATCTCAATAAAATAAAAAAAGAACAACCAAGACAAGGATGGTATGACAAGAGCTATAGGTTGGCACGACTCAACTTGAGTACGGAATTGAGAACAGGCAATGCCATAGCAGTTAGGAGGGCGAGAGACAACTACAGACAGACCCAAAAACAGGCCAGGAAACGCTGGGATGAGGAATGCTGGTATGAATTGAAGGAGGCCTGTGCTGCCAAGGATTCCAAGCGATTTTGGGCCACAGTAAAATGGGAGAGGGGAGGGATAGCTGCCCAGCCACAAAATTATGTTGCTAAAAATAAATGGACTGAGTTTTTCAAGCCACAGTATGCCCGAAACCCAGCCTACATTTCTGACCAACCCCCCCATCCGTCTTTTTCAAATACCAAATATTTAATGAAAAGGATGTTAGTAAAGCATTGGATTGTGTAGCGGGGGGAAAAGCTCCGGGCATGGATGGAATTCCAGCTGATATATTCCTATCGGACCGGAATTCCTGGTGTACTTACTTTAAAATGTTGGCTAATGCTGGGGCGATGGGAGGGGAAGTGCCCGCTTCATGGAAGGGAGCAGAAATCATCCCTATATTTAAAAAAGGCGATAAAACTCTAGCTAAAAACTACAGACCCATCAGCCTCATTGACACAGCACAAAAACTGATGGGGCGCCTAGTCCAGAATAAACTGCAACAATGGATTGACGAAAAGAACATACTGTCACCCTACCAGGCAGGGTTTCGTCCCCTGACTAGTAGTGTTGACCAAGTCCTTTACTTCATAGCTATCTATTGGAGAAATGTCACACTAAAAAAGGGTTCATTGTATGCCGTTTTTGTGGACTTAAAAGCAGCTTTCGACCTGGTCCCTAGCGAAAAATTGTGGCAGACCTTGGCTGATGTAGGATTAAGCCAGGAACTTCTTACTCTCCTAGTCCGCCTCCACGAAAACAATTTTGCTAAAATCAGGTGGGGCAAGCAGAGAGAAGTAACAGACCCCTTCCCAGTAGAACGAGGAGTAAGGCAAGGGTGCGTCCTAGCGCCAACACTATTTTCAATGTATATAAATGGTATTGTTGACCATTTAAAGAAATCCCCAAGTGACACTCCAACTATAGCAGGCTCCCACGTCCCCGTCCTAATGTTTGCGGACGACACGCTTTTACTTTCACGCACGCCGAGCGGTCTCCAAAAAGTGGTTGATGCCTTTGGGGAATTTTGTGATAGTAGGGGCCTTGAACTGAATACCACCAAAACTAAATTCATGTGCCTAAATCATCAGTCCACTTTCAAAGGTGTAATAAAATACAAAGGCACCCCTCTAGAGAAAGTGAATGCTTTTTCTTACCTAGGCATCATTCTACAGGGAAATATGAAGTGGAAATCGCACATTAACACGACAGTATTGAAGTTTAGCCAGCTCGCAGGCGCAGTTGCTTTAAAACATCGAGCCTCGCTAACAAAGCCGGTAAACTGTGCACTTGAAATCTATAATATGAAAGTATTGGGCGCCTGTTTATATGGATCCGAATTATGGGGGTTTGCAAACTTGGGAGAGTTGGGGCGTGCAGAAAACAGATTTTTGCGAGGGCTTGTAATGGTCCCCCAAAGTACACCCATAACTCCTCTAAAACTGGATCTTAGCAGAAAAAATATTGAGGACATAGCTAGGCTACGGCCACTCTTATATTGGAGACGCCTGATGGTGACTCCAGAGCTAAGCCATTATGCTGCAGCTCTGGCAGATGTTGTCAAGTTTGATCGTTTTCATTGTATTGTATGGCTAAAAGAACTACGGGGACTTCTTGTAAAGTTAAAACTGGAACACCTATGGGGCACTAATGATGCGGCTAGTTTTCCTTCTAAAGCAAAATTGAAAGAACTATATTGGGAAATGGTGTATTTAACAATGTTTTGTAAAGGATCCCGATCAAAATTGTCAACTCGCTTTTTGGATATAAAAATGTATCCGTCATGCGAACCATATTGGGATATAATTGAACGACCACATGACAGGAAACTATACTTCCAATTCCGTATAGGAACATTGCCAGTGAATGCTTTTAAGAAACACTGGTCTCCAATGTGGGATGAACATTGTTATTATTGTAAGGATCAAATAGAGCACATTTCCCATTTGTTGTTCTGTTGCCCATTGTATGCCAGCCCTAGGCGCAAATGGCTAAAGCCAGTGTGCTCAAATATTGGTACCCGTAGCCAATCGATAGCCCTCAGAATACTAGAATCCGATTGTTCTACACCATTTGTAGTTGCTGTAGCAAAATTTCTTGCTTGGGCATGGGCAATCCGCACTCGCACTTTAATGTCAAATACAATAAAATTAAATATGGCTGCCATTATCTAATTATTCCGTCATATGAATTGTCATTTTAAAAATAATTTTTATGAATTTTGGAAAAACTTTTTTGTATTTTTAACATGTATAGCATTCGACTGTCAATGTTTAATATGTGTTTTAGAAAGTATTTTTAGCTGTAGTATTTATTGTAATAGGGTTAGGAAGGATGCTTTTATGACAAATGTCGAATAAAGCTTTGAAATTTGAATAGTAAAAAAAGCAATTGGCAGTAATTCACTATCAGGACATGCCACACTCAGCAGTGCATGCCCTACCTTCACATACACTGCACCCTACCCACAGGGATATCTTGGGCCTACCTGAGGGGTGACTGACATGGGAAGGTTAGGGCCTGGCAAGTGGGTGCACTTGCCAAGTCGATATGGCAGTACCTGACTGCACACAGGCACTGCAATGGCAGGCCAGAGTTACGTTTACGGGCTGTTTGTGAGGGTGGCACAATCCAGTGCTGCAGCCCACTAACAGCATTTGATTTACAGGCCCTGGCACACTCAGTGCACTTTACTAGAGACTGACACATAAATCAAATAGGAAGAACCAATCCATAACACATTTTACCACAGGAGCTCTTGCACTTTACCACTGATCAGTGGAGAGGAAAGTGTGCAAAAGCACTAAACTAGCAAAAACTGAGTCAAAACCGGGAGGTCAGAAAGCAAAAACTCAGGGAAATCTAAGTCTAACATGTGGTATTCTAGTATAAAGCCTAATGACTTGATGCAGTCTATAATGTTAGGGTTGCTTCAAAGCATTGTCTTCTCCTTGAGCTAGTTTTTACTTGTATAGAGTTGCTGGAAGGAGACATTATGAAAAATTCTTGGCAGGATGCACTAATATCTGTTCAAACACCAGTATGTGAAAACTTGCATCTCAATGGGTTTGTGAACAGGTTTGCAATTTGCAATGCATCTTTTGTACAAAGAGGTTGCAACGCAAAATGCCCATCATAGGAGGTCGCAAAACAATCAACTTAATGAGTCTTAATTATGTAGGTCACTGTTTGCACACCCTGCCAATGTTTGCGAAGGTAAAGGTTGCAGCCTGCATGGAACCACAGATGCCTAGTGCAGAATCTGATTTTAGGTATAGGAAGGCATTTGAACCATTCCAAATTCTAGATCACCCATGATGCAGGTAATTCAATTAAGTTTTTTAAAAGTGTTTTTGGTATGATTCGCTTATAACAGGAAGTCAAGAAATTAGGAAAAATCAATAGATAATAGCAACTCTCATATCCACTCTTGATTGTTTCAGTACTCCACGAGTGTGGATGCGGTTATCATTGGTACATGAAAACTCCCAGGTAAGCAACCATGGGAACTACATGGAATTAGGGTGATAATTTTGGTCCTTAGTCGTTCCACAAATAGGGAAATCTCTCAAATGTCTGAAATGTACACACCCACGAGAGTCCTGGGTTTTGTTGCATGTGTGCATGCTATCACATTTTCTTACCCAGAATGCCTGCAGATGTCTAAATTTGATTCATTAATCAAGAATGTCCTTACATTTCTGTTATATCAAGTTCTTGAATTTGCGGAAAAGTGCAAAAGTCCCACCACTCAATAATATTGGTAAAGAACTTTACCTCACATGCATGGTTGGCCATTGACAGAAAAAAGCCAACACTGTGACCATGTGAAGTCATTGAAGTATCAATGTGGAATTTAGACAGTCAGAGTCTTGACTACTTCCTATTGTATGCAAAATACTCACACAGATGCATGGCAAAATTTTTAGTAGGAGAAGGGAAGTTACCTTGGGATGTATAATGTTTCCCATTGCCAAAAGCTCTGGAGATGTCTGTCACAGAAAAGTAATGAATGTTCAGACTTTAATAATTACAGTGCATTAAGGTTAATTAAAGTGCATGCATCCGTTCACTGAAGCCACCTCACTCCCCATGGAGTCTTGGGTCTCCTAATCTGGTAATGTCTGTAGTTAGTCAGTGTACCTGGTTGCTGGCTCGACCTGAACCAAAATACTGCGGACATCCCCTACGGACGATGCCCCAACCAATACATCCAATTTTGCATAGTGTGCCCAAACCAGTTGAAAACCTGTGCATGTCTGGTGGCCCTACAGGCAGGAAACCAAATGAAACACATATGTGGGTCAAGCCTCGATAGAGATATTTTTCTTCATGAAGAAGACTGAAAGCAATTACCATTTGCTTAGAAAAAATGCTTAAAAGCATCAAGTTAAATGTGTAGTCCCAGTCAGCTAATCAGGGCGAAGGAAGTGTTGGTTTCACCAGCTAGTCAGTCAGGGCAAGGAACGTCTTTTTTGCACCAAATAAACTCAGCACCACAAACAGTGATTTTGTGGCAAGTTAGTGATCTGCACTAATACTACATAATTGACTGTGCAGATAACAGTTTTAGGAAATACCACACATTTCTGGTATTTCTGTATCTCAGTTGTTCAGGGAAATCATTTCTTTGGTTAGAGTTCCAGAAATTTGTGTTTGTTCTTTTGACAAATGCAACACAATAGTGATTAAATGTGGTTAAAAATGAAAGTATCTCCAAAGTGTTCGTTATATCAGGCTGGAATGAGACTGCATTACTAATGCATAGCCCTGAATTTTCAGGAAAACCCCATATATTTTGTGTGGGTGTACATAGAAACCAAAGAGATACAGTGTGAAAACAACCTATCTTTCTCTTTTTTAGGTCTCGCCTATGCAGCGTGCATGCGCTGAAAAGGCAAAAAGACCTTTTGGGATTGCTTTTCAGCCAAACACGTGCACGCGTTCCATTGCCTTCAATGGCAACGCATGCACGTTTGGAGATTCACTTGCGGGATCACGTGGCGCCATATGGTCGCACACTCCCGCAAGTGAATCGCGCAGGCCACCCCCTCCCCCACCCTGCTGCTCGAGTGCTTGTTTGATCAATCATTACATTTGGTGCAATTGCGCTACGCTGAAATTAGCACCTAAAAAGTTCGTAATCTTACCACTGGATGGCAGCAAAAGTATACTTTTCCAATAGATTGACTTCTTAATACATACCCAAAAGCTCTTTCACAAAGATCGAGAGCTTGTCGTTTGTAACAAACATTCACAGATCAAGCTGACATATGTCTGGTGTGAGTGCCTTGCGCAATCCCCCTTAAGCTGCATTCTGACGCTTGAAGTTCTGTGTTTTTATCGCGTGAAAACTCTAAAAGATAGAATATTGGGGGATTTAAATGTGGCTTATAAAGGATTAATATTTAGTCTGATAACTAATACTCCTGCTTCTCAAAGGGGAGCTCCGCACCAATATATTACGAATTTAAAAAGTGTACCAGATGTACGTTCAATCCCGCCTCAAACCAGATTTTGGCAGGCCCCTTAATTTTTACAATTCACTTGTGCCATCCATTGGATGGTTTTCCACAGTGCCGTGGGACTCACGATGACGCGCAGATCTGCATACACTCTTGCCGAAGAAACTGTCCAGCTCTATGCAGGTGTAGGAGGGATGTGTAGTGTCCTGGGGCGCAGGGTAGCGGTCCAGTCTACCCGCGCCGACCGGGGCATGCCAGCGCTGACGCGTGACGTCATGCGCGTAGGATATAAATAAAGGAGGCGTGGCCAATGAGGTTAGTCGGGACCACGCGGAACGAAAGCACTGTGTCCCGAGTCTGATTAATGCGGCAGCGCAAGTGCGTCGCGCTAAGGCCCATCACACTGGCGACGAGGATTGAAGAATATACTCTGTGTTTTTAACCTTTCCCTCTCCTCCTGATGCAACTACTGCGTGTCCTTCCACGGTGGGCCCGCAAATTTCACATTGCCAGTGAGCCTTCCCAGGGGGTGTCTCCAGCCACTTGGTGTCAGCAATGAGTCCCCTGAGGCCTATGCTCACGCAAAAAAAGAAGGAGAGGTGTGAAAAGGAGCTCCCACCACGCCCAGGATTGGACCCATGTCCTGGTGCCACGGTAGCCTGCATCAGAGCACAGGTCAGAGTGGCCAGACTGATGTCCAGCGGGGAAAGAGGGTGTGATGGCCCACGCCCAGGAACCACGCGAACCTGCAGCAGAGCACAGGTCTGAGTAGCCAGACGGGCGACCAGTGGGGAAAAGAGAGAAAGAAGGCCGGCCATAGGGGAGTACCCCAACATCGCCCTCTTGACACCCGGACAGGCCAAGATTAGTGTGTCAAAGAGGTGGCAGCGCACGTGCTGCGAAGAGGCTTTACACACGCATCAAAATGGCATAAATTCACGCCATTGAACCATTCATAGTAGACGGGGCCCGCCATCCCTAGCTCCATGATGGAGAGACTGGACAGATCGCCTCCAGATCTACTTCGAAGGGGCGGGCACCGCCAGGGAAAGACCCAGAGCTCTGCTCCTCCATCTCGGAGGTAAAGATATCCATAGAATCTACAAAACGTTAGTAGAAGCCATGCCAAAGTCGGACCTCACACTCCTCAATGCTTTGAACGCGCACTTTGAACCTATGGCGAGCAAAGACTAGGAGAGTTTCATCTTCCGTCAAGCTAAGCAGGAAGCTGAGGAGTCACTGGACGCAGATTGAAGGAGTTGGCCAGCACGTGTGGATTCCGCGATGAACAGGAAGAAATCCGAGGATAGATAATTCAAGGTTGTTACTCTTCCAAACTTAGGGACACCATCCTCCAGGAAGACGGCAAGCCGCTAGCAGACATCCTCAAGCTGGGGCGCTCCAAAGAGCTGTCACAGGACAGAGCCTCCCACATGGAAGCAGCCCTCCACCGGCCCATCAAAACGGAGCAGGTCAACATGGCAGAGAAAGCAAACGTAGTGAGACCAAAAGCGCGCCAATATGCGGGCAAGAAACAGCGGGACAAGCACAAAGAGTGTGGATACTGCGGAGGCCAGCCCCACCGCATGCAGGACTGCCCGGCAAAAGGGAATAAGTGCAGTGCATGTGGGTGAATGAACCACTTTGCAGCGGTATGCAGATCGACGAAGGCCAAGAAGGAAGTGGCAAATGCTGTGGTGGAAGAACGAACAGCGAACATATGGACGACGAGACGAGTGACTACCCGGTCCATTATATGTTCGCGATCGACCAGCCACAAAGGAAGAAGAGACGCCTCGTGAGGTGCTGCATCAAGATCCACCAGCAAGAAGTGAGAGCCACCATCGACACAGGAGCATCCATTGAGCTGATGGCCGCCAATGTGTACAACCAGCTAAGCGCCCGGCCTCCCCTACGCGAAGCCAGAATCAGAGTGTTCGCGTACTGTCAGAAGACACCTATTCCCCTCATAGGGTGTTTCAGAACGGAGCTGCAGCACCAAGATATGAAAGTACCCACCACTGTATATGTCACAAAAGAGGGCAGTGGCATGCTAATCAGTGGGCAATCAGCAGAAGAATTGAGGCTAATATCATTTGCCATGGCCATGCTGGGAGAGGAACTAGACACCATCATAGAAGAATTTGATGAAGTCTTCAAGGGTATCGGATGCCTGAAAGGGAAGGAAGTCTCCCTCCACATCGACCCATCGGTCCAACCCGTGGCGTTGAGGCATAGGCGCATTGCATTCCACCTGAGCAAAAAGGTCGAAGAAGAGCTGGAGGCATTGGAAAAGCAAGGTATCATTGAAAAGGTCAGCGGGCCCACCCCGTTGGTGTCCCCGATCGTGGTAGCCCGCAAGCCGAAGCAGCCAGGGCAAGTCCGCATCTGTGTGGACATGCACCTC
Source organism: Lissotriton vulgaris (assembly GCF_964263255.1). Taxonomy (NCBI): domain Eukaryota; kingdom Metazoa; phylum Chordata; class Amphibia; order Caudata; family Salamandridae; genus Lissotriton; species Lissotriton vulgaris. The sequence goes on along the minus strand of NC_141693.1, from coordinate 1,589,407,471 downwards.
CCAAATGCAGCAGTAAAGAGGGAATGACACCTAACCCCCACCATAGATGACATCCTAGGAGAGTTGAACGGCGCAAGATGGTTCTCGAAGATGGACCTTCGCTCTGGTTATCACTAACTACCACTCCACCCAGACTCCCGCTACATAACCACCTTCTCCACGCAAGTAGGCCTCAGACGATACCGGCGCCTAAATTTCGGAATCTCAAGTGCTGCGGAGGTATTTCGAAATACCATTCAAGAAGTCCTCAGTGGACTCCTAGGAGTCCTAAATGTGAGCGATGACCTGTTAATCTATGCATCATAAATAGAAGAACACCAGCAGAGACTGAGAGGAGTCCTTCAAAGAATCAAGGAATCCGGTCTGACCCTTCACCGCGAGAAGTGCCAGTTCTTACAGAACAAAATCAGTTTTTTGGGCTACACCTTCTCTGGCCAAGGAAAAGCACCGTATCCCGACAAGGTGAAGGACGTTCAAGAAGCCCCAGCCCCATCCAATATCTCGGAAATGAGAAGCTTCCTGGGCATGGTGAACTTCTGCGGGCGTTTCGTCCCCGACTTATCCAACCTCACGAAACCCCACAGGGAACTGACGAAGTACACCACCACGTGGCAATGGGGCCAGGAGCAGGAACAAGCCTTCAAAGCCACAAAGGCTGCCCTGTCAGCAGATACAACGTTATCCTATTTTGACCCCACAAAGTCCACCAATGTTGCCGTGGACGCCAGCCCCTATGGACTAGGGGCAGTGCTAACTCAGCTTCAAAGCAATGAAGAATGGGCACCAATCGCCTACGCCAGCCGCTCCCTAACGGACAAGGAGCAGAGGTACTCGCAAATAGAGCGGGAAGCGATCGCCATTCACTGGGCCTGCCGGCATTTCCATGTCTACGTATATGGCCATTCCTTCACGGTATCTACAGATCACAAGCCTCTCATACCCCTGTTTCAGAGTTCAGTGTCAAAGCCGCCACCGAGGATTGAGAAGTGGATACTTCAACTGCAAGGGTATGATTACTGTGTAGAGTACAAACCCGGCTCAACAAATCCAGCAGATTACCTCTCGAGGCACCCCCGAGTGGCCACAAAGGCGGAGAGAGAAGAGGCTGAGGATACCGAGGAATACATTCAGATGGTGATGGAAAGGTCACGGCCTCTACCCATGAGTCTAGAAACGATTGTCGAAGGCACCCAGAGCGACGAGTGACTACAATTAGCAGCGAATGCTGTCCGATCAAATGACTGGCACCCCATTCAAGCCACCCTGAGCAAGAGGACACAGCAAGCCAGAGCAACACTCGAGTCCATCATGAGGGTGAAAGAAGAGATGTCCCTCGACAGCCAAGGATGCCTCCTATGAGGACCGAGACTAGTCATGCCCGCTAGCCTAGCCCAACAGGCTGTAGAGTTGGCACACAGAGGACACCAAGGCATGGTGAATACCAAGAGCCGATTAAGAGCCAAGGTGTGGTTCCCCGGAATGGACACAATGGTAGAGCAAACAGTCAGAATGTGCACCCGGTGCCAAGCAGCAGGGCAACCGGATCGCCCTCACCCAGTCATTACAGAAGACAACCCACAGAGACTGTGGGAGTGCGTGTTTGCAGATTTCGGACACCTTCCTGATGGATGCTACGCATTAGTGATCATTGACGACTTCACAAAGTATCCGGAGGAAGAGATTGTCGGAAGCCAGACAGCGATGGAGGTCATCACCAAGTTTGAGAAGACAATCGCCACGCATGGAATCTTCAAAGTGGTCAAGACGGACAACGGTCTCCCCTTCCAGGGGCAGGAATTTGCGGACTACCTCAAGAGCTGGGGGATCCACCACCGTAAGGTAACTCCACGCTGGCCCCAAGCCAATGGGGAAGTGGAGAGATTTATGCATACGCTGAACAAGGCAATACGCATTGCACACGCTGATGGATCACCGCTGGAGAGGTCCATCTACAGTTTTTTGCGAGAGTACCGGTTGACCCCACACCTCACGACCGAAGCAGCGCCGGCGCCAGCGACCATGGGCCAAGTAGTCAGAGACACTATCCCGAATGACCCAACCTGGATCCCAGCCCAAGTTGATGCGGAGAGGACCCTGGCCAATCGGACTCACTCCAATGACCAAGCCAGTAATCGGCGTGGAGCCAAAGAATCTGATATTCAGGCAAGAGACCAGGTCTACGTCAAGGATCAATATCCGGGGAGCAAGTTCCGACTCCCATTCGAGCACAGGCCGTGGACTGTCCTCCGCCGAACCGGCACTATGGTGACAGCTCAGAGGGGATCTGAAACCGTCACTCGCAACATTTCTTTCTTCAAGAAGGTGCACACAGGCACGCCCCCTCCTCGGGGGTCTGACCCCTCGAGAGCGAGTCAGAGTCAACCCAGGGACAATGATGGATCCGAGCTGTTGGAGCAGTAACCCCGGAAGAGGAAGACCTGATGGACTAAGAAGGTCAACCACTGCCGACAACCCCGGGGGAGAGCCTGCCAAACTCTCCGGGCACTGTCCGGGGAGTAGCACACCCACAAGGGTAACACCCTTGTGGGTGTGCTACTCCCCCGGACTGGCTGATGTGGCTGATGCCCCCATCCAGAGGAGAACAATCCAGATATGGTTTGCGAAAGAATCCAGCACCATCATCCCAACTGGCGGACTTCCTGGTGTGATGATCCGAGAATGATGAACAAGAGACTGGTAATAGATCCACATTTTTTCCACTGTGTTTTGGTATGGTTTTTGTTTATTAAAGGTTAGAAGGAATGTAGTGTCCTGGGGCGCAGGGTAGCGGTCCAGTCTACCCGCGCCGACAGGGGCACGCCAGCGCTGACACGTGACGTCATGCGCGTAGGATATAAATAAAGGAGCCGTGGCCGACGGGGTTAGTCGGGACCACGCGGAACGAAAGCACTGTGTCCCGAGTCTGATTAATGCGGCAGCGCCGCGATTGCAAGCGCGTGGCACTAAGGACCATCACAGGAAGCAGGAAGCCATATTTTCCGTAAGAAGACACACGTTATTTTTTCATTAAAACAAATTTTAGAATGCAGTATCCTCTGTTTCCTCTACTGCTGTCTGTGACTGTTAGCCAAGTTACTTTTGTGTCTTAATAATTCTGCAGGATGATATGCCCCCGTGTGGTTATGTTATGTTATGTTATGTTAAGGGTTTGTTGAGCGCGACAGCTGCCCCAGCAACAGGGCGTCCCGGCGCTAGAACCAAAGCATAACCTACTGGGGTGAGGGAAGGGAGAGAAGAGACTTATAGACATGCAAAAAGGTGAGTTTTAATAGCTTTGCGGAAAGTGAGTAGGTTGTTGATGCAGCGGATATGGGGGGGTAGGGAGTTCCATAGTTTAGCCGCCAGGAGTCTGAAAGAGCGACCTCCGATGGCGCTCACTAATTCCAGTTTGAAGTTTCCTAGTGTACCTACCTATCTGTTGGTGCTCAAAGGGAGAGGAGTCATCCACCCTTCAAAACTCGCGACCCAAGGTGATCACATAAGTATTACTACAGGCCAGAGCACTCAATATTATCATTCAATACTTAAACATGTATTGTTCATGTTTTTTTTATTAGCATAATGTTGGCCTCTAATTGTATAATTTCATGGACGGGTGGTCCTGATTTAATTAATTGACTTGGTTGACTTCCTCAGGGGGCTTAGCTGAAAAAATGACAATTTGCCTTAACTATCGTCTCTTCCTCAGGTTCCAAAAATTTTGGGTGACTGTTTTAACCTGATGGGTACACAAATATAAAGAAGCATTGACAAAGAAATTCATATGTCTGAAAAGGCTCTAGTGCAGAGCTTCCTGGCAGCCTAAATGTTAAAACTACCAGTGAATGCATTCCTCATCACAAGCTTTAACTCCGAAATTATACAATGTGATCACAGTTATGGGACAGCATTGATTTTTATTAAGGTCGTGGATTGATATAACTTTCTGCATTACCAAACATTTGATAATCCACCATTGAAGGGAACTCTTCCTTGTTTAAGGTTTATGAGACTAAGACAAATCATTTCTGATGCAATCATGTCCTTAGCAATGTGATACTCTGGCTATAGAATTTCAAGAACAGGATTAGAGATAGAAGTATTTTCACTATCTTGAAAGCAAGGTGCAACCCTGGGGATGCACATGTGAGCTTGGGGTAGCATGGACGTAATATACTGAAAGCTGCTTGTCAAGCACCCCCAAAAACGATTGCTCCATATATATATATATATATGATTGCCAATTACTATGAAACATGAGTCCAATGATATTTGGCACTTGTTGTGCCAACAATGGGAGACAAAAACTTGATATTTTGTGTACCAAATGCAAGCCTGCCTGCTCTCGTTTGCACCAGCACTGGCCAGGGGCCAAGGAACCTGCCAATTTTTCACCACAGGTCTGAAGGGATTTCCTTCTGTCTTCTTACTATGCTCCCCCTTGCCTTCTGTCCTGGAAAGTCGTGGGCTAAAGGCCGACATACTTTGTAAATAAGTGACATGGACTCTTATGTATAGTTCTCAGAACTGGCAGGGTCACCTTTCCGGGGTTACCTGTGTTGGATGGTTGTGGGTGTATGGACAAGCCCTAATGGGACTAGCTGGTAGAACACTAGACTGTGTCCAGCAGGACACAACATTCCTCCCAAATTTTATTTAAACCAAAAAAAAGAGTCTAACTTGTGGGCAGGGATGAAAAACAACTAAAACAATTTAAGTCTCACAGCTTCAAGAGGCAGTCCGCAGGACAGCGGTGGACAGGTTCAGCTGGGAGCACACAGGCATTTCTGCACGCATCTAGAATTTAACCAGGTACCTCTGGACATGAACACATGCTGAGGAAGGCCAGATCCCTCGGCATCACATCGGCTGGATGACAGTCCACCTAAGTGATGTTGACCAGTCCAGTGTGCTCTCGCTGTGATGCAGTAGGTGATTTACAGTTTAAACTTGGTGCATCAAGAGCGTCGCTGAAGTCCATTGTGACCGCCTGCTAATACTGTTGCTTGATCCACTAAAGACAGTCTCCAGTATGTGACAAAAAACATTGGCTAGAAGCAAAAGTATTTTTTGGTCTCAGAAGCACACATCACCATAGAGGTTTATGGATCTGTAGCAAACTAATTTGTGTGCAGATGTGCTTCGTTTGAAAGAGCAGAATGCAGACAATCATTGTAATCGGCCAGTGGCTAAAGTGGGCTGTCCCATCGCTCCATGCAGCTTCCTGTAGGGATCGGAAGGAAACTGTTAATGACACGACTATTATCCGGTGGATGAAGTTGGCTGACACAAATGCCTTGCCGTGACCGTTTGAAAGTCTCTGTCACATGGCCTGGCTACCTCCTCAAGTCCATCTCTCACTCTTGAGGGAGGCCTTTTGCTTTAGTTGCCCTGAACTGCCTGTGGGCTGCATATGTGCCTGCATCTGGACAGCTGTAAGGCCACCTCAGAGCCACTATCTAGTCACTCGTGCAATGTCAGGGGTGGATGTGTCCTCGCCAGAACATGCTCTCGATCCAGGGATCAGGGTGCAAGTCAGTTGAACACGTGGTCACTAGTTCTTCAGATCATCACTGGTGCTTCTTGTCATTTAATATGGCAGTGGTGCAGGACTCTAGTCTTGTTACTTGATGCTCCAGGGTTGGTGGTCATGCACGTGCCAATGATAGAGTGGTTTCCCTTAAACTACCTGTAAGACAGGTGGAGATGACGTGTGTGGAGTAAGGGTGACTGGAGGGACTTTGTCGACACGTAGCTCATTGCATAGTTGAGCAGCTGTTCTTCTTTGGCATGTGTCTTTGTAAGCAGAGATGCTGTATGCTTTAAGCAGCCGGTGACATGTGGCTGGTTGGTCACACTGTGAAGTGTGTGGCAGAAACACAGTTTGCGTATGCAGGCAGCTTACGTTCAGTACTCCCACTGAGCTGTCTCCTGTAAGTTTACTGCACCCCGGTGACTGGCTTGTGTTTGCAGGTGCACTCAGGTAGTGGTACAAGTCCTCGTTCTTGTCCCCTTGTTAGTTTTTCCTGCACACCTGAGGTCATCCGTTTTACAGTGTGACAGGATTGTCACACTCATTTCTCTCTTTATTTCTTCATCACAACAGGTTTTCCTCTTCCTTGTTGTTGCTTGCAGTGTAATGTGGCGTTTGGCCATATGTCTTCTCTGCACATGCTGTAAAAGTGGCAACATGCCACATATTTACATGTCTTTTCAACACATGCTGCAAAGTGATGACAGGCCACGTGTTGCCTGCTTTTCCTGCACATGCTAAGAAAATGGTGTCAGGCCCCGCGCCACCAGTTCTAGTTGCATGGAGCTCTCGCCAGTCCTGTCCTGCCTGTAGGATTGGGCGTCTTCTCTTTGTGTTGTAGTGGTGGCAGCTTGCCACTTGTCATGTGTGACTCTCCTCTTGTTTGTAAATGGCCTAGGTGTGACCCAGTCTTAAGGCAGGGTTGGGGTTTCTCCCTGAATAGTCCCTGGCCCATTGCGGGGTGGTGCTGGTGCAGTTAGGGTGAACATGATCTCCTTCCTGTATTCAGGCCACTCTGGGCTTCTCCTCCGGGAACTCTTTGGTGCTTTGTAGATGGCGGGTACTCTCCCTTCAGCCTCCTCTTTACCTGAGGGCATTGCGCATGTGCCTCGAGGCTTTGCCGTTGCGGCGCTCAGTCCTGCCTAGGTGTGTGCATCTGTCGCAGGGTTGTTCACTCAGTCTGACATTCGCACTGACAGGACAAAGGTGCCCATGCAGTGCTGGTCGGCCAGCTGGGTCTGCTCCTTTCATGTAGCCATGCATTGTCTAGATGCCCTCTTGGCATTGTCTCTGCTCAAGCAGTAGTGGGGCTATTAGCTAGTCCTCATGGGTGCCAAATGCTGGCACCCTTGTGTTTTGCTCACTCTTGCATTGGTGGCGTCCTGCCACCATGGTGCATAATTGATCCTCTTCCCCTTTCAGTGGAAAGTCAGTGAATTTTTGCTTCACTGCCTAGGAAGATTTCCTAGCTGGTGCAGCTTTTGGCTCAGGAGTTCTTCGTGGGGTTTAGCAATCTCTCCCCTCACATCAACAGGCAGCCACTAGGGACGTGCAGCGCTATCTTCCCGAGTGCCGCGCAGACAGCGCTTTCTCTGCCAGCCTGAGTATCTCTTTTCAGTAAAGGCAGGTTGGAGGGAACAGGGGCAAGCCACACCGATAACCATTTGCGTGTGTAAAAGGCTGCTTCATTGAATCAGGTGCATATCACAATTTAATTAACACTGGCACTTTGCCTTACAAAACTAAAACCTCTCTAGACATAAATTTACCTGAACCCTTGTCTTTCCTCCCCCCACCCCTACAATCCCCACATATAACATAGCATTTAAAACTCCTACCCTCCCATGACCTCCAATCCTACTTGCCTTCCTGCAACTGTAACTAACAAACCTCTAATGTAAACTTCCAACCTGCTTAACCTTTCCCCGCTCCTGTTCACAAACTCCCCAAACTTAACCATAAAACTACCAAACTCCAGCCAAACTTGGCCAACTTCCAAAACAACCCCGCCACCCAGGAAAAGGCGGGAGGGTAGGCGAATACGCGGCCACCACCTTTTTCTGCCCCCCTGCCCTCTAGCCATAACTCCCTTCCACCCCACAGGTCCCCTGTCTATCCTAACCCCCCACCAGATGCCTCGAAGCTGCCCCGCTCATCCTCTGCGCACTCTCAGCAGCCTGGCCAGCACTTCCCGCAACTCCAACAAATAGAGATCTATTCCAAGCCGTGAAAGGTGCACCCCGTCGCCCCTGAACAATTCCGGCGCATCATAACGAAAGTCCTTATGCCTGATTCTAGAAAAACCCTAATGGCGACAAAACCTTACCATCTCAACATTCACCTTCCTCCTGGCCTTATCCACTGTACCGGGGTTCACTGCGCCCCTCCACACCTTAATAGAGTACGCCAGGGACCCTAAAACCAGCTGCAACATCCTGTGTTGCCTACGTACCACAAATGTGGCGGCATGCTGGTCGGGTTCTGATCCGCATCCTTGGCTAACCCACGGAATCTCCCCCACTGCGAACAAGACAAAGCATCGGCTATGTCATTTTCAACCCCGGGCTCATGCACCGCGCGAAAAGCAATATAATGCTGCAAGCAGCCCAGCACAAACACTCTAAGCAACTTCAGCACCTGCGCGTCTCTAGCAGACTACCTAGCCACCACCTCCACCACCGCCATGTTATCTATATTGAACGTCACCCGTCTATGGGCCAGCAATTCCCCCCAAAGCGAGATTGCCACCACCAGGGGGAAGAATTCCAGAAAGGTAATACCCCGCCCACCCCCCACCCCATCGAGGGGCAACTTCTCCGCACACCATTTGCCCTGCTAGTACAGCCCAAAGCCCTCACTCCCTGCTGCATCAGAAAAGATCTGTACATCCCGGACCATGTCATCACCCCGTATCATAGGGACCCCGTTGAAGTTCTTAAAAAAGAACTGCCACATTCTCAGGTCCTCCCTAATACCCGCGGACAGCCGCACGGGATGATGCTGCGGCCTTCGCTCTGCCAAAGCCCTGCCCAGTCTCCTACAGAAAGTCTGACCCACTCGCACCACCCTGCAAGCGAAATTGAGGTGACCCAACAGCACCTGTATGTCCAACAGTGTGACCTTGTGTTGTGCCAACATATTCTCCAGCAGCTCCAACATTTGCTACTGCGTATCCGCTGGTAAACGGGCTTCCATTGCCCCCAATTCCAGTTCAATTCCCAAGAATGTACACAGCCCCAATGTCTTCTTCAGTGCTAATGGCACACCCAAATCCCCCATGATCTCCTAAAACCTGTCCAGCGCATCCTGGCAGTCCATGGAGCCTGGGATGCCCACCAAGAATAAGTCATCCAGGTAGTGCGTTACTCCTTGGTGACCCGTCCGTTCCGTGAACAACCATTGTAGGAACGTACTGAAACATTCGAACAGTGGGCAAGACATTGAGCAGCCCATCGGTAGTGCTTAGTCCACTTACCAGCGGCCGTTAAACTGGATCCCCAGTAATCCCCAATTGTCTGGGTGGAATGGAAGCGGCCGGAAAGCCGACTTGATGTTGCACTTTGCCATCACAAGGGACATGGCGGCATCAACAGAGGAATAATACACTGTGGTCTCTCGCTCATCAATAAAGTCATTTACAGAGCTACCTTCTGGCCATGACAGATGTTGAATGAGGCGAAACTGCCCCTTCTCTTTCTTTGGCACTAGCCCAATGGGGGACACTATCAGAGCCACCAAAGGCCAATCCGCAAAGGGTCCGATCATGCGGCCCTCCCCAATTACCTTATCCAACTTCTCTTGCACCACCTCAGGGTGCTCCTTCGCCAACTTCAAATTGTCAGCCCACCTCCAAACCCTTGGACTGTTGTATCCCAGCCGAAACCCTTCCAGAAACCCGGCCCGCAAGCGGTCTGCAGCCCCCTTGTCGGATCATCCTGTTGAGCTGCCACCAATCTGTCGACTATAACTGGTGTACGAGCCCTTCTGCCCAGGCCCCTTAGCCCTCCTATCACCCACTGACTGCTGCTGTGTGTCGCAGACCGAAAACCTTCTGCCTGTCCCACCCTGTTGCTGACCCTGAGCCCCCAGCATTTAACCAGGGCAAGTCCACTCTTCCCACAGCCCGAACACTCATGTCGGAACCGGCAATACTCCCGAGTGCATGCCCCTTTATTGTAGTCCCAACATGTCCCTTTAAAACCTGACTGGCCCTTGGCCCAAGTCACCACCCCTCCTCGGGTGGGGCAACCCTGAAAGAGCTGGTAAATGATGGGCAGTCCACTTGCCGTGTATATAGTCTTACCCGACCCTGCCAGACCCATTGTGTGCTGCCACAAATCAGTGTCCAGCTCGCCCCCCATGGCCTCGGGGTCCCACACCACACGGGCCCTGAACTCCTCATCGTACTGGGCCCACGCATACCCCACCCGTAATCTGGGCCTTCTGAATAAAGTCCACGTATTTAAACATGGACACCGACCACTCCGGATACTTCTCGCAATACACGCTGGCTTAAATGAGGAAAGCCGCTGTCCAATTCTCTATCGTAAGAGGCACCTTTGGCCTCTTCTGGAGCTCATACCCCTCTGCTTTCGAACCTTCGACCTCACTTCCCGGTGCAGGAGTTTCAATATCTCCACATACTCCCCCTTCCATATGCGTTCTTTCGTAGTCAAAATCAAACGCGCCCCTAGCGGCTTCGTGACCCCCATATTTGGCAGCCGCTTAACCTTCAACTCCTTACTCTCCACCTTCACACCTTCCTCCCCCATCTCGCAGACACCAACCGCGGCAGCCCCACCCGTGGCACCCGTGTCTCCGACTCACTGGCTCCCGTCAACCCCTGACCCTGAGGACCCCGCACCCGTGCCCTTCTTGTCCTCCGGCACCTTACCAGCTGGCCCTGCCATCACCTCATCAGACACATAAGTCCCCTTCTGCAGCCTGTCCCCCTCAACCCATTCCCCACCCCCACCCCCACCGAGACCATCCGAGAGGCCTCACTCGCTGCTTTTTTACCTGGAGCCAAGGAAGCCGAACAACGCTCTCCAATCCTCCGTTCCAGGGGGCCTATCTCGCCTCCCAGCGCGATGCCTGGCCCGTGCCCTCCGCCGGGCACCGTGACACCTGCAACGCACTATTAACAGCATTATTCAGCCCCCTCCACCCTCACCATCGCTCAACTCCCCTTCCTCCATACTATCATCGTCATCAATTATTTCCACATCCCTAGAACCACTAGCTCTTCCGGCCAGCGGCGCGGACTGCACCCTTCCAGAAACATTAAAAACAACATGTGCGTCGCTCCTCTTCTGATGTTGCTCCTCAAGCTGTAGCGGCGCTGTGGGTGTAGGGGTTGGTGAGCCGCAGTGGGCCATCTTCTGACGGCCGCAACGGGATCCCCCGCTGGTACCAGGCACGCCGCGGGAGGCACAGCCCTCCCTCCGCCTTGGCTCCATTGGGCCATCCCCAGCCCTGCCAAGTCTGGAACCCCGTGATGAGCCTTCTCCTGGAAAACAAATGGCAGGGCTCGTGTGCTGGGTCCCTCTATCTGCATCACGTCGCACCTCCACCCCCCGGGTACCGGCTGCCCAAGCCCTACTAACCGCTCTAAGGTCCACCTCCCCTCCCCATCCTCCTCGTCCTCACTCCACGCCAAGCCCCGATCACTGCCCCCCCTTCGTCCGAGGAGGCCCCCCTCGCCCCAACCTGTTTACCCAGAACCCCCCATTCTCCCCCTCCCCTGCCCAAAAGCCTCACTCTCCCGCTGCCCTGCACCCTCGCCCGTCCCCTGAGCCTCCCTAAACCCTTCCACCCAGGAGTCAAATACGTCCCATCCCTCCCAGTCCCTCTCACTGCCCTCTGATTCCAAGAGTAATGGGGACAAACCTCCAACGTCTGCCCGCCACCCCCTCGCCCCAGACACCTCCGCTGCCCCACCATCCCTCCGCTGCCCCTGTGCCACCCCCACCGCCTACTCCTGTAAAGAAACCCCCTCCCAAGCCCCCCATCCACCTATGCCCCTGCGATACCCCCCTGCCTCTGCCACCCCACCAACTTTGCGTAGGCTGCCTTCTTTCCCTTTGCACGTACCCTGCCTAGGGGGGTACGATCTGGGGAGGGGCTCTCCTCTCGCCCCGCACGCATACTCTTGCTCGCCTCCTTCTTCCACCCATAACAAGAGGCCCAGGCTTCCCCGCCCTAGTTTCAGGGCCCCGCCCGCCCCCCAGCGACCGTTCCCGGGCACACGGGGCGGCCAGACACATCCAGCTGCTTTGCTCCTGAACCACGCAAGCCACCGACGCTTCTTAGAGGGGCCCGCGCCTCCCTGACACGCACCCCGGGCCCCTCCCCTGACTCCCGCCCTACGCGACCACCCCCGATGTACCGGTGCAGTCAGACAAACCCAGAGAGAGCGGCGGGGAGACGCACACCGCGCTCCCCCGCCAAGACTTTCTCCCGCGCTCACCCGCCCCCCCCGCGCCCAAACCACCCACATCCAGGGCAGCGCCCCTGGAATCCGCGCGGCCCTGCCTGCTCACCTGCACTCTAGGCATCTTGCATGGTGGCGAGCAAGCCAAAACGGCCGCCCCCACGCCAGCTGACGCGCGCCTCATGGGGGGTGCCCCCCCTGGAGGCCCACCAACAAATCCGGTAGTCTTTGCCAGACATCACAGAAGCTATCTTGCAACTAACCAAGTATATAGGTCTCAGTCAACGACAAAAAACCTGCACCTACTGGGCTCCCAGCCACCAGGTCACCAGAACCTAAAATGGTGGCTGGGCAGGCGACAACAACCCCTAAATAGCCTTGGGCTATCTTTCAAAATTGGGCTGCATTTGGGCTAGTCCCAAAGCAGCCCAAAGCCACAAGATGGCAGCCGCCTGGCCCCCACCCCCTCACAATCTGCCCGGGGGGCAGACCTTGCAGTGCTCGGCTGCCCCCCAAATCCCTCTTTTGGCAGCAGCCGTTCAGAACCAGGGCGCAGGCAGCACTCTCTCAGCCAAGCTCAGGTGTGCTTCTCAGAGGGCTTGCCTCACTAGGTCTCATGCTAGTTTTTCAGTCACTTTCTCCGGTGTGTACTGGAGCCTCAGCACTGTGGGCTGATAAACTGGGGTTTGGTCACTGTTGCTGCTTACCCATGGCAGTATTGGGCATCGCTACAAGAGTCAGGGCGGATGCTTCATTGGTTGAGTACTGAATTCCGGCTAGGGGTTGCCTTCTTGGTATCAGAATAGAGTTTATGTTAATCTATGCTTGTTTGTAAACTGAGTTGCATTTTAGTTCATTTTATTGTTTATGCCATGGCGCCTACTAACGGCGCTCTGGTGGAACTGCAGCTTCTCAATCATACCTGTAGGAGCTCTGTTCAGGGGCTGTCTGCTATGGTGGATTCAGAAAAGGGGGTGGTGATGACCAGAGTGTCTGAATTGAGCAGACCACTCTTACCCAGTCCAAAGATCAGGGCTTGATCCATCACCGTTATTTATCTCACTGCCCCATCCCAGCTCAGAACCTGGCTATATGCAAATCAGTCTGTCCCTGGCCCAGTGCATCATGGGAACAGGGCAGACTAAACTACCAAGCCAATTCTTCACCAGAAAGGAAACAAGCTACCGGGGACCGGTTTCTGGCATTTCAGCCGTCTTCGGCCCGGCTTGCTTGAATCCTGATGGAGCAGTGAGAAAGAGACTCATGTCTGAGTATACCCTGCCACACCTATAGTGGCCAAAATCGATTCAGAAAAGGGGGTGGTGATGAACAGAGTGTCTGAATTGAGCAGACCACTCTTACCCAGTCCAAAGATCAGGGCTTGATCCATCACCGTTATTTATCTCACTGCCCCATCCCAGCTCAGAACCTGGCTATATGCAAATCAGTCTGTCCCTGGCCCAGTGCATCATGGGAACATGGCAGACTAAACTACCAAGCCAATTCTTCACCAGAAAGGAAACAAGCTACCGGGGACCGGTTTCTGGCATTTCAGCCGTCTGAGATGTGAGACCCTTGCTCATTGCACCATCAGGATTCAAGCAAACCGGGCCGAAGACGGCTGTAATGCCAGAAACCGGTCCCCGGGAGCTTGTTTCCTTCCCAGTGTAAGAATTGGCTTTTGTAGTTTGGTTTGCCCTGTTCCCATCATGCACTGGGACAGGAACAGACTAATTTGCATACAGCCAGGTTCTGAAACTGGGATGGTGCAGTGAGCTAAAAAACGGTGTTGGATCTAGCCCTGATCTCTTGACTGGGTAAGAGCTTTCTGCTTAATTCAGAGACTCTGTCCCTCACCACCCCTTGTTGTAAATATTTTTGTCCACCCTAAGCGTGGAAGGGTATTCTCAGATGTGAGACCCTTGCTCATTGCACCATCGGGATTCAAGCAAACCGGGCCGAAGACGGCTGTAATGCCAGAAACCAGTCCCCGGGAGCTTGTTTCCTTCCCAGTGTAAGAATTGGCTTTTGTAGTTTGGTTTGCCCTGTTCCCATCATGCACTGGGACAGGAACAGACTAATTTGCATACAGCCAGGTTCTGAAACTGGGATGGTGCAGTGAGCTAAAAAACGGTGTTGGATCTAGCCCTGATCTCTTGACTGGGTAAGAGCTTTCTGCTTAATTCAGAGACTCTGTCCCTCACCACCCCTTGTTGTAAATATTTTTGTCCACCCTAAGCGTGGAAGGGTATTCTCAGATGTGAGACCCTTGCTCATTGCACCATCAGGATTCAAGCAAACCGGGCCGAAGACGGCTGTAATGCCAGAAACCGGTCCCCGGGAGCTTGTTTCCTTCCCAGTGTAAGAATTGGCTTTTGTAGTTTGGTTTGCCCTGTTCCCATCATGCACTGGGACAGGAACAGACTAATTTGCATACAGCCAGGTTCTGAAACTGGGATGGTGCAGTGAGCTTAAAAAACGGTGTTGGATCTAGCCCTGATCTCTTGACTGGGTAAGAGCTTTCTGCTTAATTCAGAGACTCTGTCCCTCACCACCCCTTGTTGTAAATATGTCTGCTATGGTGGGCAGATTTTAAAAGTGGAGCAGAAGGGCCAGGATTCGCTACTCACTGCGCCTGAGGTGCAGATTGTTTCACAGGGATGCAATTTGGCTGATACTGTGGTATTGGGTTCTCCGGGCCTACATACTCCGCAGAATACCCTCTACACCATAAGAACTGTTGGCACGGAAACTAGAAAATGTAAAAGACAAGTTTATTAAGACCCCATGGGGTGGTGGTACATTCCTACAGCACCCTTCGGCAATGCAAGAAGTATCACACCGAACATCGGTGTAAGTCCTTCTTTTATACAGTTTTACAGACATTAGAAGATGAGCGGTACATAGTTACAGAGTTTTAGGTACATATATGGTCATTTTTTGGAACACAGCCAACTCATGGGAGGGGTTACAACACCACTGGTCAGTCTGGCGGAACATTCCTAAGTGATGACTGGTCAACCAAAACTGCGGATGTGCTGGCTTGACCGTTACTAAAAATAGCCTGTTGCTGGGCAAACTCAAGTGGTCAGTGGTACGGAGAAAGGACAAAAGGGCATGCTGACCACGAGGCGACTCATTCTCTAAAATGGCCGCCGTAACATACAAGATGGCGTTTAACAACTAAGGCCAAGATAAGGGAAATAACGTGTAGCAAAGCTTAACGCTAACCCAGTCATTGTCAAATTACGACAGACGACCCTTTTAGCGTTTAGCTGAAGCTACCTCATAATGGACATAATCGGGATACTCATCTTCTATATCAATGGACATAATCTGAGCCACTTCTTTTTGAAGCATTAATTCATTTCGGGCAAAAGATGGAATACAAGCTGATAAACACATAGAACATAATGCAGGGCCACATTGTATACATAAGCATAAGAAGAAGAATATCCCAATTATTATACATAAGATCGTCAGTAGCTTCCAGCCCCATGTACTAAGCAGTGACCAAAACCACCCCGAAAAGGTCCATGTACCATTGTCCGGATGTATCTCAGCAGCAATTTTATGTAATTTGGATATGGCATCATATACAGATGGTGAATTATCTGGCACGTAAACACGGCAACTACTTCCGATAATGCGGCATGCCCCCCCCCCCCCCCCGATCGGCTAGAACTACATCTAGAACCATCCGGTTCTGAAGCGTTACAATTCTAGAGATCTGTCTGATCAATATCGTCAAGGACTACTGCTCTTTTAACTCTGTCCAACACAAAATCATGATACAACACATAGTCGTTATGATACATTGGCGGGGCAATGAATACAGGGGGCAATACAAAACAGATGTAGCATGTTCCTAACCATCCTAAAGGGAGACGATGATAACCTTTATTACCACATATGAAGTACATATTTCGGGAGGCCACAAATGAAATGCCATTCGGGGTATCAAAGGTAAGAGTAGTATTACATTCACTCCTGCCAACTGGGATTGTACCTTTATTACGTATACAGAGATCGGCTTTTGTATCAATGACATTAATAACATGAGAATTGGACATGTTAATATTTCGTTGATTGCTGTAAACTCATGGTGCAGGCACATTGTCCGGGCGGTACTCTTCCCATTCGAACTTAGTACCTTCAGCTTGTGGATAGCCGTCTCGATCATAAAAACAGATTTTATTCAAACGGAAAAGAAGCCCCCCTTTTGTTGGCCAGCGCAAAGTGAACAGGAGAGTGTACCAGGCATTGCAAGACCCATTGTGAGAAAAAGGGAGTGGGATAAGCAGTGTGCCTCCTTTCTTTTGATGCCCAGGCAACATCCCACATACCCAACAATTAAAAGTGTTCGTCATATTGTGGGTGTGATGCAAAATTTGAATAAAGCTATTGTTCAAGTAAGTCTGTCGGTGCCGTTCTTCATAGTATGGTAGGGTGAAATGAAAATGTTCAGATGGAGCCGGGGTAGTCGGCAGCAAATGTTCTCGCACAGGTACCACAAGTTCTACTACCCAGGCTATCACAGCTATTACTACAATTGTCAGCACAAATAATACAGCACCAAGTATTCTTTTGTCTCGTGCTGCAGAAGACGCCATAGTTCAAGAGTTCACAAAGTCTCAAATGTACAACTAAAAAAAATAAAAATGTGAGTGCTGAGCTCCGAGGTAGCCGTTGTTTTCTTCTCCGGGGTCAAGACGGGTGTCGCTACTCTTGGCAGAACTGATCCCCCCCGTGAGATTCCCGGCTTCCGTTTCATAAACCTGGAGCGGTAACTCAACCAGTCTCGCACCAAAACAAAATCTTCTTATCGTGGTCGCAGATTGTATCTTTGTCGTCCAGAAATAGTGTGGTCCGGGAAGGCTCCCTCCGATTCGACAGACGTTACAGCTGGGCTCTTCTCCTCGTCCAAGATGTCTCGGTAGTCAGACAACACTGTCGGGCTCACCAGATCCGGAGAGACACGACGGCAGTGAGTAGAGTGCACCCACCGCTTCCTGTTGGTAACTCGCACAGCCGTTCGAGTTGAGAGAAGTACCTGCTCGGGCCATGCCACCTCGGTTCCAAGCTGTTCGTCCTCTCAAACGAGCGGATCATAACATGATCCCCAGGGCGAAGATTGTGAGCCTCTCCAATGGAGTTGTCAGGGAGCGCTTCTCGAACCTGTTGATGAATAGAAAGTAAATCATTTGTTAATCGTGCCAAATATTCGTTCATCATTATACAAGGCACATCATGTAACAATCGAGGCTTAGGAACTCCCCATATGTTCATCGGCCTTCCAAACACCACTTCATAAGGTGTGAGGCCAGTTCGAGAATGGGGCACTGATCTAATAGAGAGTAATGCTAAAGGCAAGGCATCCGGCCACTTCAAAGACATGGATGCCACAATCTTAGCCAACTTTAGTTTCAAAGTAGCATTGTACCGTTTAACAAGACCTACTGACTGAGGGTGGAACACAGCATGAAACTTCTGCTGGATTCCCAATCCCTTCAACACGTACTCCACAATCTTCCCGACAAAATGGGGACCATTATCGCTGCACAAAAATTTGCAAACGCCATATCGAGGGAAGTACTCCTTGAGCAAAACCTTAGCTGTTGTCAAAGCTGTATTATCCTTCGTGGGGAAGGCCTCAACCCATTTACTGAAAGCACACACCACCACTAAGACATACTTAAGGCTATTGCAACGCTCAAGCTGGATGTAATCCATTTGTAGTACCTCGAACGGTGCAGTAGGTGGAACGAACCCTACTTTCGGAGTATGCGTCCCTTTTGCAGGATTGTGCTGTAAACAAATCAAACAGGTCTGCACTACTCTCTTGGCCGTATTGGCAATCTCAGGATGCTCCCAAACTCACGTTAGCAATCGTGTAATTGCAAGAGCTCCAACATGTGCCAACCCATGTGTCATCTGGACCATCGCTTGCAAGTAAGCTGCAGGCAATTTCCATCGCTCCATATCTTTACTCCTCCAACAACCCTCATCATCCAGTACTCCCTCTGCTGCCCATATTGCAAGTTCTGCTTCAGTCGCTGATTTCTGAATGTCTAATATCTCCGTTCTAGCATCATGTCATCGCTCGGCCTGCGACTTCACTACATACATTGGGGAGTCATTTCGTGACATAGCCGTTTGTCTTGCTATACTGTCTGCAAAAGCATTACCTTGTCCCACTTTGTCAGTGACCTTTTTATGTGCGCTGCATTTAATTATCGCCACTTTCTTTGGACAAAGTAACTCATTTAGGAGATAACGCACTAGCTCTACGTGCATAATGTGTACTCCATGCGAAGTCAAAAACCCACGCTCTCTCCAGAGTAGGCCAAAGTCATGCGCTACTCCGAAGGCGTACCGGCTGTCTGTGTAGATGTTCACACATAAGCCAGCACTCAATTCGCAGGCTCTTGTCAAAGCTATCAGCTCCGCTTCTTGGGCCGATTTCTGTGGTATTCGTGCTGTTTCTACCACTGTCTTAAGTGTCGTGATCGCATATGCTGCAGAAGTTGTGCCATCTGGCAGCTTCAAACACAATCCATCAACCCACAGTTCCCCATCCACATCTGAAAGTGGCGTATCCTGTAAGTCGACACGACCCTTTGTTTGTTCTTCGGTCAGGAAAACACAATCATGGTGTTCTTCCTCCTGGCCTTCAGCAACCGGATACAGCAATAAAGTGGCAGGTTTCAGGGTAGCGCATCTTTTTAGTGTGATATGTGGCGCCAGAAGTGTAAGCTCATATCCTGTTAAACTTTTGCTCGTAAGATACTGTGTTTTCGTTTGATTTAGCAGAGCGTCCACTGCATGGGGAACTAGCACCAACAGTTTGTGCGACAAAACTATTCCCTCACTCTGCTGTATAGCTACTGCTGTTGCTGCAACTGCTCGGAAACACCCAGGTAACCCTCGTGCTACAGAATCAAGGATGGCCGAAAAGTACGCACATGGCCTCTGCTTATCCCCATGTGTCTGCACTAACACTGATAATGCGCACCCATCTTTCTCGTGCACATACAACGTGAACATCTTTGTGTAATCTGGTGTACCTAACACGGGTGCAGAGCAAAGGGCCTGTCTCAATTGTTCAAAAGCATTTTGACATTCATCTGTCCATTCAAGGGGCATCGGTGTAGTTTTGGACAGTAATGCTAACAAAGGTTTTATAATGTGCGAAAACCCCATTATCCACTGTCTACAAAAGGACGTTAGTCCTATGAAGGCACGTACATCTCTCTGAGTGCGGGGGACTGGTGTATCTAAAATCGCTTGAATTCGATCAGATGTTAATGCACGTCCCTCTTTAGACAAAAGATGACCAAGGTAGGTCACCTTTGGTCTACAATATTATAACTTTTTCCTAGAGACTTTGTGATTATTCTGGGCCAAAAAGGAAAGCAAGGCAAGAGTACTCTCCTCACATTGTGCATAGGTGTCTGCAGCCAATTGGAGGTCATCAACGTATTGAATAAGAGCTACTCCAGATCGCAATTCAAATAAATCGAGCTGTCTTTTTAAAGCCTGGCTATAAATGCTAGGGCTCTCTGTGTAACCTTGAGGAACACGACAAAATCTATACGATTTATTATTTAACGTGAAGCCAAATAAGTATCTACTGTCAGGATGGATGGGAATGGAAAATAACACATTCTTAAGATCAATAACAGAGAAAGTCGTGGCAGTGGGGGGGACCAAAGTAAGTAAGGTGGTGATGTCAGACACCACCGGCTACTGGGGAATAACAATTTTGTTTATTTCTCTCAAGTCAATAATAAATCGATAGACTTTGTCATCAGTATCCTTCTTAAGGATCGGAAGAATAGGGCTGTTACAGACATTGTAAGGAACTTCCTCCACTACTCCTGCAATAATCAAATCCTGAACGATGTGCGTCAGGGCAATTTCACCTCCTCTGCTTATCTTGTACTGCGGTACATGTGGCAAAGATACTCCCTCCTTAACAGTAATTCGAATAGGCGGGATGAGCATCTGTCCCACATCCGTATCTGATGTCGCCCATAACGTGTGTGGGAGAGAGGCTAACGCTTCAATTTCTTGCATAGTACAGAGTCTGCCTGAATCCGGATAATTGTCATTCAAAATAACCCGCACTCCTTCAGGAGCGCAGCGTATCGTTGCTGGAAAATATTTGAGCAAATCTATGCCCTTAATATTGTCCGGAGTGTGGGCGACAACAAAAATGGGCACAGACCAAAAAATGTATCAATGCAAAATGCAAGAGGTTGTGATAATGGGCTTGGAGAGGGTGTGCCATCGAACCCTATACATGTTATCGTTTCGCTAGACAGGGGAGCCCTTGGAACCAAGTTTTTAGACAAAGCACTACGAGTAGCTCCTGTGTCAACTAAAAACTGATCAGTAGAACCCAAAACGCCCGCAGATACATATGGACCTCTTTGATCTACTGGCACTTCAACCGATTCCACACCCCATCCTACGCATTCCTATGCGTACACATAATCCTGACTCTCCACGTTCTCACCCTCCGATATCTGATACTGATTTCGCCGATCAAAAGTATTTTGTTCGTCCTGACCACAACCCCTTGCCTCAAACCTACCACGATCACCTCCACCACCCCTCGCTCCCGAATAACTATTCCGTGACCTTCCACCACCTCGACCACGCTGACTACGTTGCTCATGAAGCACCGGACAGTCGTCGGCCCAATGCCCAAACTCTTTACAGTATGCACATTGGTCCTCAGCAATATCGGTACGACCATACAACGCATTACCCCCTCCTCGCCTGCCTCTATCATTCCCTCTAGATTGCGCACTGCGAACCTGTGCCAACATCACTTTCGTCTTCAACTCCTTCACCTTCTTATCAACACTTTCTTTAGCCTCTAATTCCTGCCGCTCATAGTTAACAAAGACGCAGGGGTCGCCGTAGTCCAAGAACTTTCACTAGTTTTCAACCGCTTTGCAATCTCCGGTAGGAGATTAGCCACATACTTGTCGACAAACAGATGCCTACCCGTATCATCCGTTAACAATTGTCCACTGTAATCATGAAACGCTTCTTCGACTCATCTGGCTTCTGTTTGCACGAGGCTAGCATAGTCCAATCAATTTTTTTAGGGGGAACAAGCGTTTTCAATTTGTTCAAAATAGCTGTTGGAAGATCTAAAATCAACTGACAAGGTTTGCATGCAGGCTCCCTGTCTAAATCAGCTTGGCTTATATCTTTTCAAGTTGCTCCGAACATCGTTTGATCATCAAACTTACGAATCGCCCTCCACATATCAGAGGGCAGTATTAACCCAAAGAAAAGATCAATATCAACAAGCGTCATAACACAAGAAGAAATAGCCCCCTCCACTCCTTCATAAAAAGCTGCCGGATTTTTACGGGGATCAGGTAAAGCATTTTTCAATGCCAGGACATCCGCTCTATTCCAAGGCGTATACACCCAATTATATATGAAATACCCTTTTGCATCCCCAGACAATTTATCATCACTAGTACCTTGCCCTTTAGGGGGAACATACAAAGGTGCAGCTTCACGCATAGGCATAACATGCACTTTAGAACTCTTATCTGCTCCAAAGATAGAACACTCTTTGGTTAACTCCGTCGACCCCGGCACAGACTTCTCTGATACTTTTCGTGCTTCCCGCAATCTGGACTCCTCATCCCGTAGCTGGACCAATCGTAGGAAAAAGGCATCCGCATCTGAAATATCAAATAGACCTTTACGCATAGTCTCATGATGAACTGATATATCCTTAGATTCTAATTCCTCTGAATTCTTACGAAATCGTTCAACAACTTCATCTGCAAAAGTACTTAAAAAACACAACTGCTCTCGTTCCGACCACTTATTCCGTTCAGCATTAAGTTCTGACATAGTGATTTTATTCAAATTTAGTTTCCTAGCGAAACTGCGCAAATCCGCGGCTCTACCGGCAGTTAACCTTGTACCCGCACTATCTCGGTCTTCATCACCGAAGTCCTCGTCCGGAGCCGTAGGCTGAACATACGGAGGCGGAGACCGATCTAATAACGAAAAATCATCAACTTCATTAGTAAGGACAGGATAAAGCGGACGTCGAATAGGAAACTGACCGGTCGTTTGCACATTGCGTTCCCGTGCCTCCCTCTCTTTCTTCTCCTGCAACTCCTTCTCCTCCAGCTGTAAAGCTTTATCTCGAGCAGCCTTGCGCTGCTCTTTTTCCGCCAAGGCAATCTCACGCTTCATACGATCACGCACTGCTTTCTCCCACATTCGCACACAATCAAACATATCCTGTCTAGACCTGCGTTGAAACAAACATTGCTCCACAAACTGAACCTTTCGTAAATCAAACGACCCATGTAGTGGCCATTGCAACTCGGGATCAGACTTGGTGTATTTATTCCATAATTTACTGTACAATATAGGGGAAGGCCAAATTCGATGTACATTTCACGGTTAGGGGTCCCCTCTGGGGGAGCCGGCTGAGATTCGTTTAATCTGTATGTGGTACCATTCCCAAAACAGCACATCCCTCGGAGTGTGCTTAAAACAGGCATGTTCAAAAAGTACCACGGAAACGTGATACCGAAAAATGGCACTTACTATTCTTCACACAAATGTGCCGCTCAAAATACAAACAAAGTTAGAGAAACATCTCTACATGCCTGCCTATGTGAAGTGCACTACACATATAGGATCAAATTCACAAAGTCAAATGTTAGGTAACTCAAAACATATTCATATTCATAGAACCAAAGTAAGTGTCCACAGACTACCTTACCAATCACAATTCTTACCCAAATCTCAAATATCCAGGTTCCAACTGCCAAGGTCTTTGATCAAATCAGCCAAACAGGCACTGTACAGCAACACAGACGAGCAGGATCTCAGTCAGGGACCGGCGCCACCTGGAAGGTCAGATCAGAAGGAAGGGAAGAAAACACCGTGGGTGCCAAGACTCGGGTCACTCAGTGGCAGCATACGCGTCCATGGCGAGTCTCCAATCCTTCGTCACGACCTCTCCTTCGGGCATCCGAGTCGCCTATGAGTCCCTTCGTGGTCGCCAATTTGTGGTATTGGGTTCTCCAGGCCTACATACTCCGCAGAATACCCTCTACACCATAAGAACTGTTGGCACGGAAACTAGAAAATGTAAAAGACAAGTTTATTAAGACCCCATGGGGTGGTGGTACATTCCTACAGCACCCTTCGGCAATGCAAGAAGTATCACACCGAACATCGGTGTAAGTCCTTCTTTTATACAGTTTTACAGACATTAGAAGATGGGCGGTACATAGTTACAGAGTTTTAGGTACATATATGGTCATTTTTGGAACACAGCCAACTCATGGGAGGGGTTACAACACCACTGGTCAGTTTGGCGGAACATTCCTAAGTGATGACTGGTCAACCAAAACTGCGCATGTGCAGGCTTGACCGTTACTAAAAATAGCCTGTTGCTGGGCAAACTCAAGTGGTCAGTGGTACGGAGAAAGGACAAAAGGGCATGCTGACCACGAGGCGACTCATTCTCTAAAATGGCCGCCGTAACATACAAGATGGCGTTTAACAACTAAGGCCAAGATAAGGGAAATAACGTGTAGCAAAGCTTAACGCTAACCCAGTCATTGTCAAATTACGACAATACACCCTCCCGCTGACCTTCAGTGCTCCTCACCCATCTTCAGAAAATGCCTGTACACATGCTTGCCTCTGTTTGGCTGTGCTCTCGGCGTGCCATTCCTTGTTATCTTTCCCCCTCTGTTGCAGAGGAGCAATGACGATGCAGCAGGTTGGTAGTCGTCTGATCCTTTCAGTGATGGCAGATGCCACCAGGGGGCGAGCGGTACTCCTCATATTAGCTGCAAGAAGCTGTCAAAAAGGCAGGAACCATTCCTGCCGGGCTCAGGTATGTTGAGTACTTACAGTTTGTGTGCTTACTTAGTATTTTTAGGCCACACTCTTCTGTGTCAGCTGTTCTGGACAGAGACACGAGTTGTGAGCCTTCTGGCCAGACCTTCCTTTCATAATACAACGGCCTCTTGTGTTGGCGCTATGCAGAGAGGCGCCCGGGGCATTCGTTATGGGTGATATGCTGCTGCAGGCAGTGTAATCAGCACAGCAGGGGTGTTTCCTCTTTCACCTGGATGGTCATGATGCAGTAAACACTGTCAGGTGGCTCTGCTGTCACCTGCTTAGGTAGTCGGCTCTTTACGCCGTAATGCCGGCTGTCTGGCTACCCTGGTGCCTCTGAGAGTGACCGCTGTGGCACTCGCAGGATGGGCAGAGTAGCAGTAACTGATGCAGGCATCATTAACCCATTGAGGCTCCTCTCACCATCAGGTAGGGAGACAAGTGTCGGCCAACTGCTGGGGGATGCTGCGGCTCCTTTTGTAATGCTGATCGGCTTGCTTGCGGGCGGAGGCTCATCTGCTGGGTCCACGGCCTAGCTCAGGGATGGCTTGGCTGCAGGGTGGCATACTTGGAACTTTCTCTTCTGTGCTAGCCCTGGCCAGGGCCTCCGCATGCGAGTCACTCTGTACTGCAGCAGGTTCCTAATGCTGCAGGCAGGGCTTTAAGTGGGATGAGAAAAAACTGGGGGGTCTCTCAAAGGGGAGTGACCAGTGTAATTAGGGGAGTGGCTTTAAAACACTTAGGCTAAAAATCTGTGTTTAGCATAGTATGCAGCCCGACTTGTATTTTGCTGTTTCTGTCATTGTATCCAGATATGTGATACAACAAGTAAGATCATACCTACAACAAGTCAGGACTATT
Source organism: Lissotriton vulgaris (assembly GCF_964263255.1). Taxonomy (NCBI): domain Eukaryota; kingdom Metazoa; phylum Chordata; class Amphibia; order Caudata; family Salamandridae; genus Lissotriton; species Lissotriton vulgaris. The sequence continues at coordinate 1,589,382,731 of NC_141693.1, read as the reverse complement.
GGCCTTGTCAATGGATATTATTTGCGTAGGATAAATAATCTGCAACTATGGCTTGTTACTTAAAATATTGAAAAAGCTTCCAATTAAAGCCCTGTTGACCCTACCACAATGTAGCTGCTCTTGCGTTTCAGAAATAGAAGGGAAATCCAGAGAGAATGACTCTCTTTAAAGGATTTCCCTTCCCCCACAACGCTCACCTGGCATGACGTCATGCCGTAACTTCTCCACTAGTGAGAAGTGAGCAGTGTGGGCAGCGCACATCGATGTGCCTGCTATCTGGAAACGGGTCTCTGCTGGGCTGTTTTGTGCTGTAGCACTTTTTTCCGGACTGCAGTGACTGCAAACTGCTGTCACTGCAGTACGGAAAAAAAGGACCGCCTGTGCCAGGGCTCAAAACCATGACCGATAGGGATCCGCTTCGAAGCCCTCTTAAAAAACTGCCTGTGCTCAGACCCCTTGAGACCCGGCCCACTTAAAGCCCTGGCTGCAGGTATGTCGCTCCTCATGGGGGCAGCAGGAACAGGTGCAAGAGAGGGGGGCTATCACTCCAAGCTGTGCATTGCTCATTTCTCAGGGCTTCTGCCCACTGAATCACTCTTCTCAGTGGTTTAAGTGGGCGGGATCGAAAGGGCACGTCGTGCCCCTACTTCTTTTATGAAAACAATTCCGTTCCCCTACTTTCTCGTTTCAAAACTGTGGCCCAGGACGGCAGAAATAGCAAAGGCAATCAGATACAGCTAGGCTTGCTTTCATGGACGTTCAGGACGGGCAGAGAAAGAAAATGACTCTTTCTCTTCCTTACTGCCCAGCGAAGAGACAGACAATGTCCTCTTCTTTTCTGTGCTGTAAACTGTCCCTCAACCCTCTTCCTATTATTCCCTCTCTTTCTGTTTTGCTCCTCACTTACTGAAAACCTTGACTTGAAAAAAACGTTTCACAACCTCTCTTTTCTTCTTTCATTTAGTTGTTTCCCTGTGAAATGGATCCAAAAAAGAACAAGCATTTGCAATGCAATAGGTCTCGCATTAGAAAAGTTTGAGCTATTGGTCTTGTAAATGACATTTTTTTTATTTAAGTGTTGTTTTTGAAAATAGCTAAATTAATAGCTTTGTAATTTACAATGCCAATAGTTATAACTTTCGCAAATGTGACACCTATAGCATTTGTAATGCAACATGTTTTGTATTTACGTGACTTAGATGTATTGATATTACAAATAACAATGCCTTTTAGGAGGAGCTACGCTACGATCCAAGATGGCCGCATAAGCTCCCGGCTCCGCCGACCTCCACCGGCAGCTCGTATATCCTGCCCTTTATCCTTCAAGCACGCCGGACTCCCACATGTATGAAGTGCTCCTGACTCCTGCGGTGCAAACCCGGACCCTCCAACTTACCAGGTAACAAAGTTACATCGAATTTACTTCTCGGCCTATTCCAGAGCTTCCACCGGGACCTTGATTTCTGACCCATCCGGGTTGGATGTGATCAACATCGGCTGTGGGACCAGGGTTGCTTCCGGTCTCCCGTCCTCGGTCCAAACCTTCTAATTCCAGTTGGCAACTGAGTAATCGGCTTCATTCAAGGACACGGCACAGTGACGCATGTGATATCGGTGACCACGGTTGGGGGTCCTATACCCGGTGACCCCCTGGGGGGCCAGGGGTTGTCGGGCTGGCCCCCGCGAGTGGCGAAATACCAACCCTGCCTGTTGTGTGAGCGCTTCTTGTTGTCATAAGCCCCGTGTGTGCCTGGTTCCTGGACGGTGTTTCAGGGATCCGGATCCTGCCTCGTCTCATGCCGGAGGAGATGGGGGATACTGACGATACACCAACACTGAGGTCCGTAATGGCCGCCATTGGAGCGCTCCGCTCTCACTTCGCCGTCCTGTGCCAACGGATGTCTGTAAAGCTGGATAACGCGCACTTGGAACTGGAAGCGGATAATCCGACAAGCTGTCAGCATGCCTTGGACCCTGTGGATTATTCTCCGCACCATTTAGAGACCCCCGGACGGAAGCCTGTTTTAGCCTATTTTGATGACTCTGGCCTTATGGAGGATGCACCTGTGATCGTCGTTGGCTTTCCCTGCTCCATTCCTGTTCGACGGAACATTGTTGCTAAAGGTTTTTACCGCCAAGGACAGATCTTCAGTGACTTTCGGAGAGGTTTGCCTTCCTTCTTCATCCTCAATTGTCGAATTTTTAGATGCCGCCATTTTGTCTCCTCCCCTCGATCCGTCGCCATTGTTTTGAACTGTCTTGGACGCTTCGCCTTCTTCGCGATTGTTGTGGCTGGGACGACATGGGCTTTCGTGAAGAACCGAACTGGTCAAGGTTGACTTTGACATTCGGGGTTAGCTTTCTATCGGTTTTATGCCAGATATGCACCTTGTATGCTACTGGGAGACGGGAGGTTTTTATTGGAGTTCTCCCCATGTACGTGTTCAATACTTGCTTTAATAGTTGACATGGAATTTGGGGAGGCTGCTGCTGGTGGGGTGTAATGAGGACCGGGAGTGTGTCTATTGCTCTCCTCCTCCGCTTTTCTTCCTTTCTTTAGAGCAGTTCTGGGGCGACAGGCACGCTGTTAGTGGGGTTGGCCGTAGCCATTACAGGGGTGCAGGGTGGTGGGTGTTAGTGGGGGGGTTTATTATTTTAGTTTGTTTTGTTCTATGGTCTCTTTCTCTTTCTTTTCTCTTTCTCTCAGGTGGGGCTTTCCTTCCTCTTCAGTAGATTGGCTGTCTCTCTCTATCTCACTTCTTTCTCTATCTGGCGTCTATACTTGCCTATGCCTTACTTCTCTGGAGGGTGGGTTTTTCGGGATGATGCTCTAGCTGAATCGCTCGCTATTATACTGATTTTGGCTCCTTGTTTGCCTTAGCGGGCGTAGTATGTTTAAGACTGTAATGTTCATCACCTGGTTCTGATTACATTGCGGGGTGCGTCCCCCCCCATCTCTTCTTAATTTTATTTTATGGTGTGACGCCATCGATAGTGCAGCCACTACTGCTTCTTCATAACCAAAAAAATGAAACCTTTGATATCCTTTGCTTAATGGCACATGCAATCATAAGCTATGCTTGTCTCGTTGATATTACGCGGTCGTATACATTTGCATGTCACCTGAATCTATATCCTGAGTTTGCGGCCGGCCCCCGTGGTTGTAGGCTTGCGCTTGTAATGCTTTGATAATTCAATAAAGGTTTTAAAAATAAAAAATAAAAAAAAACAATGTCTTTTAATTTTTTTAAATAATTAATACTTAAATAAAAGTGATTGTAATTTATAATGGCAATAGCTTAAACTTTTGTAAATAACGTTTGTGAAGATTATGTTCAGTGTATTTTATTGTGACGAAAATCCAAGAACAGAAGTGAAATATTAACATCTTTTTGTGACATTTGTAATAAAGCTTGAAACATTGAGAGAACATATTTGAACCAGTGATGCTGTGGTGGTGCTGAGTGATGCTGTGGTGGTGCTGAGTGATGTTGTGGTGGCGCTGAGTGATGCTGTGGTTGCACTGAGTGATGCTGTGGTTGCGCTGAGTGATGCTGTGGTTGCGCTGAGTGATGCTGTGGTTGTGCTGAGTGATGCTGTGGTGAAAAAAAATCTAAAACGAGTCTCTTTGAGGTTACATCAAAGGCTTTGAGCAGTGGTGGTACCGAAAGGTGCCCATCTCAGAACCCGCTTATAAGAACTGGCCGTGCTGAGCAAAGGGAGGACCCAGCATTATTAAAGCTCTGCCTAGGAGCGCTCATATGAAACTAACACCTCAAATAAACTGACCACATAAAAATGAATGGTAGGGTGACGGGGCGTCCCGGATTTGCCAGGGCAGTCCCGGTTATCCACCAGCTGTACCGGTGGATTTCTGATAAATGTAGGTCTTGTCACGGTTTTTAGAGAGGGTCTAGTGAAAATGGTGGGAGGTGCCTTATAATGTTTTCCAAAGCAGGGATGGTTATCAACTGTTATGATAAAGCACTTTAATTAAGAGGCATAATACTGGATTTTAAAATTGCATTTCCTTTATGCTGTTACTGCCTTTTCTGCAATTGTATGGAAGTCAGCGCTATCCTAAAGCACGGATGAAGTAAAAGTGTAGCCCTTCTATTTTTTGTGAAATGTCCCGGTTTTTGCCTTTAAAATTCTGATCAACCTACTGAATGGGCATACCCATACTACAACAGAGAGTATTTAGTGCGGGTACCTCGTGAGAGCTGCTGGTTTCAGCCAAAGCAGCACGGCCCAATACGAGTAATATAAACGGTTAAAAGGCGGAGCCGCACAGTTGGAACACTACGCTGACCTGCCTGGCAGGCTGCACGCCCCTCGGGGTTCCCACCCCCATCACGTCAAATGTCTTTGTAAACCAGCGAAGCAGACAGTTTAAGTGCCCTTTTAGGGCATTTTAGCCATGCTGCTGTGGGAGGGGGGGCAAGTTTTGCATCACTGCGAGTCAATGCTCCTACCTCACGTGCCCATCAGCCACAGACTCTGTTGAAATTTGTAGCTGCAACCCCCTACCCTCACCCCAGAGTCCGTCCCTCTTGTGTGAGGAAGATAGGCGATCCATGAAGGGGACCCCGTTTGTTATGTTCACTTGACTCTGTAATGCAATACTAGCACCTTGTGGGAGACATAGTTGTAAAAGAAACGCCCGTAACTGGAAATTCCCGGCCCCTGTGAAATGAGAGCCCGCGTGGAGGGGACAAATGTACAAATACATCATTCTAATTCCCCCAAACAACCAGTTATCTGGAGAAGGAAGCGGGTTGTTCACTGTTACCTTTTGCCGCAAACAAGCACTCTCTTATCGTGTAAAGGGTCCATCTGCTGATACGCTTCGACACCTCGTCTCGGCACATAAAGCACTACTTAAAAGCAATAATAATACAATAGACATACCTGCCCCAGCGAAAAAGGAACTATTTGGTGTGTGCTGCGCTGCAATCTTCTCAGCGGTAAACACACAGCTGCTAAATTCTCAACGTTGGCACCAGGTGAACGGAGCCGAAATCCAGACGGCCATTAAAATAAACTGTGTGATCCTAGGCAACTCACTTATTATATTGACCAAGAGATGCAGTGGCTTTAAGCGGAGCTCAGGAGCATCAAGTCAATCGAATCTGTCAGAAACTTGCTCCCTAAAGACACAACCGCAGCCAGTGGTTATTTATTCAATTATATTCCGCCTAATTAAATTGTGCTATATATCTAAGAACTTTCAACCACTAGTTTGTGCACTCCATTCTCTGGTCCTCCGGTTTCTTCGGATAGAATCTCCGTCTTCTTTCTGGCACTACCTCTCTCACACTGCACAGCAGCCATATTTACTGCTCAGTCATAGGAAAGAGACGCTATACATTTCCCGTCTATACATATGCGCAGGAGGCCATCTTTGAGCATCAAGCCTCGTTCTCAATCTTCCCACAACTTCATGTTTTAGTTTTGTGGAGGGGAGAGGAAGACCTGACCGGAGACAGCAGGCAAGATGTCGATTGAGGAGGTGACCGATGCTGTACACTTCTTAAAGCAAAAACTGACGTTGCTGAATTCCGAGGCGCCGAACCAGGAGGGGAACCTGAGGCTCAGAAGGTGAGTAGGGCGCAGCAAAGATGGTTCGCATGAGCGAGAAGGCTCCGTTCGGAATAACGGCGGCGGAAACCCAGCGCGATGCTGACAAAACGGCTGCAGGCACCTGCTTGTGGGGCACGTGTGAAAGTTGCAGGAGGTGTGTGTGTGTGGGGAATCTGAGGCAGGGGATGGGCACGGCGCCGGCCTGGACGTGCGCGCCCACGAAGTGCAATCGACGCGCGTGCCCGAACCCTGTCTCAGATTACCACGAGACTGACAACAATAGTTGTCGAGCTAGACGCATGCTTCGCATGCACACTCTAGCTCGACCTAAAACACTCTTGCGGGAAATGCCCTTTTTCGGACATTTTTCTATTCCAAAGTGCAGCCTAGGGAGCGAGAGAAATAAAAAGTTTTAAATATGAAAAATAAATACAAAACAAAATAAAGAAAGACAGAGTGGTTGCAAAGTGGCCACTTGGTTTTATTCACATCCAAACACATCAGCCTCACTTTTAAGAGTTTGCCATTGAAGAGCTACCTTTGTTTTCTCGTCTTTCTTTGAACAGCATTATTGTCCCAAGGTGGGGAAGTGGACCATTCCTGGATTTATTGCAATACCTGGTTGATGTGTGGATTGGAAAACAAAATGTGTACCATGACTCTGTGTTTATGGATGTGGTCTTTTTAAACCATACTGCTTACGTTTTATAAGGGTATAAGCAATGGACATTGCAACTGTTCCCTTCAGGACCTTGAAGTCCTGTCCTTAACTTTTCATGTAGAACCACTTGCTGATTTCTGAATAGTGAGTGAGAGATCGTTAATCCCTTCGCTGCGGGGTGTTTTCCCCCCTCTGTGCGGGGGGAGGGGGGCCGCGCGCAGCGCCACCGTGATGGTGACGAGCTGAGCTCGTCATGAGGCGCAGCGGAGCTGCCCTCATGACGAGCTCAGCTCGTCACGGCCACACCCGTTTTTAAAACGTTCAGCACAGCGGGGAAATTAGCCCCGCGTGCGAACGTTCCAACGGCCGTGACGAGCTCAGCTCGTCATGAGGGCAGCTCCGCTGCGTCTCATGATGAGCTCAGCTCGTCAGCAGCACCCTTGTGGCTAATGTAACCGTGTTGTTTCTGCTTACATTTCACATGCTTTACGTAATCTTGCATTTCCTATGAGTGTTTATTTTTACTTTTTTTTTTTTAGGCAGCATATTACTCTTATCAAGTGCATAATTTGAATTGAGCCACATCCAAGTGTTTATAGCGGGCACAATTAAGTTGTAGCTGACGGCAGTGTGAGTTTCTCTCAGTGGGGCAGTATGGTGTTCAGGGAGGGATAGGATGTGGCACCATGGCAAGAGCTGTTGAATTTGAAACTGGGGAACCGGGTTCAGCCTTCATGACCAGTGCACCAGACCACTCTACTGAGGGAGCATATTCCCATGCTAGACCGTAGAAGGCCCCGCAAGACCTTAGAAGGCCTGATGTCTTGGCACAAGCAGGTGTTCCCCTAGTGGTGTCAATTGTGGGTTAACCTTGAAGGCCTGTCCACTACAAACCATACTGAAGTTCACCTCCAGTATTGTGGGCAGGCCTACGAGCAACAGTGATCCAGTCACAGTGACTCTGTCACTGAGGTCACATGAACCTTGAGCAGGTTAGGGTGATGCGAACGGTGTGACCGCACTGGGTACCTATTTCAGGTGGTTGTGTAGTGTTTGCAGGTATATTATGGTTTAAAAAAACGAACTGCCTCCTTCCTGGCCTCCAGCAATTTTCAGCAACAATAAAAATGTCATGATAACTTTGGTGATTAATGTTCTTCCTCTAGAGAAATCACAGTTTTGTCTAGTGGAAGGGTTGACTCCTGGAAAGCTAGCACAGAGGGTTAATGTGCCTGCTTCAAAGAACGTGTACTATGCAGATCACAAAGTGCACATAATGATAACTTGGTTAGTAGGTTGCTGTTTTTGTCAGAAAGATCCTTTTGTTACTTGCAGTTTATAAGTTAAAATCCTAACATAGAACAGTGAGCTATTAAACTATACTGCCTACTAGTATGGTTGTCATGTGGCTTCTACACCTTGTAGTCCTTTGTCTTATGTAACATTTCCTATGCAGTGATTTACAAATATATAAATGTTTGTCTCTGTGTAGTGTGTGTGTTGTAAAGTGCTCTGACACAGTACACTGGTATGAGTGGCACTGTGAATCAAATTAAATGCATCTGAGAAAGATTAAAGGGTGTTAAAGGGTGGTAGTGAGGGAGTCCGAGGCTCTGACACCGTACACTGGTATGAGTGGCACTGTAAATCAAATTAAATGCATCTGAGAAAGAATATGGTTATATAGACTTGAGGGGGACTGTTATAGAGTGGTAGTGAGGGAGTCCGAGGTGTAGGTGATCTTCCGGGGCACCAACAAACATTGTTGCACAGGGCGCCAACAGCACTAAAGACGGCCCTGCCATCGAGGGCCGTCCAACTCACCCATTGGTACCTCCATTGGCCTTGTTTCAGCAGTAGTAGCTGCAACTCAGCAAGGATCGGCAATGCAGGATTTGCATGCACACCAAACTAAGTTTGCAAACTTCAGTCTCTCTGCTTCATGCACAAGCACTTTTAACATGTGCTACCTGCTCTGGAGCCGCTGGAATTATGCAGCAATTGGGGACAAAATGATGCAGCAGTGTTGACTAAATTATGCAACAAAAAAAGGCTGCAGTGTAATGCAATATATTTTCTTAAACTTTATTATTTAGATACTTTTACACATGTTAAGTCTCTGCAAAGATTCTGCCTCATTTGTAAGATACAAATGCAGCTGTGAGAAAGGTGATTAGTCAACCTTTGCAAAGGTCCATCCACTTTGCAGCAACTCAAGGCACATTATTTAGTAACTTTTTATAAGTTTGAGCTACAAAAAGAATTAGGTAAAACTGTAAGATTATGCAGTGGATGATATAATATGTGGCAAATATGGCAGAGCCATATTTATATACAAAATATTTGTAAAGTAGGATATTTTGCCATTCATGTTTTAACTGCTCGTGTGGAAGAAGGGAGAAGTGCTAATGAGAGAAACTGCATGGCTTGGAGACAAATGGCTTATGATTCCCCTGTGTATTGGGGACATTGTGTGATTGGAAATATATCCCACTTAGTGAATGTATTTAAATGCCAGTAACTCCTATTAAACCTTAAATAAGCAAGTGTATCCATTGGTTGAATTAAATAACATAATAAGCTGTAACTGGTAGGTGAAATGCCAACAAATTCAAAAAATTGGAATGTTTGGCACGTTCTGGCCACACCTCTGACTATGCCCACTGATCCAATCCTTGGGTTATGCCTGCCCTCGGAGTCTCCGCCCACAGTTCCCTTACTTTTTTCCCCCCCACTTCGACCACTGACTCTTCTCCCTCCTTGCCGGGACTGATGGTGGCATGCGGGGGTAGGAGGCAACCAGTCTCCTTCCGCTTCTCCTCTACAGCAGAGAGCTGCAGCGGCAGTGCTGAGCCCACTCTCCTCCTCAGGGCAGGCGATAGTGGCAAGGCTGACCCCCCCCCCTCTCTTACTCAACCACGGAGGGGACCATTTTTGTCTGTGTTGTTTCGCCTTTCCTCTCCCTCTAGGATGAATAGGCTGGACAGTTACAGGCGCTTCGTGCAGTATGCGGCCAAACAGCCTCCTGGGCCCTGTCATAACTTGCCATAGGCGTCTTTCCTTGAAATGATGACAGTGGCACTACTGTCTGCTTTGGTAGCTGTAGATCATGCAGCAGGTGTGGGGGTGCCTTAGACATAGGCTACCTGTCCCCCCCTAAGGAACATCAAAGCGACTGCCAGCAAACACGCCGGGCTCACCGCTAATGTAAAGTCGTGGGCTCTAGGCCCACATACTTTGGAAATAAGGTACACAGACATTATGTATAGTACTCAGAACCAGCCACATGCACTCAGGATCTTTTATTGGCAGGGTCACCTGACCTGCGACACCTATGTTGGATGGGTGTGGGTGGGTGTAAGGACCAGGCCTTGAGGGAGTGGCTGGCAAAACATTAGACTGTCCAACAGGACAGAACATGCTTCACCCCAACCTTACCAAAGCCTTCTGTGAATGCTTTTCTTGGGGTGCCTCCCTCTGAGGTGTACAGAAATATTATGCACCCCTAGATCTTCCACGTCCTCATTATTGGCTGCAAGGTAAAGACTAAACTGTGCCCTCATAAATTATCAGTCTTGTTAAATACTGTTGTGAAATCAATAACTTAATAAAGTATCACAATCTTGTTTTCAAGTTATATTATGGAAACCTAGTTAAATACTGACTCTGCCACAGAGATCTCATTAGCAATCCCCAAGGGGCACCCCATAAAGCATGCTGACAAACATGCTGAACAAACTACCCCTGGCTTTAAGACAATGTAAAGATCATCTAACATTCCGCAAACTCCTAAAAACTGTTTTGTTTAAAAAATGAAATTTAATTCCATCTTCATACCATGTTTGCTGTTTTACCGGTTCAAAAAAGCGCAGAGATACTCCTGCCGGAGTGGATTCAAGCGCTATATAAACCAACAAATAAATAAATGGGCAACGTGATGGGGATACCACTTGTATATTTAGTGAAACATTGGACGTATCCATGCATAATACGCTTTAAAGTATAGGAGCAGAATTGTTTAGCGCTCAGAGCCATAACCTCTACGCATATGTCTTTTAAGTGCTTGGCATGAGGATATATAGACCACCCAGGCCTGCATCTGAATTCCTACCTTATTTCTTGAAAACTGTTTCCTCTTGCGTTTTATTTTTTTAACAGAGTTTTATATAGCACAAACTTGGGTATCAGAGCATTTTACATAGCACCAGTTGCATTACATGAGGACCCATTCATTTCTGTTAGGCACGGGGAGATTAAGTGATTTGTCCAGGCCAAGACTCGAACCCACTTCCCCAGATTCGAGGTCAACCGCCCTAGCCGTTAGGCCAACTCCTCTCCCATCTGCTTATTGAAAACTAATAAACTCATCTTGCTAGACAACTTTAATATTCATACGGATGATAATTTATACAAACAAGCCCAACACTTTCTGGACTTTAGTGAAGCTATCAGAATTTGGACCAAATACTTAGCTCTTCCACCTCAGTTACAATTAATAGGGCCAGTCAGTTAACAAAGACTGACAACCGACTCTTATATTTTACTCTTTCCATTACCAGTTGTACTAATTCCTTCTTTCTGAAATGAGAGGTTATGTACAGACGCTGGAGCACACTTAACTCCGAAGAAAGGGCCACTAGCTTACATACCTCTTACCCTAATTTAAACGCCAGTAAGCCAACTCTAAATTCAAAGTTATTAGACTATAGGTTTCTACATCCCTCGATACCACCATTCCTCTTAGAAAACAACAACCTGCAATGAATCATTCATCTGCTTCATGGTTCACTTCCGAGTTGAAATCCATGAAGCATGGTTGCAAAGTACAAAAAACAAAATGAAGGAAAAACTATTCGGTTATATATACATCTCTTTATAAAGCTAAACACCAATCGTACTATAAATTAATCAAAGTTACTAAAGCTGGTTCGAAAAATCCAACTAGGGAGGTGTTCAAGCTCTACAAAAGCATGGCATGCCCATCACAAGAGCTGCATGACAGACTGTTGGACTTCTTTCAAAATAAAATCATAAATCTAGTGAAAAAATGTCCCCCAAATTCTGATCTAATCTGATCCACTAGTGAAGCCTGGTCTTTGCTCGCTCCTGAAGCCGTAGAAGAGATTCCTAACATGTTGAGCTCTATAACTTCTCTATTCTCCAATCAAAGTTTACTCTGTTCAGTGTTAAAAAGGTATCAATCAAAACACAACCCCACTGCCTGAAAGTAATTTAATCAATAAGCTTAACGTCAAGAATCAAGAAAAGGGAAAATAGGTTACCCCATCCCCATCTGGCATTACACAGTATCCAAAAAAGGGGGAAAACAATTCAATAATATACCATGTGACATTTATTTTGGGGTAAATACCCAAAGTTTATTGTTCAAATCAATAATATACCAAGATATCAAAATTGCATGAATAAATATTGCAATAAATAAAATAACAAAGAATAGATAGCCAGTCACACACACTCTTAATACCCAGGTGTAAGCAAAAACAGATCAAATGCACAATACAAACAACTCAGCCATGCAATCCATTCCAAACCACACTACGTTCACAAACTCATCACACTGCAAGACAAAACCACACGCCAGACAGCACAATGACTTTCACGAGAGACAATCTAACATACAATGCAAATAAGTTCATACAGGAACTGTTCCTGTTCCTCATTTTTGGCAATTACAACAGTTTAACAATTTCTGTCCGACAGATGGTTGATGCATATTTTTTATATCTATTATAGAGACCAAACTTCAGCATAAGGTAATAACTGTTGTAGGAAGGTTGTGCCGATCAGCTTGGGACATGCTCCAACGCACGTTTTGGTGGAAGACCCTGGGGGCCTCATTTATGAGAAATGACGCATCGCTGCGTGAAAGCAGCGATGCGTCACTTCTCAGTGCGCACTCCTTGCGACATTCCTGATGCGTCATATTTAATGTATGACGCATCATGTCGCAAGGAGTTACAGATACGTCAATATTTCTGACGTATCTGTAAGCGCAAAAGTGACGCATTGCTGGAGTCTGTCACAAAAGTGACGCAACTCCAGCAATGCGTCCTTTCACATGGGGCAAGCCCCATGTGAAAGGGCCTGCATCAGTCTTACGCCTGCTGTGAGGCAGGCGCAAGATTTTGACGCAACGGTGTCCTAAAAGTGACGCAGTGAAATCTCACAAATTTCACTGCGTCACTTCTATGACCCTTCCTTGCCTCAATAAGGCCCCCTTGCATACATTATACCTGGTGCAGGTATAATGTGGCGCAGGGGTTTACAAAGTGACGCATCTACCTAGATGCGTCACTTTGTAAATATGGCGCAACAAGGCGCATTTTTTACGCCACTGGTGCGTCACAAAAAGTGACGCATAGGCGGCGTAAAAGTGACGCACGGCCTCATAAATGAGGTCCCCAGTGCAAGTCACACCTTCTTAAGGGCTCTAAACGTTAAGATGCAAAAGCAGCAATCGCCTGGGGAACCTGGACAGGCACAAACTCGAAAATCCCAGATCATGGGGAACTCTTCTGGCTGAGGGAACTGCTGAGAGTAGGGCTCACGTCAATGGATGGATACGGAGGGCCAAATAAATAACACTGTGAGGACATTGGAGCCAAAGATATATCTGGCCGTAGATATATGTAGAAGCTGTCACTCAGGCCATGAAAGAAGGCAGCAAAAAATGGTAACAAGTCACATATATCCAAAGCACTTTGGTGCGGTGAATGCCACGAGCGTTCAGAAGGGCCCGAGTCCCTGGATCGTCAGAGTTCCAGCCAGAATGGAATGTGTTAAAAAGGTTTCAGAGGTCATCATTCCATCCCTGGCAAATTTGTATAAATGCTCCCTGACTTCAGGGAAAGTAAACCAATCATTTGTCTATTTTTTTCTTATGGAAACCCTTGCTAGACCCCAAAGCACTGTCTAGTTATCCCCCTATCTCAATCCCGCCTGTTCTTTGCCAAATTGATCAAGACCCTAGTGAATAAACAGCTAACTAACATTTTAGAATCTAATCAACCCTTAAATAATGTACAATCTGGTTTCCGCAAAGGCTTATGTATGGAAACGGTACTGGCCAAAGTAACAGATGACATCAGACACATTAGGGACGAGGTGGAGTGGCGGCCCTGATTTTATTAGAAACATCAACGGCCTTTGATACCATCGTCCACTTCATCCTGTGAAACCATTTAACTGAGGCTGGGATCGCAGGCAAAGTCTGAGTGGTTTACTCGTCTTGCAAGACCAGGCTCAAGTGGTGGCCCTGGTTAATTAAAGACCCCCGTAACTCGATCACTAATGGAGTTCCCCAGGGATCCATTAAGTTCCGCCTTGTTCAACCTGTATTTTGCGTTTAATGTCTCCCTCATTGAATTTATTGATATCCCCTTTCATACCTTTACCAATGCTACACAGTAGAATGTTGGACTGGATGGTGACACAACCCATGTTAAAAATTGCTCCATGAAGTTGCAGGATGGATGGATCTAAACTCTCTGTCCCTAAATTGAGACTAGGTTGAAAGCATAGTGTTTGGACCAGATTTAGCATGTACCTTCGAGAGGTGGCTGGAGACTTTAGAACCCTTGCTCTCTCCCGTGCTCCCTGCTAGTAATCTGGGACTAATGACTGATAATACCCTGACTTTTACAGAAAATATCAAATATGTCTGTTCGGCAGGTTCCCGTCTATTGCTTATAATCCGGAAGGTTTTCTCTTTCATACCACTGACCTCTAGGCCTTTTGAGAAATATCAGGAGCTTCCAGTTTAAAGGAAGGAGGCCAAAAAGAGTAGAAGGTATTATCTGACTAGATAGTGACCGGAGCACCGGGGTCTGCCATGATGTGAAGATTTCCACCAATCACAGTGCAGTATCTTGCCTTTCTTCTGACCTAAGGTTCTTTTTAGATGCTTGGAATGTTAGTGTTCAAATAAGCTGGAGTTACTTGGACTGGCTTGGAGACTGGATGGGTTTCTTCTTCCTCTTATAATAAACCTACAACTTACTCCATCAATACGCCTCCTGGACATGTCATTTCAGCTGCTTGAATCTTACACTGGCGTAGTTGGTAGGATGTAAGAGGAGAAGGACCTAACAGTAACTTAATCTTTTAACCCTCTTTCAAACTTACTGGTAATGAAGGATTTTCCTACACAAGGTGCTGTGATTTTACTTTCATTGGATCTCCAACCTTATCCTGAGATTGGGAGCGATCGCGGCGTTTTTCACCTGGTTATTTAGCCTGTGTGATTGATAACCGGCGCGGGCTCATCTCTGCCTACCTTCCTCCTCAATTCATTCATGTCAAGGGGTTTGTGATTAAATTCTATTTTTCCCCTTTACAAACTCACTATTTGCAGCATACATTTTCAGGGGAAGGTACCTTTTCTCACAAGTTCTACGTTTATATTGAACTTTGTCATGTGGTATCGCCGTGGGAGCGACTGTTGGCATTTATTTAATTTGCTCATCTAAACTTTGGTGAACTGAGTCTGCCACAGAAAGGAACACAATCATTTGACTTGGATGACACTTTTCTCCTACCTTCGTAGTGAGAGTGATGTCGTCGAGTCCCTGACTCTTGGAACTTCGTCATCTCTTCGTTCCTGGCTGTCTTTATTTTCGTTTCTTCATTGTACGGCGAGTGTGCGGACGCGTCACTGTGCCCTCTTCTTCTTCTTCCGTCTGGATTTGGAGCTGACGTCAGTGCACCCCAAACATTGTGCGCGGAAGCAATCTTCAGGTTGCCTAGCTACGCGTTGTTGTCACAGCGTCCTAGACTCCTTTGACCTTCCATATTTGGAACTGACATCAGTGCGCATCAAGCGTTATACGCGAAAGCAATCTCCAGGTTGCCTAGCTACGCGTTAAGAAGATAAGCTCCTGTTTACGTTTGTTTACAGTGACACACACAGTCTTGTATTTCTTTTCACATCAGCGTTTCACATCAGTGACACAGACATTTTTATTGAGGGTTACGGACACATCTGTGGCACACACACTATTCTCTAAGGATTGCGTGTCATCCCTCTGACAATTCCTTTTACAATACCAGGGTAAACTACAGATTGCTTGTCATTTCAGTGACACGCACACTCTTTCCTTTTAATTAATGTCCTTTACAAATTTGTGCTTCTGAGTTTCTTTTAGTGACACGAACACTCTTCTTTGTACAACATTTTATTCTTGATTATTAAGTTTGAGTTATGTTACTCAGTTAAGGAAGTTAACTTCTTCATGTAGATTTGCAGATTTAACAGATGAAAGAATCAGAGACCAATTCATGCTTGGATGCAATATAGAAAAGGTTCGAGAGGAACTATGGTTGCAAGATGAACCTTCATTGGATGAAGCCCTACAGGTCGCGAAAAGTGTGGAACATTCCTTAAAATGTGTAGATACCTTAATGAAAGATAAACAGGTTTCGGTTCATGCAGTTTAAAGAAGGTGAAAATACCTCACCCTAAGTCTGATCGTTCAATCAAATCTAAGCAAAAAAACGATGTGCCTAAATGTTTTAGATGCGACAAAGTTGGGCATTTCACAAATGACAGTAAATGTCCTGCTTTAAATGTGATATGTTCAAAGTGTAAAAGGAAGGGTCATCTTCAATTGTTTGCAAGACCAAAAAACCCTTTCTAATGTAAAATGTGTAGATTCTGATATTCCTGAAGAGGATTTTGTGTGTGGACAAATTGTTGTTCAAATTGGTTCTGGTTTAGACCCTAATTCCTGCCCCCTATATGTTATCCTTGTAGAGGGAAAATCTACCAAAGTACTTTTTTGACTCTGGAGAAAAAATTACGATTGTCTCAATGAGTTTCTTTGAGAATAATTTAGCTCACAAAATAACTCTTCTTAAGTCGGATATCCCTCCGTTAGCTTATGGAGGGGAACCCATTCCACTTAAAGGTTACTTTACAGGTCTTATTGAATACAAGGATCGTTTTGCTTCAGGGAAGATCTATGTTTCACAAAAGGGTGACCTAGGTGTGATGCTTTATCCCAGAAGCTCTTCCCTGATTGTACTGAAAGAAATTGTTCGCACGGTCCTCATTGACTCAGACTCGTCCTTAGAACGTCGTATCAAACAAAGGTTTCCCAAGGTTTTCAGAAGTGAACTTGGATGTCTAAAGGATTTTAAGTAAAAGATTCCTGTAGGTCCTAATTCTCAACTTTTTGTTCTAAAGTTAGATATGTTCCCATAGCAGTGAGGGAAGAAATGAAGAAAGAGTTACATAAACTTAAGGAAGGGGGGATTATTGAAGAAGTCTCTAGTACTGATTGGCTTGCCCCATTAGTGGCAGCTCGAAATTCTGATGGGTCTCTTTGTTTGTGTATTGATTTAGGACAACTTAACAAATGTGTGGTTGTTGACCATTATCCCCTTCCCAACATATTTGAGATGGTTGCTTTGTTGGGTGGGGCTAAAGTGTTTAGTACTATAGATTTAGCATCTGCGTACCATCAGATTAAATTGGATGAAGCCTCAAGGAACTACACCTCCTTCATAACTCCATTTGGGACTTTTAGATTTGTTCGTATTCCTTTCGGCCTGGTATCCGCAGCCTCTGTTTTTCAGAGAGCTATGGACAAGATACTTGAGGCGTGTGAAGGTGTGTGCGATAATGTGACCGAAGGCACCTCCTAAAGAGTTATGGGCGTGTGACACAGTTAAAGACCAGAAGAATATCAACTGCCAAAAACGTTTCTGTGAAACGGCGTTGTAGTTCTCTTTGAGAAGCCTATTCTCGAGTGCTAATCCTACTAATACGGGTCAATGCGATCCTCTCAGCTGCATCACAAATCGACTCAAAAACACTAACGGCTAACAGGGGAAAGAAAGAACCAAGCTAGTCTGGGTTAAGTGTTTATTGTATACTTCGTGCTCTGGATACCAGAACCAATGAGCTACAGTCCCTTAGCCACTCAAAAGCAATGATACAGTCTTAGAGACACTGCAATCAATCAAAAATGAGAACTCACTTATCCATTCACATGACAATTTTTCCTTCAACCAATGGAAGGCAATCACATTTTCCCATGTCTAACAGAGCATGTTTCCTCCTGCGTGGTTGGTTGTGGGTACTTGGATGTGTTCTTCTGGTATTACTTTGCAGCTGTACTGTTTTAAATCAGTGTAGTAGTTATTAGGAAAAATAAGACCTCCGTTAGAAGTTACTGCAGACAGCAAATTCTAGTTTTATTAGTGGATCGCCCTGGGTAACTTTAACAAGCGCGCGAGCCCCGCACTCAAAGTAAAAAAAATCACGAGGAGAGTAGGAGGCAGTAGGGGGAGAAGAGAGAGGGGGGGGCTGCACCTGTTTCCCTTGCAGGAGCGAGCTTTGCTACCATCTGTTAATTACACACAAATGGTTTCAAAGCTCGCTCCTGCAAGGGAATCACCAAACGTGCACGCGTTGCCATTGAAAGCAACACAACGCTTGCACGTTTTTGGGCCAAAAACTGAATCCATTCCTAAAGGACTCCTCCTAAGCAGCGCATGCGCACTGCGTAGGCGAGATCTAAAAATCCAGAAAGCTAAAATGGGTGCTGTAAGCGGGATGCACCTTGTGCATTAGAGCAATGAATCCGCTCCAAATATAACAGCTGCTCTTTACAAATAAAATGAATCCAGACGATGGGTCCTTGACTTCAGCCTGCAAGCAGTCCAAGGCCACAAAACAGCACACCCCATTCCTTGTACCAAAATGTGGTATCCGTGTGTAGGAATCTCCAAGGATGAAACGGCAGTGGAGATATAGTAGAGATATAATTGGAGTTTATTGGCATCAGTCAAAATAGTAGATCCCATGGCTTGAGACCAGCTGCTCAGGCAGGGGACCAGTAGAACTGACTTTCACCTGGCAACCAGAGGGAAAGTTCCACAAGAACGCAGAACCTTCAATGACACATACACATTCTAATAATTCCTTGAGGACACACAGACACATGAAACATACCCACATACTACAGTATTGTCAGTGCCATCAAAGAGATAACCTTGCATGCTGTTGTTTGCTAAACCGCCTCTTCTGTTTCCTCCTAAACCGCCTGATTGCCTTCTCTTTCTATGAACTCATTTGGAACGTGAATCTAAAGTTTCCGAACTCACAACACTAAAATTGCAGCTCTCCTCTATCAAAGGTTGTATGGGCATTGTAAACAGCTTTGTACTGGCCCCTTGCCTTATTTATTAATCTGACAAGTTCAAATCAGTTCACTCTCTGGCCATAATCCATCCCTTTTTAATTCTTATTTCAATCTTAAACACTTAGTAAGAATTTTGTAAACAAGAAATACTAATGTACATTTAATGTAAAGAAAATACACCAGCAATATTAAGGACATTAATAATGAGAATGGTTTAACTAAAGCAAAGGAAAATCAAGATGAGTCCAGACTGCCTACCCTTTAAGAGACATTGTAAAGACATCCAGAGACTTACTTCCTGATTGCTCTGTTTACACATCAGCTATCCTGCCTTACCTAACCGAAACTAAATGAATTAAGAGAAATGACTATTGTTTCCAGGTGATACATTTACCTTGTCTTGGAACAGAGATACAACAATGTGACTAATTTAGAGGTGAATTCTGGTCGTGGGTAATGGCTGAGGAAGATACAACTCCATCCCATAAAAGTCTCCGCACCATCTTTCAAGGGGCCGTTGACCTGGTCAATTGGACATGCTGTCCCTAGAAGAATGATGCACACGCAATGCCTAATAGTGCAGGTCACACAACATTGTATACACTAAGGAGAGAATGCGTCTAGATTTGTTAACTTTGCCTGCCTCCATCGTTTTATAATATTCTATCATAGATTATCATGGGTACTAATCCTGCAACTTTGTATTGCATCTCAGGTTCGCATCTGATCTGACTTTGTCCTACCCCTTTGCAGGTTTAGAACAAGTTTTACATCACAGTCTCAAAAGCTAAACAGCACGGCCACAGCTGCTTGTCAATTAGTATGTGTTGCATAAGTGATTGCCTTAGGGGCTCAACAGCAACAGCCTCTGCTTTTTCCTTACCCATTAGGGTTTCCCTGGAGATGGCAGAAAGTAAAACAATCCTAATTCAGGTGTGCAGACATAAAGCCAGTTCTTTTATGGCCCTTATTCTGTTGGGCCAACTGAGAGGTTTGGCTATGGTGGTGACGGGGTATTCACCGCTGTAGCCAAAACCATGACCTGCCCCCATCTAAATCAGGCGGACCATTATCTTGGGAGTAAGCATACTCCGTTGACATTGTGACAGAGTATACTTACAACCAATATATAAATTGGGTCCGCATTCTTTCAAAACACACACAAAACATTAACAGTCAATAAATTAAATGAATCCTTTTGACGGTGAACATGATTCCATGGGTGTTTTGTTTCTCCATTAGTTCTCACTGTCAGGATGAGATGAAAAACCATTGGTCATCAATTCTTCTTCTGCATAATGAAGTCTTAACTTGGCTCTCAGCGAGTTTCTATGTGTTTTTGTGTGTGTGGCAGAGTGGTGTGCTTTTTGTCTGAAAGTTCTTGATGCTTTTTCTCTTTGTCGCCTTCCTGACAAAGAGTTTCCTCAGTTATCCACAAGTTCTAAAATAATAGATTTCACGTTAACTGGATTGTTTTAATTTCAGCTGCATAATAAGGCTTAACTCGACCTGTTTTTACGCCTGCAATTCTAGTTTATGCAGTTGAATGCAACAAGCCCAAGGCACTCAAATGTCGGTGTAAATCATATATTTAAATGAACATATGTCAGCTTCTGAACTATTATATTATACAATGCAGGCATCAGACATCCTCAAGTTCAGGACAACAATACACTTTAGGAATATCATTTTGGATACCAAAACATATTTTACAAAGTTACATTTATGATAATGTATGACATGCGTTAATGATTTTATTGCATTGCCTACGTCTATTTAGCTTTCTGAAGAATGTGCATATGTAAAATTACATTTCCATTAGTTTTACACTCCCCAAAATGTCAGGTTTGCTGCATCAGTTCTTATGGGTAGAATGGCAGAAGGTCTAGTGGAGGTGGATAAGGTTTGGGCCCTGGATCCATCCTAGACCAAATAATGGGCACACAAACTTTTGCCCCTGGCTGATTTGGGCCCTCTGTGGAACACCCTAGGAGCAGAGCACAGCACTGCCTAAAATGGTGGGCTCCGAACACAGGACCTGAGATCAAGAGACTTATGCAATCAATAGGAAACCAGTGTGTGCAAGGTGTGTTTGTGAAGGAGGGTGGGAAGTACCAAAGTCAGGGGGATTTCTTTTGGAAGGGGGATTACAGTTTCAGAGCTTTGATGCATGACAAGGAATCAAAGGGAGGCTGGGGCAGTTCAGAAGCTGCCTACTTTTTTTTTAAAAGGTCACAATGCCCTACCACACCGAAGGAAGATTGATAATTCGAAAGGAGGGATTGTGGATGTCAAGTAATAAGGGGCATGTCAGTAGTTTACTAAGTAAGTTGAACATGCTATGAAATAAGGTTCTTGGAAGTAGAAAGTAAGAGACCAGGGAGGTCAGAAGTCTGTTAAGCCCTTACAGATATCTGCCAACAACCTGATCAATAAACTTCACATTACTAGACCAAAATGAGCTGAACTAAAAAAGTGAGCATCCACTGAGAAGAGACCTTCTGCTTGTATACATTCTTGTACAACAACGACAGATAATTCTTATTATTAATATTAGGCTCAGAACAGACTACAATGACCCTCAATAAATGGCAACACTCTACAACTTTCTTACAACTAAGTTCTTGTTTATGAGCCAATGCCAATGACTTATAATAGTTTCAATATAAATGTTCTTTGCTTTTGTATTGTTTCTTTGCCATATATTCAACATTTTCTCCTGTAAGACCAGTTTAATCAGAGCAACTTGTTGTGGCTCTGTCCGGGTAAGTGGATAGGATTAAAGTATAACTGGGAGTACAGACACTTAGAGGACTAGAGAAAGACGACTCTAAATGTCCAACTGGTTGCTGCCCCTAATTCCCTTACAGTCAGGCCTGTAGTTAATGGTACCTATCTGGCCTCTTTCAGGATCGGATTTGCAATTGCCCGACGTCTAGCAGAGGATGGTGCACACGTGGTGGTGAGCAGCCGTAAGAAGGTGAACGTGGACCGGGCAGTGGAGGAGTTGAAGGCAGAGAATCTCAGTGTGTTGGGAACTATATGTCATGTCGGGAAGGAGGAAGACAGACAGAGGCTGATAGCCACAGTAAGCAATAGAACCAAAGCATGTCCATATCTGAACACTTCCTAAATATCTGGGCACCCGGTTAGAAGCCTAGCATCGCCGTCCCCCCAAGGAACCTGAGAACAAATATTCCATGGAGATTTTTCTTAACAATTCTCCAAGCCATTGTGGTCCTCTAAAAGGATCTAAGCCCAGGCCTGTTAACATGAGCATCCTTGAGATTTTCATGTGTGAAGTATCTAGCCTTAGCTTGAAGGCATAATAGTCATGTTCATTTTTGGCCCAGTTCATTAGAGTAGCTTCATCAAAGCCTATGCTTGGTGTTGTCAGCTGCATCATGCATCTGATGCCACAATGGAATGAGTGCACACCTCCAGATTCATGAATACTACATCAAACAACCACACACTACTCCAATGCAGTTAATACATAGCATTGGGTGTTGAAGACCTCCTCGTAATACACTAAAAAAGTCCATTTCAATGGCCATATGTAGTAATTCAGCTCACACGTATAACGCTTTGCCTTATGGAAAGATGACCATGTATGGAAGACTGCAGTATTAGTATAAAAGCTTCCTCTATTTTACTTATTACTTTCTAGCTGTGACATTACTACTCAACTGTAATTACAAATGACATAGCTACTTTACTGTAATAAGTTATTACAGATAAGTAGTGTCACAATGCCTGCTGCCATGGCTACCCGACAATGTGAAAGGCAAGACACTAAGCAAAATTGTAATTGCAAATTAAATTTGCTTTGCTTCTTATGTTCTTCTCTATTTCTTTTTTATATCATAGTCATTAGAAAGCAGGAGATGTCAAAACTACAGCAACCTCTGACACTGGCTTATACTAAACTGCTTAACATATATTTTTTGAAGTCTACATGAAACAATAATTTTACAATTTCGTATAATGGTATTAGATAATCATAAAAAACGAATTAATTGCAACAGAATTTTATGGTGGTCATGTGGTAGTGTAAGAAATGCTACATGCATCGCACTTAGGGAATCGCTAATTGCAATTCCCTAAATGCGTTCACATATTAGGTAACCGCAGAAATTGGAATTACCTATTTTCCAAATGCAATGCCTTTGATGTATCGGAAAATTTTGTATTTGTATTTGTATGTGGATTTATAGAGCGCGATTGCTGCCCGGGGGCGTCCAAGCGCTAAGAACCAACAGAGGGGAGAGATGGAACCAGGGGGGACTGGCGGAGCAATTACTGAGAGGAGTTGAAGAGGAATGTTTTGAGCTGTTTCCGGAATGAGGAGAGGTTGGAATTGGCTCTCAGATGGAGGGGCAGGGTGTTCCAGGTCTTGGAGGCATTGTGGGTGAAGGTCCTACCGCCAGTTCTGGCCTTCTTTATTCTGGGTGTTGTGGCCATGAAGGCCTGGTTTGATCGAAGATTCCTGGTAGGTTGGTAGTGGGAGACTAGGTTACGGGTGATGAGGGGGCCTGTTTTCTAGAAGGCCTGGTGCGCGATACACATGGCTTTGAAGTGGATTCTTTGGCGGACTGGTAACCAGTGTAATTTGATCAGGCGGGCTCTGACGGATTGGCGACGAGGGAGCTGAAGTAGTGTGAGGGCTGCGCAATTCTGCACAGTTTGAAGTCTCCACAGTGTATATTCTGGGGCAGCGAGGTAGAGGGCGTTGTTGAAGTCCAGGCGGGACTGAATCAGGCCCTGGATGGCTACCTGTTTGGCTTCCATGGGTAAAAGATGGAAGATCTTCCTTAGCATCCTAAGGAGGCCAAAACAGGTAGCTGAGAGTTTGGTGGCTTAGGTGCCAAAAGACAGGGATCTGTCCAGCCATACCCCAAGGCTCTTGATGTTGTCCTTGGGGTGGCCATAGAGCATTAAAAGATCTAGGGTCGGCCGGGCCCAGAAGCATTAGCTCTGTTTTGTCCCCGTTCATTTTGAGTGAGGAGGAGGACATCCAGCTCTTTACTTCCTCTAGACATTTTCTGAGCCCTCCTGTCTTAGGCATGTTAGCTTTCTGCGCCAATGAGACCACCAGCTGAGTGTCGTCAGCGTAGGAGATGATCTTAACTCCAAACTGACGGACAACCTCAGCCAGTGGCCTCATGGAAATGTTGAAGAGCGCCGGGTTTAATGAGGAGCCTTGTGGTACTCCGCATCTTAATGGTCTGCTAGTAGATATTGCCTCGCCGTCGAATACCCTAAAGGATCTGTCCTTCAAGAAGGATTGGAACCATAGCCATGCTTTGTCTTTTATGCCGATATTAGACATCCGGTCCAGCAAGATGTCATAGCTGACCGTGTCGAAGGCCGCGCTTAGGTCAAGGAGGATCACTGCCACTGATCCTCCTTGGTCCAGGATGGTTCTGGATTCCTCGGTGACCATGAGGAGCGCGGCTTCAGTTTCATGCTTTGGTCTGAAGCCTGTTTGGGTGGGGTCCAACAAATGCTGGTTTTCTAGGTAGGCAACGAGTTGGCCGTTGATGTGTCTCTCTAGGATTTTGCTCAGCCAGGGCAGTAGAGAGATTAGCCGATAATTGCTGAGGTCTGAAGGGTCCAGGCTAGGTTTCTTTAGAAGGGCTCGGACCATGGCTCGTTTCCATTCCGGCGGGACTATGCCGGCGTTGATGGAAGAGTTTAGGAGGTCCATTATGATGGGCAGAGTGACTTGGGAAGCTGACATGACGACGTCTGGCGGGGCTGGGTCGTCAGGGGAGGCTGATTTGACTTTCCAAGCCATGGATTCTAGGGTCGCAAGATTGAGGGGGGGAAAGAGGTCCAATGTGGGAGGAGGCTGAGATACAGGGGGTGTCAGGGTAGAATTGGTCTGAGTTGGGGGGTGGTGGACAGGGGGGGAAAGGATTCGTAGATTTTATTAATTTTTTGGAGGAAGAAATCTGCCATGTTGTTGCAGTGTTCTGTGGATTTGTTCTCAAGCAGGCTAGGTGGCAGTTTAGTAAGGTTTTTCACAATTTGGAAAATTTCTCTTGGTTGTGATTTGGCTGAAATAGTTTTGTTAGAGAAGTGTGCTGCTTGGCTGGCTATGATTTCTTCTTTGTCTTCTTTGATTACCTTTCGGTATTGAGTTTTATTTCCTGGTGAGGAGTCCAGACGCCATTTCCTTTCGGCTTGCCTACACTGGCGTTTCTTTGCCCTGAGGGCTTCTGAATACCAGGGAGCGGACTTGTGAGGACGTTTAATTGTGGTTTTTCTTTTGGGTAGGGAGTGATTGAGTGATTGGGTGATCCATTCTTTGTATGTCTGGTTTGCGAGGCAGGGGTCCTCATTACGGAGAGGTAGGTTGCTGGCCAATTTGGTGGTCCATTTTTCGGTTGAAAGGCGGGACCAGGGTCTGGCTATTCTTACTGTAGGTCTGACCGTTAAGGGCCTAGGTGTGGTCCATGAAAAGGGGACCAATAGGTGGTCAGTCCAAGGGAGGGGGATAGGAAGACCCGTTTACAGGTTTACGCAGTTGCTAAATACTGGATCTAGCAAGTGGCCCTTAACGTGGGTTGGAGAGCTGACAGATTGGAGTAATTGCAGCGCTGCTAGGTCGTCTGTAAGTGTGGTTGCCGTATGGTCTGCTACAGAGTCAAAGTGAAAGTTAAAAACTCCTAGCAGGGTGAAGTTAGAGGAGGTGCTGGCTCGTTCGGCCACAATCGATGCCAGATGGTTGTGGAATTGCTTGGGGGGACCAGAGGGGCGGTAAATTAGAGTACCTGAGAAGCAGTTGTTAGGGGAGAGTTCGAGGCTGAAGGCTAGGCTCTCGCAGTCCGGGATGGTTTCTGGGATGACTCGGCAGAGGAACTGCTCTTTGTAGATGATTGCTAAGCCTCCTCCTCTACCTTCAGGCCGGTCCCGACGAGAGATTTGGAAGCCTGGTGGAAGGGCTGTGACCAGGGCCGGGTCGGAGTCTGAGGTGAGCCAAGTTTCCGTCAGGAAGACAATGTCAGGCATACGTTCTTCCATCAGGAGTGCAAATTCCTCCCTATGTGTGGGTAGGGACCTGCAATTTAGCATGAACATTCGGTACTCGTGGGATTGGTCTGAGGTCAGCTGGGGTTTGAGGGTCGATTTGCAGATATTGCAGGTTTGTGGGAGTTTTTCTGCGTGAAGCGGATGCTGGCTGCACTTTTATTGATGGGGCCTTAGTTCCAGGAGTTTTGCGGCGCTGTACTGCCTGGGTTTTGCGGTTCAGGGTGTAGGGGGGGTGGCCCTAGGCCCGGTCTCGGCGCGGACGAGCTTGCCTTAAGCGCACCTTTGGCGCGCAATCGTCGCGCCCGCTGCGCTCGTCCGCTGCGCTTCCTCCACATACACATGATTTATTGAGGGTGGAGGGGTGAAGGGGGTGTGGCCTCGAGGGGGGCGTGGCCTGTGTGCACGCCGGTGTTGGCGGCAGCTGAGGGGATTTTACCGGAGGGCCGCGGCTGTGATAAGATCCGCAGCGCGGTTTGCCTGTGCCAGCGAGCAACAGAGATGCTTCGTAAGTAGTTTTTTTTTTTAAAAGCAACAAAGTAACAATTATTGACTCGCAAGTGAAAGAGTTCAAGATAACTAGACAGTTTTAAAAAGCTCCAGGCTTCCGCCTCAGGAGTGAAGGTTCTGACTGGACGCTCGTATTCAGCGCCAGTTATAGGGCAAGGGGGCGTGGCCTTGAGGGGGCGTGGCCTGTGTGCATGCCAGTGATGGCAGCAGCTGAGGGGATTTTGCCAGAGGGCCGCGGCTGCGATAAGATCTGCAGCGCGGTGTGCCTGTGCCAGCGAGCGACAGAGATGCTTCGTAAGTAGTTTTTTTTTTAAAGCAAAAAAGTAACAATTAGTGACTCGCAAGAGAAAGAGTTCAAGATAACTAGACAGTTTTAAAAAGCTCCCGGCTTCCGCCTCAGGAGTGAAGGCATTTTAACGGTCGCAAACGGGCAGATTTTGCAAGTTGGCCCATTTGCAACTGGTAAAATGTTTGATGCATGTGCTGTCCCTTAAGGAGCAGTCTTCGCACATTTAAACAAAAGCTGAACCACTGGTCAGTGTAACTCAACAATAATGTTTACAGATGAGATACAGAAATGGGATGCCTGGCTCCTAGGCAACGATAAAGAATGTGATATTGCATGTGCCACTGTTATTCCAATTCTTTCTATTTGATTTCCCCATGTTTAATTTCCATTACCGTGTCTGCTTTGCCATTGTAATCATTTTCTCTTTAACTCTTTGTTCTTGTGTCTCTCATTCTCCATTATTCTTATCTCACCTTAAATTCCCTTTCTGTTCTCCCTCAGCCTCTTTTAATTGTCTACTTTACTTTCTTTCTTGAGACATGTTCTTGATCTCTTTATTATTTTTCAGCCTCTCATCTTTTAAAAAAAATACATTCTCAAACTCCGTCTTTTGGTCCCTGCTTTATCTTCTCTTTCACCTCTCCTAAATATTGTGCTGGCATCCCTCTCTTCATCATTCTGTTAATTTATTAGATTCCACTTTCTTCCTCCAACCTATATTCCTCCTTTCTCTGATGTTCTCTCAGTCTAGCACCAGCTCAATTCTTCTATCTCCTGGATTTTTTTTATCTCTCAATCTTTATTTAACCATTGATTTTTACATGCTTGGAAAGCACTGAAAAAAAAACCCTGAAACCCTAAGGTTGAGGTATTTGCTGTGTGTGGATAATACCTCTTTTTCTGAGATCCGGCTCTGGAAATGAGGCATAACATGCAGATTCTGTATTGATCCCACCAAGATTTGTATATTTTTTCTTTACCACCCTTGCCACCCTTAAATATTGGCAGCTTTGATCTGTTGAAATCTGTCAGTGGAAAATAGTGGTGTGCAATAATCAAAGTACAACTAAGAATATTAACCCCACTAATATTCAAATCTGGGAATACTGACCAACAGATACTGCCCTGCCCAAATATCCAAACAATATGAAGGCTCTTGAGTGCATGGAGGGGCGTGGCTAGTCAGTCATGGTGACGGACGTGTAGGCTGCCAGCTCTGCATTGGCTTGCCTTTACTCCTACAGATTCTACCCTACTGGGTGCCATTCGTCCTAGGCACTGATGGCGTAGGGCATGTCTACCGGCGAGTAGCCCGAATGCCCAGTTGAATCCCCACTGTAGTGAGCCACTTGGCCACTACTATACATTGTATCAACATGCACCTAAGGGGCCGGGCATGGACCTGAGGGAATAAATAAAGGTGCTCGAATTGCTCATGATCCAAGCATGTAACAACATAGTGGTGGCTGGTGTGGCTACCCTGCTCACTGTACGATTGTCCTTTCGAGAGAGTGGCATGTGCGAGGGTGGTGCCCGCTACACTGGCGACGAGGTGGACTTACCCCACAGATCGAGTACTATGGAGCTGTGCTGTCTGGGGTTCATGCTGAGTCAGTACGAGATGCAAGGTGAGGAGCGGCCGGTTGTGGTGAAGTCGAGCACTGCTATGGAAGAGGACGACAGAGTTCCCCTGCTTGGAGCAGCTGTGGAAGAAGTGGAGGCTGTGATTCCCCCTCAGCAAGGTGGTGGAAGGAAAGGCGGCCCTGTGAAGAGGGTGACTGGGTGTGGTAACAGCAGCCGCGGTGCAGCACCATGGAGAAGAGACTGGGGCGTGGCCATGGACCGAGGCCCGAAAGAGTACCGCAGTGAGCCCGGCTGTGTGCAAAGACAAAGAAAAGATCAAGAAAGAAAATTATACACGTTTTCAATAGAGCACATGCATTGTGACGGTGGCGAGAAGTGCTATTGAATTGGTTGTGACTGGGAAGACAGGGGGGCAGGACGAATGGGTGGTCAGAGGAAGGTGGAATCCTAAACAAGATGTCAGTGCGGTCCCATTAGGAACATGAGCCCACCAATGAGCACTGTGCACTCTCTTCGCTGGTGGCACTGTCACCCTTTAGTCAATTGGCTGACCCTGCCACAGTGGCGCAGAGATGGAGGAAATGGATAGGGCGTCTAGAAAATTACTTTTGCACTTCAGGCGAAATGGATGCTGCTGTAAAAAGGTCAACCATGTTGCAAAGGGGAGGAGATGAGTTGTACAAACTATTTCTGAATCTACCTAATACCGGCACTGATGATGATTTTGACGTGGCGGTGGCCGAACATGTATTTTGATCGGCAATAAAATCCAGATTATGAACATTTTAAACTAAGGCAGGCCTGTCAACAAAAAGATACATCAGTGGTGATGTTCTTTGCATGACTGTACACATTAGGCAGCATGTGCCCAGGAATTGACAAGCACGTGGAGAAAGGGTGCAACAAATTCAAGGCTGCCGATCTGCCAATTTAAGGAAATTGATCTTACATCAACCTGGTATATTGCCTGATGAGATCCTTATATTGGGTAGATCCCATGAACTGGTGGATGCTAGGGCTGGAGAGAAGGAATCAGCACTGGCTCGCACAGCAGTTGTGTCATCGCAATCTGTCCAGGTGAAGGTCAAAGAAGAACCCCTTGACACCATCTGCAAATGGTCTGGCAGAGGAAGGGAAATGGCCCAGACCCCCTCAAGTGAGAAGTCATGCGGAAGCTGTGGACTCTCCAGTCATCCCCTGAGAGGTTGTGCGGCAATAGGAAGAACATGCCTGAAATGAGGGAAACCAGATAATTTTGCACAAAAGCATGTCCCGGTGCCCTACATCAGCTGATTGACAAAGGAAACAGCTAATTTTGTATCCGAAGAGGAGGAAGGACAAAGTGCGGCACAAGTGTTGATCCAACAAATGGAAATCCTCGAGGATGAAGAGGATGATGAGGGAGATGTATTCACCATTTTATTCTGAGGGTGTAACAACTAAAAGAAGAGACCACCACCGATGTGTAAGGTGAACATTGGCAGCACATAAATAACAGCTCTCATTGATACAGGGGCATCAGTGAACATTCTCGATGCAGAGCAATATCAGGGTCTAGAGTCATGGCCTCAGTTGGTGAAGACCAAGGTGAAGCTATATACCTATGGGGGGCACTACTCCCATACCTCTGCAAGGAATCATATAGGTGGAAGTAAGTCATGGAAAAATGCCATTGTTTACTAAATTTCATGTCGTACTGCAAAGTTCAGAAACCCTGCTGGGTTTCCACACAGCAGAGGACTTGTGGTTGGTATTATTCTCCAAATAAGTACACCTATCACATGTGGAAGACATCATGGCCGAGTTTCCGGAATCGTTTGAGGGGCTAGGATGCCTAAAGGATGTCGAAGTGAAGCTACACAAAGACTGAACAGTCAAGCCATTGGCACTACGAGATCGGTGTGTACTTTTCCCACCTTCGACCCCTGGTAGAAGTGGAGCTTATCAGGCTGGAGAAGGTGGGTCTGATGGAAAAAGTGTCCTGGTCCCACTCCATGAGTGTCACCCCTGGTAAGGGCCCCCAAACCGACACAGCTGGGGGCAATAAGATTGTGTCTGGACATGTGATTACCGAATAGGGCAATCAAGAGGGAAAGTCATATTACCCCGACAATCGACAAAATAGTGACAGACATAAATGAAGCCAAGTGGTTTTCCAAAGTGGAGCTCAACTCAGGGTATCACCAACTAATGCTGGATGAGGCCAGTCGATACATAACCACGTTTTCGACCCATGTGAAGTTAAGGGGATTCAAGAGACTACGCTTTGGAGTCTCCTCCGCAGCAGTGGTATTCCAGGATGCGATAAGGGAGGCGTTATCAATGTCAATGATGACGTCCTGATCTTTTCTAATGCACTGGAGGTGCATCATGCCCAGTTGAGGGCTACCTTACAGCAACTCATCAACCAAGTACTAACACTCCACAAGAGTAAATGCTCATTCTACTCCAATGAAGTAGAATTCTTTGGTTATTGGTTCTCAAAAGAGGGCCTTCAAGTGGATCCTACGAAAGTGGAAGCCATCAGGGCGGCAGCAATTCCCCAGAACCCCCCATAGATGTGTTGTTTCCTGGGGATGGATAATTACTGTGGGAGGTTCATTCCCCAACTGGTGACCATCTCTGAACATTTGCGGGCGTTAAACAAGAAGGATACGCTGTGGGAGTGGATTAGTGCAGCATTGCAGGCATTTAGAGATGTGAAAGGAGCACTGCTACAGGGAGCAATGGTAGCCTACTTCAGACCAGGAGGGCAGATGGAGCTCGTTGTGGATGCCAGTCCCATTGGGCTCGGAGACATACTGTTACAGCGAAATACCTCTGGGGAGTGGGTACACATCGCTTATGCCAGTCGGGCACTATCAGCTGTAGAAACCAGATTTGCCCAAGTCGAGAGGGAAGCACTTGCTATCAAGTGGACATGCCAACACTTTCACTTTTACCTTTGTGGACACCAATTTCATGTCATAACGGATCACAGAGCTTTGGTGCTCTTATTCAGTGGGACAGCAAGGAATGGGCCACCAAAAACTGAGAGATGGCTGGTGTAGCTACAACAGTACAATCTTGAAATCTCATACCAACTCGGAGAGAACAATCCAGCAGATTACCTGTCACACCATCTCTTGACAGCCGATCCAAGGACACAGAGAAATTGATGAAGGAGTTGAAGGATTTAATACATCTCATCACTGAGCTAGCATGTCCCCGAGTGCTGTCAACAGAGGAAATAGTAGAGGGTACCAAAGAGGATACTTGCATTAGAAAGGCGAGAGAGGCGCTGAAGGCGCACAAGTGGAAAGCATTCCTTGCAGGGGTAAACAGCCTCATTGATGAGGAGAAAGAAGCACCGACTGGAATGTCGCACTGCCGTGATGAACTAAGTAAGAGCTCTGAGGGGGTTCTGAGGAGGTGACAACAACTGATAGTGTCGCAGAGTCTGTGGAGGCGCACTGTAAAATTAGCCCCTGAGGGACACCAGGGTCAAGCCAAGACCAAGGCACATTTACAGACCAAAGCATGATTCCTGGGAATGGATCGGATAGTGGAAGAGGTGGTGCAGGGATGCATTCCTGTTTGATCACTGAGGCTGAACTATCGGCAATGAAAATAATCACCGAAGATCCTTTCAAAAGGACATGGTCAACAGTAAACATGAACTTTGGAAGCTATCACACACTTGATGGTAGACCGCAACACCAAATTCCTGGCAGTGGAACTCATCAGGTCAACAGCCTTTGAGTGCGTTCAGCCTGCACTTGAAAAAATATTTGCCATGCTTGGTTTGCCTGACAAGGTGAAAACTGATAATGGGTTGATGACCCATGGTCAGGAATTCAAGGAGTACCTACACCATCTTAACATCAGACACAGGAGAATCACTTCCCAGTGGCCCCAAGCGAATATGGAAGTGGAAAAAGTTTATGATGACATTCAATAAGGCCCTACCGATAATGGTGGATCAAGGAGTTGATTCGTTGGTTTTCCTACAACAGTCCTTGAGAGCCTATCACTAAATGCCTCAAACTACCACAGGATGAGCTCCTCATGATAGGTCTGGTCAGAGTCTTGGTACCCCTGAGCTCCCAGTGGGCACCAGCAACCTTAGACATAGAGGCGATCCAAAACAAGAGAAATGAGAACAGTGAGAGGGTGAGTAGAAAGAGGAATGCACAGGAGTCGACTATATGACTGGGAGACAAAGTTGCGATTAAAGACCGACATCCTGGATGGAAATTCAGAACTCCCTTTGAAAAAGAAATCTAGGAAGTGGTTGGACTAAAAGGAACCATGTTCCTGGCCAAGAGAGACTTGGTTTAAGAGGGCATTGGGTGGACCTGCCCCCATCGATATAACAGAAAATGACTCATCACTGATGGATCAGCACAGCGGTGAATGGGAGCCTGAGGCCGGCAGTTTTGAGGAGACCAGCAGTGACAGTCTTTGAGCTAATGCTGAGCACAGAAGGTGGGCGGATCACTCATGGTCCAAGCACGTAAGGACATAGTGGTGGCTAGTGTGGTCACCCAGCGAGTGGCACATGCAAGTGTAGTGCCCTCTACACCCACGATTGATCAGCAGACGTGAGCCTGCCGCATGGCCCCATCAATTTACCAGTGACCTGGACATGGAGAGCTGCCCACTGACTGGTGCTGATATCCGCACTTGGACCAGAGTGTGAGCATCATTTGTGGCTGTGTGCTCCTTCTGAGAAGCTGTGTTGTGGGTCAGGTCGAAAGAAGAACCCCGAGCTGTGGACCGTGGTCGACCCTGCTGGCTAACTGGATGAGTTGGGCTCTAGGAGCGGCATGGGGCTGACAGATTGCGGCCCTGCGTTGCTGTGACTGCCCATCCGCCTACCATTTCTCGTTGCCTTTCAGCTGCCAATGCCACCCTGCGAGAGGTGCGACCCCTCTGGGCAACACAACCGTCACTGACTCCTAGGGCACCAGCAGCAGCTCGCATCAGTGAGGATGGTTAGAGCCCCAGGGTGCTGCTGTGGGGAAAGGGCGCATGGAGAAGGGCCTGCCAGAATACCCGTCCTAGTTTCTGCACAACCTGGCAGACTGGGGAATTTCCTACCTGCTTCCATTGAGGCTGCTGTGGGCGAGTGGAACACAATGAGTGAGGATTGAGAAGTTGGTTGGGGGGACTGGCATGATCTCAGATACGACACGGTGGGATCAGGAGGCTTCCTGCTGTGATGCACCTCCTGTTCCCTTACCACGGGTAAACCAAGGGCTAAACCACAGGGATCACAATCACTGCCACCAGATTCACAACAGTACTTGTCTGAACTGGAGGCTCAACTGGACTCCTATCCACCCACTTTGCAGGGCACCCTGGACAAGATCTTAGGTGCCATAGAAGACTTTAAATCTACTTTTCAACATGAAATAGGGAAGGTATCCATTGAACTATGCTTGCTCCACGCAGACCATCAGAAGCTGACTGTCAGGGTGAAGGACACTGAGACATCCCTGGTAGACTTGCACCCCTCCCATCAAGGCATGAAATCCCAACTTACTCACCTGTAGGATTGGGTGCAACAACTGTAACACAGGGTGGAAGACTCAGAGGGATGCAATAGGCATAACAATGTGTGTATTATTGGTCTCTCAGAGGGAACAGAGGAGTTGGATAGTGTGGCCTATTTAGAACCCTGGCTGAAAACCGTGGTGGCTCCGACCTAGTGTACGCCTTTCTTTTGTCTGAAACCGGTGCATTGAGTACCTGCTCAGCCACCGGCTTGGGCTGCCCGCCCAGACCTGTGGTCGCTATGTTGCAACACTACAAAGATAGAGACTTACTGTGGTGGCAAGCACGAGAGGCAGCAATGGCCAGGTCACACTGTTCCTGGACATCACAGCGACAGTAAAGGTCAAATGTGCCCTCTTCTTGGAAGTGAAACGAGCGCTAAAAGAGGACGGAGTCAGTACTCTCTCATATTCCCAAGCAGACTGAAGATTCTGCGGAATAGCCAATCTCACTTCTACCATAAACTGGATGAGGTGTGGGCTTAGTTGGAGGCGCATCGGACTGGGACATACTAGACTCCCAATGACTCAGAGGGGGTTTCCCATGCCTCTGAAAGTGACATAGATCATGAGGTGGGCATGCGAGCAGGACCATTGTTGACGCCAGACCCCGGCTGAGTCCGAAAAGGGTAAAGCAGCCGCACTGCAGGCTCCACGTTGCTCACTGAGCCTGTGGCCTCTGACAGGGAGAACAATAGTAGCTGGATCACCAGGACAAAGCCACAGACTCCAATTCACTCCATGTCAAGAGTGATAGACTCCCGGGAACCCCCACACTGCAGGAGACATTATTTTAGCAGTGCCACTCTTCTTACATGATGCATTGGGCCCATCATGAGGGTGGGGCCTTTCTTGCTCGGGCCGATGCTGTTTGCGCCTGAACTGGCAATCTGTCTTTGACTTTCACCCCCTTTTATTTGCTGCTTTGGAAGTTCAGTGGCTAGAATGCAGTGTGATATTCACCATATGGTTATGTGGCTGGCCGTTGCTGGGTTGCTTTGGGAATGGGGAGTTGGGATGTTTACCTTGTTCTTTCCTATTTTTTGTTGTCCTTTTCTGTCTCTGGAGTGTGGCTGCGGTGTGGGGTGGTGTTTGCTGGGAGGGGTTTGCTTGGCGGGGTTGCTGGTTGGGGAATTGTCTTTGCCGGTTTGTTATGTAGCAATTGAAATGGCTAACAAACTTTACACTTACAAACTGATGATGTAGCCTGTGTACCGTGACCGACTGGCACAACATCTTGAAATACCTTAAAAGACAAGGGTGCATGTTGCACTGCTTCAATAAACACACCTCACTCTTGCAGAGGCTGAGTCCCTTCAACGTAGGTGGCAGGGTCAGCTTCATGCTACTACATATTCTATCTTTGCGAGGGAGGTCTTGTTATAGGTGTGGGTAGGGGTTCCCTTTTAGAACACTACAGTTGACATTGATAAAGAGGGCCACTATTTCTTTGTGGAGAGGTGACTCTGTGGACAACCTGTGGTCCTGGGTAGTGTCTACGTGCCAAACCAAGATCAGGTCTGGCTCGCCTGACGGGAGGGCCATACCAAATTAGCGGCGACTTATGTGTTCTAGACATGGCCATGGTGAGCTCCACTCCCCTGCTACCGAGGGCCATGGCACTTAGAGCAGCTTTGGGCCTGACTGCTGGGACTTAGTAAAGTATTGGTATCCTGCCTGTTGCCCCGCAGGCAAGAATTGATCCACAGAGATCCACTGGTTTAAACTCACCCGCAATACCTCTCATAACCTCCTGAGGCTCTATTCAATCCCCCATTCTTGTGACCAACACCCTCACCCTGCTGCAGTGATTGTATCTGTTGGAAAAAACTTTGATTCAATGTGTTGGGATTACTTTGAGGCTACCGTGCTTCGAATGGGGCTGGGTGCCACCTGGGTCTGATGGGTCAGATTGCTTTACATTCACCTTATGGTAAAGGTTAGAACGGGACGGACAATCTATACAGCCTATGAAATATTTAGGTACACCAGACAGCACAGCCCCCTGTCGCCCCTACTGTTCACCATGGCTACTGAACTGTCGGCAGAAAAGTTCTGCATGGAGGGGCTGAGTTGGAGCAATACACTGGAGGCCTCTACACACAGTATTTCACTGTACGCAGATCATCTGTTTGTTTACCTCTGAGATGGTGTGAGAGATGTCCACTAGGCGGTCCAGCTCCTCTAGTACTTTGGCCACTGTTCTGGCCTTTGGGTAAAATGAGGCAAAACTTGTGTGTTCCCGGTAATAGCTGGGACAGTTCGCCCCACTTCTTGTCTGTCTGACCTATAGCTGTCAGGTATTCCACGACTTAGCAGATCTCCAGGAGGTATACTTGGGGAAGGCTCTCCGGTCCCTAAAGTCCTATGTTTCCTTCTGGTGCTCTCTCCAGTTGCCAGCCATGGGCCGAAAAGCGCTCTCTAAAATGGTTATGCTCCTGAGACTCTTATTTGTTTGTATCTCCCAGTGAGAATTCACGTGACCTGGTTTTGGGGACTTGATGCACTTCTCCGGGGACTGCTTTGGGATGGCGAACATCAGAGAGTCTCATAATAAGAGAGAGGGACCAAACATTCCAAAGGGAGGGGTACCACGAAAGACGAAAAACACAAAAAAGAGGGGCCCCTTTGGATTGATACACACCTCTCACACCATTCATACTCAATTCATACACAAACTGCCTCTTCACCAGTAGGATGTTGATGCTCTATGAAGAAAACTGTGTAAAATCTGGGGTGACAATTGTTTCAAATTTCAGCATTTTTTTACAAATCATTTACAGCTGTTACAACTGATGCATGTATTTTTGCCGGTTTTCTTTTGGAAATAGGAATTCGTTTTTCCTTCTGACGTTTCCGAGTATTTATGTGTATTAATGAGTTTTGTACACAAATGGGTGAACTGCTGGTGATGAGGGCTGTGACGCACTGGGGTGCCGACTCCTTCCCCCCAGAGCTACCGTTGGTGGGCCTCTACCATGGTGAGCCTCTGAGCTACTTGACTGCAGGGCTACTGGACTCCTGGACAGAGGCTCGTCTGGTTTACCCTGGCAGACTGCTTCCAGATGACTTCCCTGATTCCATTTGGGGAATTGGTGGAACAGGCCGCCTACCATGGGGCCAATTTCTTAATTACGAAGCACTTGTCCATGCCTTGCATGACCTGTGGGGTGCTGCAGAGGTGGAACTGCCCACCCGCGTGGTCTTCCAGGTCTTCTTGACACTGGAAGGAGGTACCCACCTGATCACATTGTTTTTCAGGGTGCTCAGTAGACTAGTCTTGAAATCACTGGATGCCCTTTGGGCTCGCTGGATGAATGCGGTGGGTGGGAGAGTATCGGATGCTGACTATAGGAGGGTACTTGCTTCTCCACAGATGGTCTCCGGTGGCTTGCGGCTTGAATACATACAATACAACTACACCCATAGGATTAACCTTACCCCCCACAGAGTTAGGGTTGTATATGGTGGAGGGGACCCTAGAAGATGTCCTCACTGCGCTGCACTGGACTCAGATTTTGATCACATGACCTAAGTCTGTCCCGAAACTTACGGGGTTCTGGGACGAGGTCTTAGCGAGACTCAGTAAGACACTGAATAGACCACTTGCCAATATGCCTGTTATCTGCCTCTTGGGCCTCTTGCATAGACCGGCCCCCAAGAAGGTGGGGAACAGATTTATAGACTTGGCTCTGGTCCTGGCCAGAAGAGGAGGAGCCATGGTTTTGAAGTCACCCAATGGACCTTGCCTGGAAACCTGGGTGAACAACGTCACACTTTGGGCCCAAGCCAAGGAAAGGACACTGTAAAGAGAGAAAGCACAGGGTGTGTCTTAGACCTATCGCACCCCTCTGGAAGGAGGTGTTGATGAATGGGAATTCCCTAGGTCAACTAATGAACTTTTGGGAGATGATGAGGAGGGGTTTGACTGAGGATTTTTGAGCCGGCCGTGGCAGAGAGTCTGATGCTGCGGGGGATAAACGCATACATGACCTGGAGTTATGAAAGGGACACGTTGGAGGGGATAGGGGGACCAGGGGGTGGTACTTCCGTGATGCCCCCCTGTGGGGCCCGCTGCATATGGTCCTCTCCTCTCTCATCCGCCTGGCCTCCCCCCCCACCCCGGGTCACGATTATCCTTCCCTTTTCCTGCTCATTCCAGTTTCTCCCTGGATACTGCTTGCACACTCCAACACAAGGCTTGGACATGAATGGACACAGTTCTAGACCATTTGTGATATGAAATGTTTTCTTGTTATTGTTTTTATTGTATATGGTTCTCCTGTATATGTGACCACATCCCTACTCCAGTAAGTTGCAATTGTTACCAAATGACTGGTGAGCCCCAAATGACCTTATTATCACCCTGTAAACTAGGATGAGCCTCTCGTACTGGGGATCACTAAACCAACTCCTACTGCCTTGACAAATAGTAGCTAATTGAAATGCCAATAAACAGAAATGTGTTAAAAGGCTCTTGATTGCATGTCTTATTGTTTTGTTGCTCTCTTTGTGGTCAGGCTCTGGAACGGCATGGCGGAATTGACTACATGATTTCCAATGCTGCAGTTAATCCCTTTGTTGGAAATATCTTGGATTCAACAGGGGAAATGTGGGACAAGGTAAGGATGTGTCCTCTAGGATAGAAAATAGGGCAGATATGGTGGACCACCATTACACACCAGCCAGCAGTAGGGAGTACAAGACCAATAGTTGGCTATCCATCCCACATAAACTGTTACTTCAGCATTACTCCATGTCCTGGTTAAACAGTTTCACTGCAAGAAGAGCACTTGGTGGTTCCTGTAGTAAAGAAAGGCGCTGTACCCTGAAATACACTTTTGCTTGATCTACTCAAGTAACCAGGCCATCTCAAGTTTAATAGAAGCAAAAACTCTTGCTCTTCGCTCAATTTACGTGGTCTATTCTGTGGGTTTTAGGCATTCTGTGTCTTCAAAAGCACCAAGAAACTCAATAACTATGTTGGTCCAAAAGCATTACCAACCCAGATCTGCAGGTCTAACTGGAAGAAAAACACTTGAGTACTGTTTTGCTTCAGCAACATCCTTTGTCCTCACCATTAAAGATCACTATTTCAGCATATCACAAACACCAGGAGTTTTTATATTTTCAGGTCCTCTGGTGTCCTTCAATAATCTTTCCATTCTTTGGATTATTGCAGATTTTTGATGTGAACGTGAAGTCGATGTTCTTGATGACGAAGCTATCGGTTCCTCACATGCGGAAGCGAGGGTGAGGAGAGCTCACATTGTTTATGTTTATTAATTTACAAACGTAATTCCTGTTAGACTTGTGAGTGGAACTAGAGCAAAGATATAGAGCAGTTTCCTACATGAAGGATGAAAGTGTGTATACCGGTTCTTAACTTTTTTGACTACTGTGAACCCCCACTGAATCACTCCTGGTAGCCCGTGACCCCAGCCTAATCAATTTCTATGATTTGAACCTCAAATAAAAAACACAAAACTACTGAAACAAAAATACATTAAACGCCTACACACATTGTAAAATATATTCTTTAACTCACAAAGAAAAAAATATATGAATATCGTATTTTAACGGGAAGGTTAGAACTTTTTAAGATTTGGTTTTATTTCTAAATGACAAAGCTATATCCTGGACTCTAGCATATCATTTGTTATTTTGACCTCCTAATGTATCCTCTCTTTTTGTCAGCACATAGTGCTTCAATTGATGCTACCAATCGCCTATTCAACTGTTTGGTGTACCTGTGTGGTCCCACGAATCAAGCTAATGATACCAATTTAATAATTAGTCTTCAATTTCCAATTCCTTCACATTTACAGTGTATTTTACATTTTTGCATACTTATATATATATATACATTATTAATCAGGTAAAAAGATTGAATTTTCGAAACAGTCGCAGACTGACCAACATACTAAGAAGTGTTGGTAAACAATAGCTTAATAATACACAATTGATGTATGCGTCCATGCAAATTGCAGTACATTTACAGAAGTGGGTAGAACTGCCTATTGAAAAGACTTTAAACTACACTATTTGAAACCTACATTATTTCAGTTATCGTGCGAGCCCCATTGAAAGTTGTTCTTCACGTTTGAACCTGAATATCACTAGGAAAGTGGAACTACAGATTCCTAAAGGAAGATACTTACAGAGGCGGGCTGTCAACACTGCAATTGTTCTTACCTCACTACTTGTTCTGGATTTTTGCATGACAAGAATGTTTTCATATGTGAAGTGTAGAGGAAGAGATGGTTAATTCTTTTTTTTTACCTTAGTTTGTATTTATTTTAGAGTGAATCCTTCAGCGCACTTGTAGATAAAGGAAGACAGTATTACATTTGATTCTTTCCTTACTGGGAGCCAGTGGAGGCTCTTTAGTTGGGCTGCCACAGGTTGCTACTTCTCACATCCAAATAAGGGACTGCTGGTCAGAGTTTGGGCTTCTTCTAGTCTCTTGTTATGGAATGCTGGAAGACAGTCTACAGAGGACTGTGATAATCAAGATGGGCATTAACCAGTGCATCAATAATTGAAGGGAAGTGTTCAACGTTATGTATGGAAGTATTTTGAGTCGTTTTAGTTTTGAAAATGTGGCTTTTAAAATATGGTCCAATCTAAGAATTGAGGCAGAAGTCAGAATTCCACTGGAACTAAGGTTCTTGCTTTTGACATTTTTGTCAAACAAAGAGGAGGCATGAGTAGGGCAGCAAGGAGCAGGTTAATCCATTTCCACAACAAGATTTTCTTGACAAGATGATGGATGCCTAGGACAGTTTTTGAGCCTTTAGTTTGCAGCTATTGCATCATTGCTAGATTTCTTTTCTTTAGTTTGAATACTATTGGATATAGCCACAAATTGGGTCGACCTATTGTAGATTTGGGTCCCGTCAGCACAGGCGTGAGACTGGAGGTGATGGCCATGGTAGGTTCCTACGAGGTCGTCCTGTGGGACCCTTTAATTGATTAAGGGAGTGGAGAATTCTAAATCTTGCTTTTGGTCTCTGATTGGCTAGAAAGGATTTGAACCAGCAGGGAGCTTCCTCCGAGTCAGTTCCACGAAATTTGGTCTGTGTAGAAGGATTGAATGCTCTAACGTGTTGAATGCAGCTGGTGTTGAAGGTGGCTGGAGCATGAGCATGCTTAGTGCAGTATGTTCTGCTATTTCTAGGATATTTTGCTACACTGAGAGTATAGCACCTTCTGTTTGTTGTCTAGGATGAAAGTTAGATTGGTGAGAGTTCAGGAGTGACTTTCCCTCTAAGCGGGCTTGAAGGAGCTGGCTTTGTATATGGTGCACACCTATACAAGTAAAGAACCTTGCACTAATCCAGACAGCCCTTATTTAGATTTTAGTGGTCTTAGACACACATAGAAAGCTCTCTAAGCGGTAGCTGTGAAGAGCAGCCTTCAGGCTTAGTCCAGAAGTAGTATAAAACAGCATATTTTACCAGAACTAATAAATTTAGTGTAGGTTAAAGGAAAAAGAGCCACACAGTGTAGTTATAAAAATAAGTACATTTATTATACACACTCACTTACACGCTGGTATATGTCCTACCAGGAGATATCAACACAATACACACAATATTTTAAATGTAAACAGGTAAGTAAGCACAAATACACAGTGGCCTCCAAGGGGAGACCAGACCAAATAATAAAAAAGTGAAATGCGAACTGAAACCAAAGTCTGGACTTGGATCAGAAGATTCAAAAGAGCGGGGGCCCAAGGAACCATCTGAGGTAAGTACCAAGGAACTCCAGGGAGGCTGTGTGCAGGGTGGACAACAACAAGTACAATTTCCCTATTTATAACTTTCAGAAGGGTAGTTTATCCACAGATTTTCATGTCCCAAAGACAAGTAGTATTTTCTAAAATATAAAGTTTATTAGATTTTCTAATGCAGTATTAGACATTAATATAAATAACACATAAGGATCACATAAAACGTGAAATTATCATAGAAGTCATAAAAGTGTACATCAATAGTTATGGAGCCCCAAAATCATAATCAGTAGACCAGTAGACAATGTGCAATTACAGACTTCAAAACAGAACTCAAATATAAAACAGTAAATCAGGTACATACAGAAATCACAAAGCAAAAACAGTGATGTCATACACAGAATATACCATACAAATATTTACAAAAACACAGAAAATGCATCGACCCCAGTTTTGGAGGTGAGATTTATTTTAGCCAATTCCTTCACCAGGGCGCTGAAAAATCAAGTAGGGTGGTGGCCCACAGCCATCCTGGATACAAGTACTGTTCCTCAATGTGCAATAAGAGGAGCTCAATAAAAATACATACTACATACGTCCGTAGGGACAACAAAATAAAGAAGATATGGTAAAACAGCATCACGGGTATATAGTCTAACGGAGCATGTTAAAGACAACTAAATAAATAAAGATAAGAAAAAGTGCACCAAAGTGTATGGTGAGGAGCAGCAGCCATATTTAGAAATGGTCCCATAACTGTGTGCAGCAGACCAAGAGTAGTGCTAGTATAGAGTTATGTTATGTTATGTTATTAGGGTTCTTCTATAGCGCAACGGCTACTCCAGTAGGAGTGTCCCGGTGCTTTAGCGAAGAGGTCCTTTAAGAAGAGGAAACATAACTGCAGAATAAAAGGAACAGCGAAGTTAACTGGTAAACAGCAGGTTTTTAATGCCTTTCTGAACGACATCAGACTAGGGGCCTGTCTGAGAGAAATGGGAAGCTCATTCCAGGCGCGCGGGGCCAGGTAATGAAAAGAGCGCCCCCCTTGTCTGGTTCGCTTGATGGTTGGAACAACCATTTTAGACAAGGAGGCAGATCGCAAAGTTCTGCTCGGCTTGTAAAGAGCAAGGCGCTTCCTAATGTACCTAGGGCCTGAGTCATGAAGGGCCTTGTAGGTCAGCGTCAGGCTTTTAACGAGAGCCCTCTTGGCTATAGGAAGCCAGTGTAGTTCCTTCAACAAGTCAGAAGCACTAGCTCGTCTAGGGAGTCCATAAATAGCCCTGGCAGCAGAATTTTGGACTACTTGAAGTCTCCTCACGAGATATTTAGGGAGTCCTAGATAGAGGGCATTTGCATAGTCCAAACGCGACCCAACAAGTGCTTGGACAATGACCCTTCGATGGTTCATAGAAATCAAGGGGAGGAATTTCCTGAGCATCCGCAGGATCCCGAAACATTTCCCCGAAAGACAGGATATTTGAGGCCCAAAGGTTAACTCATTGTCAACAATGATACCTAGATTTTTAGCCTTGGTACTTGCATTAACCGGTGGAAACAGGTCTTGTGGCCACCAACTTTTCCAGTTTGGTTCAGAGACACATCCAAAAAAAAGCAGCTCCGATTTATCGGAGTTGCATTTTAAGCCGTGTCTTTTGAACCAATCAAAGACTGCTTCTAGGCAGCCTCTGATGCGGATCCCATCGAACACCTCATTCTTGTCGTAAGTGAACAAGAGCTGGGTGTCATCAGCGTAAGACACGATCTGAGCGCCGAACGACTCCGCAACCTCTGCAAGGGGGGGCCAGAAATATGTTAAAGAGCAGGGGGCTAAGAATAGACCCCTGAGGGACCCCCACTTCCAGAGTTGCCATAGCTGCGGAGTGAGGTGGCGCCCAGATCGTTTGTCGACGGCTAGCTAGAAATGATTTGAGCCAGTTCCACACCGTCCCCCGGAGACCACAATCCCAGAGTCGAATTAGGAGGGTATCATGGGGAACGGTGTCGAACGCCGCCGACAGGTCCAACATGACCAACATGGCCTTTCCTCCAGTATCCAAGACCTCTCTGATGGCAGTGGTGACTTCAAGTAGCGCGGTCTCTGTGCTGTAATTCGCACGAAACCCAGATTGAGTGGGGTGCAACAGATTGTTATTCTCGATGAAGTCAGAGATAGATCTGTGCACATGTCTTTCCGCCACCTTTGCCAGAGCAGGGAGGAGAGAAATAGGCCTGTAGTTGGCATGTATGATCGGATCCAAAGCTGGTTTTTTTAGGAGTGGAAGGATGAGAGCACTCTTCCAAGCCTGAGGGACTACGCCAGAAGACAATGAGGAATTAAGAATGGAATTGATGGGGCCATTTAGCACAGGGGCTATTTTGTTAAGGCAAGAGACCGGGCAAGGATCTAGAGGAGAGCCCGACTTCAAGCTTGTCAGATGGTCTAATGAAGCAGCAAGGCTCTACTGAGCAGAGATGCCTAGGGATGGAGAAGTAAAATCCTTGACAATTTTAAAGAGTTCCTTACAGGAGTTTTCAGATTCGTCTATCCGACGTTCAAGATAGGATTTTTTTCCACTCCAAATCATCTTGTGGTAAGATCTAGTTAAGTTTTTAAATTTTTCTTTCTCAAGAGGATTGTAGTCTTTCCTCCAGGCTCTTTCTGCTCTCTTGCAG